>NC_137329.1:100603778-100973778 GCF_965287045.1 Carcharhinus amblyrhynchos
TTTTTGTAACCATCTTATTCCCAATTAGGTGGGATGAGATGAAAAAAAAATGTCTAAATTAGCTGAAGATGTGGCTACTTTGGACAAGACAGGGTGTCTTTGTTCTGCCCTACAGCGAAGTGTTTTATGGGCAGTTTCTGGTCCATTATTGTAATTAGGCTTTTAAATGAAGGAAGCACTTGACCTCTGAAATTTTAATTTTATAACAAGACCTAAATGAAACAGTATGTCTGTTGCAAAAAGCCAAAGTACTTTGGTTTTAGAGAGATTGTTAAATCAGTCAAGGCCATTTTCAGCTTCTGAACTACAGTACTTGTAAACTTTGTACTGACCTAACCAAAAAATAAATGTGTGTAAAACTATTCTTTATTATAGAAATTATGTACATAATATTGTCCTAGCCGACATTTTACTAAAGCTGTAAAGAGATAAGTAATCCGAGGAAAAATAGAAAAAGTACAAAACATCACATTAACACTTTTAGCTTAGATGTGTAAAAGCCTTTATTTTCTTTTAAGTGTTGCTTTGATGATACTCTGCTTTAAAATAGTGTCACTGGCCAATATGATTTTTTTCACAATACTGGACATTACACTGAAAGTAAAGGCTGGAATTTGTGTTGTATTGGATAGATTTGGTCTCTTTAATTGTTACTGTATTTAAAAATGATTGGTTTTGAGCTGGAGAATTCACGGAGAAATGTCATAGCAAAATGTAAATAGTGAGCATGTGAATTAAGTTTTGATATTTACAGTTAGGAATGTTTTTGCATTACAATTCTGAAGGAGGCATTTGGTATTGATTGTATTTGTAGGTATATGATATACATTGCAGTATTTAAGAACCTTCACTGAGTATAGTAAAGGTGCGATGCTCCATATGTCTGTGCAATCATTTTGTAGATTAATATTTGGAATGTGTTTACACCTCAAAAAGAGCATTGCTAATGTAACCAACTTGGACAGATTTTTTTTTGCAACCAAAATCAGGATGTGTGTTTTCATCAGTACTACTGGCCTCCACTCCGAACCTGTAGCACTTGGCAAGAACTGATGGCACAGACAGGTTAGCACATTTCAGAAAAAAAATGCATTAGAGAACCTACCTGTGTCCGAAAAGATGAAAATATCCAACTCGTAATTTAAAATCCATTACCATGGAGGAATCTTACTTTATATAAATCCAAAACGATGCTTGATTGATTATTAAATTCTCAATTTACCTATGTTGAAACACCACTCAAAATTAGATAAGCAATTCTGAAATTTGGTCCATTACATTTAAGCTGTGTAACAAAAGAACATTTCCCAGAGAGAAAAAAAGTCCTGAAAGTTAAATATTAACTGATTGAAATAAAGGTCACTTTGTGTAAATAGAGGCTACCTGATGGGGTTTGATAAACTGCAGGTAATATTGCAAAAGAGTGAAATGTCTGCGAGAGTTGTAAGTGAAGAAGTTGCTGGTTAGTTTTACAGATCGGTGTGATACAACCTGTATCTCTCGAGTTCTGTAAAGTATTTCATAATTAGCACTGACGTATATGTATTTCCTTTCTAGAGTAGAAATCAGTCTTGTTTTCAGGGCTTCATGTGTTCCTGCATGGCTTACCTGAATTTATACCGCAGCACGTCCACTAACAGCTTGAGCTGGGATGCTGCGTTTAAAGCTAAGAACATGTCTGCATTGTTGATTGTAATTTTGCTCAAAAGCTACAGAGACTCTTGCGCATGATGTCCAAAGAATTAAGGAGGCAGTGACTGCATGGATATGAAATTGGCTACAAGACAGAAAGAGAGTAGTGGTGAGTGGTTGTTTTTCAGTGTTGAGGCAAAACAACCATCTGGACTCAGGAGATGTACAAACACAAATCTTTGAGTGGGGCACAACAGGTTGAAAAGACTGTTAGAAGGGAGTGGAGGGATCCTTGACTTTACAGGGGCATAGACTGCACAGGCAAGAAGGTTGGATTAAATCTTTATGAAACACTGGCCAGGCCCCAGCTCGGTGTTGTGGTCAATTCTGGGCACCACACTTCAGGAAAGATACCAAAGCCATGGAGAGCATGTAATGGAGGTTTACCAGAATGATATTTGGAATGAAAAACTTCAGTTGATATGAAATTAGAGAAATTGGGATAGCTCTCTTTAGAGCAGAGGAAGTTAATGGGAGATTTAATGATGTTCAAGGTTATGAACAATTTTGATAGGATAAGCTAGCATTGTTTCCAGTCATGATGTGGAGATGCCGGTGTTGGACTGGGGGTAAACACAGTAAGAAGTCTCACAACACCAGGTTAAAGTCCAACAGGTTTACTTGGTAGTAAATGCCATCAGCTTTCGGAACACTGTTCCTTCATCAGGTGAATGGAGAGTTCTGATTGTGATCCTGTTTGTGATCAGAACGCTCCATTCACCTGATGAAGGAACAGTGTTTCGAAAGCTAGTGGCATTTACTACCAAATAAACCTTTAACCTGGTGTTGTGAGACTCCTTGCATTGTTTCCAATGGCAGAAGGATTGGTAAACACAGTAAAAAGTCTGACAACACCAGGTTTAAGTCCAACTGATTTATTTGATAGTAAATTCACAAGTTTTCGAGGTTAAGCTCTTCGTCAGGTGACTGGAGAGTTCTGGCCTCAGACAGAGCATATAAAGCACAGACAGTTTACAGATTACTGATTAGAACGCGAATCTTTACACCTAACCTGCTGTTCAAGTAAAGATTCGCATTCTAATCAGTAATCTGTAAACTGTGCTTTATATGCTCTGTCTGAGGCTAGAACTCTCCATTCACCTGAAGAAGAGCTTAACCTCGAAAGCTTGTGAGTTTACTATCAAATAAATCAGTTGAACTTAAACCTGGTGTTGTCAGACTTTTTACTGTGTTTACCCCAGTCCAATTCCAGCACATCCAGTCAGAAGGATTGGTAACCAGAGGATGCAGGTTTTAAGCAAAAAGAACCAGAATGGATATAAGGGGGAAAAAGTACTAAGGTAATCTCGAATATGTAGCCTGGAAGGATGGTAGAAGCAGATTGAATAATAACCTTCAAAAGGAAATTGGATACTTATTTGCAGGGCTATGAGGAAAGTGCAGGGAGAAAGAACTACCTCTTTAGTCTTTCAAAACAGCCGGCAGAGGCATAATGGGCTAAACTGTCTCCTCAGTGCTATATCCTATATATCGATGTAAAGATCGCACCAGATCTCCATCACTTTGAGATTTCCTGGCTGCTTAGAAAGGCCTAGACATTCTCTCCACTCCTTACAAAGCAAATGACAGTCAGGATACAGATTGCCAAACTAGGAGCTGCTGCTCCTAAGGCTGGATGAAAATCCAGTTTTTCTGGATTGTTATGGTAAACAGTGTGTGACTGGAGACCTATCAGCTCCCACTAGGGAGAATATGATTGCCAACAGGTAAGTGACCTATAACTGGAAGGCTTCAACTTGTCTTAACAGCCTCAACCATCACATCATCTCTGTACAGGAGTTAGCATTGCTGGCTCACAACGTCAGGGACCCAGGTTCAATTCTGACCTTGGGTGTCTGTGCAAACTCCACACTGACATTATCCCCGCGTCTGTGTGGGTTTCCTCCCGCATTCTTAAGATGTGGTGTTTAGGCTGAACGGCCATGCTAAATTGCCCCTTGGTGTCCCAAGATGTGTAGGTTAGGGGAATTAGTGGGGTAAGTACATGGGGTTATGGGGGTAAGGATCTGGGTGGGATGTTCTGTCGGGGAGTCAACAAAGACTCAATTAGCTGCACTAGGGATTCTATAATTCTAACTGAGGAGCTATTGCCTGACCAGTCTTTCTGATGATCAGCAATAGGTCAAAATGATCCTTGTGCTTATTTGGTAGAGTAAATGAAATGCTTCCCCAATAATCCTAAAAATTCCTTCTCTGTCAATCCTGGATGGCACTGTTGGGCATGATCCCAGCTTAACTGCTGGAATCGTAGATCAAATATCAGAGCGAAGATGTTACATGCAATTCAACAAAATTGTTCAGTTCAGACCATGTCACTTTGAATCATAAAATGAGCCAATTTACTTAAGTTGATGTGGCCAGGAAGTTTTGGACAAATTTCTCTTCTACACAAAGTACACACTATCATTTCATCTGAATATTTTCAGTGGAAAAAAATGTTATTTTTCTCTTGCCTGTGAGCTGTATTTTCTGGTTTGTCCAGTCCAATATTTTGCAAGAAAAGTTATCTTCAGTGGAAGTCATACTTATAATACAATAGGAATTGAGTTAAAAATGCGCACCATTGCCCAAGGTTGAGATTTACACCATCAATCTTAAATGGATTTAATATTGGCATTTCTCTTGAGGGCATATTTTCCTATTTTTGCAGAGGGAAGATTGTGTGAAGCCTCTTCCTGCCATGCTGAAACCAGGGTTCAGAATTTTGAACCCAAGTTTTAAAAATGGTTGTCCGAATGTTGGATTTTTGGTCTGGAATGGGGCAGGCTGGATTAGTAATTGGGGCAGTTGATACTGGAAGAACTGGTCAGGCAGCTGGGGGTTGGCAATGGGCTGGGTGGAAAGCCTGCCTCGGGTCATGCCCTGAGTCTGAGGTGTAAAAATAAATCATGAAACATCTGTCCAGCCTACGTTCTGTCCAGGGCTTGATGCCAAGATCTCTTCCCCCCCCCGGCCCCCTCCCGCCGACCCTGGCAGACCCTGAGCCCTCTCATGCCAAGATTGTGTGTGCATGTGTTTGTGTGTGAATGTGGTGGCGGGAGCGGCATGACAGTTCAATGTTCGAGCCAGTCTGCTACATATCAAGTTCCCCTGCAGCCACAGCATGCTCAAGGCAGGCTCAGTGGCAGCAGTGTGGGATTTCTGTCCCTCACTATGAAGAATGTTTCGTCCTCAGGAGCTGCTAGTGAATAAGATTGGCTGATGACTTCAGCACTTTCAACAGTGCCAAGAGCACATTTGTGGCTGCTGTTGGAACTGCATGCAGGCCCAAAAACACTCCTCAGTCAGGAGCCAGGTAGGTCTTGAGCAGGGAGGGTTTGTGCAGTTTAACAGGGGTGACAGAGGGTTGGGGAGATTGTTGGTTGGGAGGGGGTGGGGGGGGCAGTGTTTATGGAGCAGTCTATTAAGAAGAGAAGGGGAGTACTGTCTGAGGATGTTGCCCCCAACCTGCAAAGGGCACCCCTAAAGATAGCATATCACCTTTCCATTCTTTTAAAAGGTTTTTCCAAAAAAAACCCTGCTTGTCCATATCTAGCTGACTGCCATTTGAGTCTTGATTATTTATTTACTCATGACAGGTGGGCTGCTGCCTAGGCGGGGCAGGCTCGAAGGGCGAGATGGCCTACTCCTGCTCCTATTTCTTATGTTCTTATGTTCACACCCCACCCCCCTCCCAACCCACATTATGCAGGTAAGCTGAGGGGTGGGTTTACTTGCACCTCTGCTGAAGACACATCCAACGAGGACGTATGAAATGAAGCCCTAATTGTTTATTATAGATTTCACTACTGGAAAACAAACTCTTGCATAAAACTCATTTAACTCTAAATTATTCCTTCAGCTAAATAAAGTCGTATATATTTCATTCAAGTCTACGATCTCCACATAACTACAACCATCAGAATTCATAGTCCTGTATCAGAGTCTATAACCACTTGTCGCTGTCAATCAAATGGTGAAATGCAGGCATCCTACTATGATAATGGATGGTTGTGAAATATCGTACAACATAATTGGTAATGGAAATCCTTAGGCTAATGTCATAAAACGGAGTGCAACAGGTAATTTTTTTTGTTAAACTCCAGAATTTTTTTGAGATTCAAAGAGTAAGACTTTTAAATGCTTTGAGAGCTTGACAGCTCCCTTTACCAAGTGCTTTTGACTGGTTTACTTGGCACTTTTGATAAGTGCTGCTGACGGTTATAGCAGTTGATTTTGAGAAATCCATTGACTGTTCCAGTGAGCTCGATAGTTGTGAGTTTATGTACCTTTTACTTTGATTTATGTTTACGTTTGACAATTCCAAAGAACATCTTACCTCCCCTCAAGGTGCTCTGCAATCAGATCCAAAGGGGTACTTTATCATGCTAAAGAGGTATTCTTGCTATGAATATGAATCCACAAAGTTCAGATCTGGGTCTTGCACCTGAGCCGCCAGTGTAGAGATAAAATTCGTGAACATTCGTGAACCTGACTGTTAAAACTGGCTTCACAAATCATTGATTTTTGGTTCCAGGGATTGGCAGGATGGGGTGGATGTGTGTGGAATAGATAGGTGGAGTGCAGGGTTTAATAGGAGGTGGTGACTCTGAAAGGAGTGAAGGGTAGAATGCAGGTATAAAGTGATCTTTTAGCTCTCTGTTTGAAAGATTGTTCATCATTAGTGAAGTCCCTGTGGCCTGAGGAAACCTCATTGTCTTCTCAGTTGAGTGTCAAAGCTATAAATATTGTCCAACTGTTAGCTAACCCTGGAGCGGCTGGCCTATCATAGAATTCCTCTATGAGAGAACTATTGTTTTGCTGCCTAATCAATGTATGCCACCTGAACCACTGAGAGCATGGAGTGGATTCTCAAGGCTGGTATGGGTATTATGCAGTCATCTGGTTAGCTGCCAAGATTCAATATGTGGATGAAGAATAAACAATGTCATGCTCATTATCCCATTCTCTTGCCACCCATCAGCGTGTGTCCGCAATATTGACCCTTGACCAGGCTCCTCATAGATGCACGTTGTCACAATGTAACAGTGTAATTTAAGGTGGGAGAAACCAATCGCGCTCAGTAGTTGTGGAGCACAGCATGTCACCTTGGGGTCCCAACCCCAGCATAAGTGGTACCGAGCATTTACACAAAACAATTTTCTCCACCAAACCTTAATAGTGAACATTTGATAAGGGGAAAATCGTTAGTAAACAGTACACAAACGAGAATGAGAGCTATGTAATCCAAATGGTGCAGAACCTTTTTTGCCTTTAGATTTTTACCAATAAGAATGTCACACAGGAGGTGTGGGGGAAGGCATAGGTTTTCTGCCTCACACTGTTGCCTCACACATTTTCAATCTGGGCCCTTGGTGGAAAAGATCCAGAGGAGGAGATCAGTCTAATACCCTGCTGGCTGGCATATTGCAGCCTTCAAGGAGGCCAGGATTCAAATTACAGTTGTGGTGAGCACAGCAGGAGACCACCAGTGTTCATGGATTTGGTGTAGGAGAAGGTTCATTTTGTTCCAGCAAGGTGAGTTTGGCTCACCCATGCAGAGCTCCAAGGGAAGGGTTACATCTACACGGTGCAGCTAAGGTGTAGATCTAGTATATGCCTGTGCTTCAGCATTAAGGCTTGTGTATGTCAGCAACTCTTTTAGATGTGAATAAGCTGAATGAAAAGGGTGAAGAGTGCAATAGAGATGACCCAGATCTGGTTAAATCAGTTTGGTGGTTGAGATGCATCTGTTCCATTGAAGAGAGGGCCTTGGTTATTGCCAGGATGCCTGACCCTGGTAATGATGAATTGCTGTTTGCAGGTGATAATGGCAGTGTTGAAATCATCATTGGTGTGGGGGTCATGGTATCTCTTCGCTGAATACAATGGCATGAGAGAGACTGTAATTATAGCTTGTGTCATACGGGTAGTGCGATCGTGGTTATAGCAATGGCATGCATCTCAATAAGTAAAAGCAAAATATCAGAGAATTTACAGAGCAGAAAGAGGCCATTTGGTCCACCGATTCTGCCCTGACAACAATCTCACCCAGATCCTATCGCTGTAACCCCATGTATTTACCCTCCTAATCCCCCTGACACTAAGGGGCAATTTAGCAGGCCAGTCAACCTAACCTGCATAGCTTTGGACTGTGGAAGGAAACCAGAGCACCCGGAGGAAACCCACGCAGACACTGGGAGAACGGGCAGACTCCTCACAGACAGTGACCCAAGGCAGGAATTGAACTCGGGTTCCTTGCATTGTGAGGCAGCAGTATGAACCACTGTTCTACTGTGCCGCTTAAGATTCTGGAAAACTCAGGTCTGGCAGCATCTGCGGACAGAGAAACGGAGTTGATGTTTTGAGACGTGCATCTCAAAGTACTTTCACGGTGAACATGCACCTATTGGATCCTCCTTCAGACTCCAGGCTCTGCACCTCTACAAGGGCAGCCATAGTCACATGCAGCAGATGATGGCTCTGGCAGAGGTTCTGGGGAGGTGGAGGAAGATCAGTGTGCTGAGGAGCTCTTGATAACCTTCATCCTTATCGGAGACTGCACAGCTAAGGGTTGGCCTTCAGTGGGGTTGGCAGTTAGCCCTCTCCCTAAATAACCTCTTTTGTGTTATAGGTTCTAATTCTGCTGTCTCATCCCTCGGGTATCAAGAGGAGGAAGAGATGCCCAAAGAGACATGACATATTATAATAGCTCAGAAGCTGCTAATGCAGACTCCAGCACTTCAGAGCTATGTAGAGTGGGTGTAGAGTCAGCTGTACGAGGTGAAATTCATTGCATCAGAGTGTAGGAGATGTCAGGGCTCTCTACACACAGTTCCCATTGGGAGAGGGCAGAAAGTAATGATGTTCCAGTAGGCAGGAATGTACAGCCTTGGGAGTCACCTTTTGACAAACAGTATTGAGATAATCAGCAGCACGTTTGTGGACACCGGTCAAAATTCTTTGAGGCAATGAGAGCTCTTGGACTGCGAATGGAGGAGTCCAATACTGCCAAGAACTCCACATCACCCTGGAGAGCTCAACCACATGATCTCTGACTGTGGGAAATCAGCAAGTTTCATGGAGAGACATATGCAGGAATTCTTGGAGTGGATGCAAGAGCAATATCTCGGCCTGGTTGGGGTATAAGCCTCCCTCAGTAGCCTGGTTCAGTCCACTTAGTGCTAGTGTTTGTGGAATACGTGAGCTGTGTACCCTTCACAGTAAGGTCACACTGTTGGCGCAGTGGTTGCTGGAATGAAGAACTGCTGTGCACAGAAGCCAGTTCCATCAAAGAAGAAATAGCGAGGCACCTGGAAAAGAATGGTTTGATAGAGCACATGCAGCACGGATTTGTTAAGGGGAAGCCGTGTTTGACGAATTTATTGGATTTCTATGAGGAGGTGACAACGCGGTAGACAGAGGGGAACTGGTGGATGAGGTGTTTCTCGATTTTCAAAAGGCGTTTGATAAGGTGCCACACAAAAGGTTGCTTCAGAAGGGTTGGGGGTAAGGGGTTAGCATGGATAGAGGATTGGTTGTCTAATAGGAGGCAGAGAGTTGGTATCAATAGGTGCTATTCTGATTGGCGGTTGGTGACTAGTGGAGTGCCCCAGGGATCGGTGCTGGGGCCTCAACTGTTTACCATTTATATAGATGATCTGAAGGAGGGGGCTGAGTGTAGGGTAAAGAAATTTGCTGATGACACAAAGATGAGTGGAAAAGCAAATTGTGCGGAGGGTGTGGAAAGTCTGCAGAGGGACTTTGGGTGTACAGGCTGAGCGAGTGGGCGAGGACCTGGCAGATGGAGTACAATGTTAGCAAGTGTGAGGTGATCCACTTTGGCAGAAATAATAGTGGGAGGGATTACTATTTAAAGGGCGAAAAGCTGCAGCATGCTACAGTGCAGAGGGACCTGGGGGTCCTTGTGCATGAGCCGCAAAAACCCAGTCTGCAGGTGCAGCAGGTGATCAAGAAGGCGAATGGGATGCTGGCCTTTATAGCGAGGGGGATAGAATATAAAAGCAGGGAGGTCTTGCTGCAATTGTACAGGGCACTTGTGAGGCTGCAGCTGGAGTACTGTGTGTAGGTTTGGTCGCTGCACTTGCGCAAGGATATTTTGGCCTTGAAGGGAGTGCAGAGGAGGTTCACTAGGCTGATACCGGAGATGAGGGGGTTGGACTATGAAGAGAGACTAAATAGACTGGGTCTGTACTCGTTGGAGCTTAGAAGGATGAGGGGGGATCTTATAGAGACGTATAAGATAATGAAAGGGATGGATAGGGTAGAGGTAGAGAGATTCTTCCCGCTCAGAAAGGACAGCAGGACTAGAGGGCACAGCCTCAAGATAAGGAGGGTGGGGGGGGTGGGGTGCGGGTGCAGTTTAGAATGGAGTTGAGGAGGAACTTCTTCACTCAAAGGGTGGTGAACCTCTGGAATTCTCTGCCCGTTGAAGTGGTGGAGGCTACCTCGCTAAATATATTTAAGTCATGGGTAGATAGGTTTTTGACAGACAAGGGAATTAAGGGTTATGGGGAGAAAGCGGGAAAATGGAACCGATCCACTTCAGATCAGCCATGATCTTACTGAATAGCGGGGCAGGCTTGAAGGGCTAGATGGCCTACTCCTGCTCCTATTTCTTATGTTCTTATCAAGATCACCAGAAGGCCAACCCAGGATTGTGCAGGTCACTGATGATGAAGGTACCGAGAACTTCTCAGCACTCTTATCTTCCAGCACCTCCACCAGAACCCTTATCTGCTGCATACATGATAATGACCATGTCTCTCCTTACAGAGTTGCAGAGGGCGGGACTTCAATCAATTCCATTGGCTGGCTCCCAGCATGACAAGGCAGTCCACCCCGTCAATGTTTAGACAAAAAAGTGAGCAGTCTCTGTCCTCCTTCACTTAGGAGTATGAGCATGAGAGTGAAGGGCATTGTCTCGTCAAGAGCACGAATGTGTTCAGTTTTGTTACGCATTTGAGCACTTTTTGAATATATTTACTTAAGCTTGTACATAACTTGGTGTCTGTCTGTACATTATCAGCTTTTGAGGTCACTAATGAGGGCAGCATGTTGAGACTCATCTAAATTGTTCCAGAAGATTACAGAGTTCAGAGGCTCAAACACTGAGATACTCTTTGTATCCTTCATTGTCCATCCATGCTTGGCTTTAGGGGAGACCAAAAGATTGCGCTCCGTGAACAGATGCTGGGCAGAAAGCGCATCTCAAGCATAAGTGCTGGGTGCAAGGTATTCATCTGCACTGCAATGTATTTCACTGGCCCAGGGTAGGTATCGCAGCTCAAGAGATAATCTGGTCATCTACTGTGCCCTCTACATTGCATTTGCATTCCAGGTGCCACAGGATGTGCTTTGTGTGAGGAGGAGTAGTATTTGGAAGCTAAGAATTCTAATGTGGGTGCAGAATGTGGGTTCTGATGTGGGTTCGTTCATCAGAATGATGTGGGTCAATCACCAGGCAAGACTGTCCCCTTCCTGTTGGCGAACACTTCAGTGGTCACGGGCATTTGGCCTCTGACCTTCGGGTAAGCATTCTCCAAGGCAGCCTTCACGACACACGACAGCGCAGAGTCGCTGAGCAGACTGGTCACCAAGTTCCGCACACGTGAGGACAGTCTCAACAGGGATCTTGGGTTCATATCGCACTGTCTGTAACACCCATGACTTGCCTGGGTTTGCAAAACCTCACTTACTGTACTGTCTGGAGACAATACACGTCTCTTTAACCTGTGCTCAGTGCTCCTTCCACTCACATTGTTAGCCACTTTAAGACTTGAATAGCAGGTTAGGTGAAAAGATTTGCATTCTAATCGGTAATCTGTAAACTGTGCTGTTTTAGGCTCTGTCTGAGGCCAGAACTCTTCGTTCACTTGACGAAGAGGGAAACCTCGAAAGCTTGTGAGTTTACTGTCAAATAAATTGGTTGGACTTAAACCTGGTGTTATCAGACCTCTTGCTGTGTTTACCCCAGTCCAATGCCAGCATCTCCACATCGTGGGTGCAGCAACCAGACCATTAGTCAGAATGGATGGCGTGCAAGTTCTTTCAAAGAACCATTATTGCAAAGCTATAGGCTCATCATGCGTAAGATGCCTTATCTGCTTATATGCTGAACATAGAATTCTGTCAGCTTATACAGGGTTTTAATTCTATCATTCTGTCACCTTTACATCTTGAGCATAGTTTGCTTATGGACAATTTGGAGGATGGGCTCTCAATTATCGTCATATGAGTGGGCCAAGTTGTGAATGACTTATTGTCATGTATGTTTGCAATAGATGAGGCTCATGGTTATGGTGGTGAGGGTTTCAGCCATATGAATGTGACAGACTCATTGATTCTCTCCCTTGTGGGGTACGGGCAGTCCCTCAAGTAATTGTGGAGTCAATGTACAATATTCTTCAGGGGAAAGGATGTCATCAGGGATTGCTTGATGGCAGCTGTGAAATCTGAGAACCTTAGGAGAATATATTTTGCTCAAGGACCCATCTGGTGAAGATTTCCTTCTGCCCAGATTCAGTCTCAACTATATAGCCGTGCCAGCCACCTCCTCTGCCACTTTGGCGGCCTCCTCATTCTCACTTATTTTGGAATCTTCCAAATGAACAAGGGCATTCTCCTCTTCTTCCTCCTCCTCAGAGGCTGGAACTCTGCCCATAGGTGTTGTCTTCATTTATTTGTATGCCCCCTTCACCACACAATGTTGTGCAGCATGCAACGCACCATGTTGTTCTTCAATATCCTTGCAGGGGCAAATTGTAGACTTTCACCTGAGAGCTTGAGGCACTTGAGGCACAACTTTAAAATGCCAAATTCCTGCTCGTTGGTGCTCCCAGTGATGGCATGGCTTCTGTTGTAATTGCACTATACCTCAGTTTCAGGGCCTCTAAAGGATGTCGTTATCCAAATTCTTAAGGGGGTATGCATCCTCCCCTCGAAGTCAACAATGGATTTGCATCAGTGGCTGAAATTTCTTCAGCTATGAAAGGGCTGTGGTGGTTGTCAAAGAACCTTCTGCACACATGAGGAAAGACCTTGTGGTGGTCACAAACCACCTGGAATAAAAACCAAAAATGCTGCATCAACTCAGCAGGTCTGGAAACATCTGTGAAGAGAGAAACGAGGGTTTGAGCCCATAATGACCCTTCGACAGAACTTTGCTTTTATCACAAACCACCTGAACGTTGATTGAGTGCGTGGATTTCCAGTTGACAAAGGTGTCTGCTTGCTGAACCGGGGGCCTTTGTGGCATTATGCTGCAATCAATAACACCCTGCATCTGAGGGAAGCTGGTTAATTGGGTAAAGGTTGTGGCTGTCTGTGTCCAAGATGATAAATCTATAGAGAAATTAACCCGATCGCCCACATGAGCAAACAGGGCATTAGGTTCAGCTTTAATGCAGATGTGTGCTGCTGACTGGGATATTCCAGACAGCTCTCCTGATGATCCCTATAAAAATCCTGAGGCATAGAATTTGAGAGTCATGGTTAACTTCAGAACCATTGGAAGGGCCAATAGGCTTCAATGGATTCTGACTCAAATTGCTTTTGGACCATGCAATGTACATCTGTCACCACCTCATGACTTGAGTGGTTTCTACAGTTTTCCTGTCATATGGAGGAAAGGTAACTCTGTACACCCTTTCCACAGGGTAGCTGGTTGCTCTGCCTCTCCTCCTCTTCTTTCCTGGTGCGTGGGCAGCAGCCTCTTCCTCCTGACTATCTAACCTTTCTCTGGCTTATGGCTGCTCACTGTGTGGTTGCTATGGCCTCTGTGTGAGTGTGTAGTGTCCAACTTCTAAGTTCCTTCGCATGAAGCATTTTTCACCCTTCTCCAGTGCAAAGTTATTCCTGGCAGCTGGGTGCATGAGTCAGGAGGGGCAAAATGAATTGCCCCTACTGGGGACCAGGAGCTCCACTCTCCTATTCCCTTGAGTTCAGTGAAGCTGTTTGGAATTGGTTTCATGCTACTTCGGGGACTGTGAATAAAATTTTGAAGCAAATTGTACCTCTCTTGGCTGTCCAAACAAAAACACCAAGTTCAGATCTACCCTTAACAGGTTTACTTTGCACACTTCAAGAGGCTGCTAATGGCAAGTGGCCAGTTACCTCTGTAAAATGTGCACACACAGACCCCCCGTGGAAATGAGAAGTGCCATGTTCAGGGGTGTGCATCTTTTGGGCCATTCTGCTATTTCACCATCGCGATGACAACCTTGGCCCAGGTGAGACCATTGGTGACAACTGGGGAGGTTTCTGCATATTGGCTTTGCTGCCTGTCTGAGCTACGAGAATGGTATGAAAAGGAGAAATGGGGATAAGGTTGGTGATTCTCAATCAGTGTAAAGAAGTCTGCTTCAATATTCAGCATGTCTCTTCTAAGGTCAAACCAAATAAACAAACTCAAGTTAAATCAGGGCAAAATAAAAGGGACAGCTCCCCAAAAGGAGGGGGAACAGCCCGAACAAAATCAAAATACAAAAGAAACTTAAAAACGTCAAATTAAAATGCGATTATTAGGGTCGATAATTCACGACAGCCCCTGCGGTGGCCAACGGATGCGGAAGGCATCAACTGTGCTTATGCACATCGCATGCTCCCTCTTCAGGGATGCCTGGCCACAAACGTACTCGCAGTAGAGGGGCAGACAGTCAGGATGGATGGTCCCCTCGATCGCCCGCTGCCTGGACCTGTAATTGGCGCATTTCACCAGGCCTAGGAGCAGGTTCACAAGGAGGTTGTTATCTCGACCTGCCCCTCTGCACCGGGTGCCTGTAGATCAGGAGTGTCGGACTGAAGTGCAAACAAAACATAAATGAAAGGTTCTTCAAAAAACAAAAAGGGAGTGCAACCTAAGACACGGAATATAGACATGGTCCACAAGGCCACAGAAGGAGCAAGCTTCGGAGTCCATGAACCAGTGGATCTTACGGTTGTGTGAAACTGCTACATGCATCACCCTCTACTGCAGGTCCCTGATGTAATGGGGGGAGATCTCTCCGTAAAGGGACCTCCACTGGGGACTTCTGCCATCCGACAGCAACAAGGCCTACCAAGGTGTATCCGGGCTGGACAATGAACAGGAAACAGAGTGCTGTTACGAGAGGCAGCAAAAGTTGGAAAGGGAATGTAAAGATGTAAGTGAGAACAGCATTACAGAGGTTTCAGGTAATAATGACTGTGGAAACTGTAAAAAAATTAGTCATTTTAAGTAAAAGCTTTCAAATGCAAGCTTTAAAACCTATCTCGCGGTTGGAAGATACTTCAACAAACTTTGAAGTGAGCATAATAATATGGCAACAAATGCCGACTAAGGATGTATGGAAAATGAAAAGTCACAAGGATGGAGTTTGCAATTTAATGCATCTTGGAATTCCTTGTCCAGTGAGCAGCTTTGCACCACCTGGGTTTGATTCCTGGCTTGGGTCACTGTCTGTGTGGAGCCTGCACGCTTGCCCCATGTCTGTGTGGGTTTCCTTCAGGTGCACCACTTTCCTCCCAAAGTCCGAAAGACATGTTGGTTAGGTGCATTGTCCGTGCTCTGTTCTCTCACAGTGTACCTGAAACAGGTGTCAGTGTGGTGACTAGGGGATTTTCACAGTAACTTCATTGCAGTGTTAATATAAGCCTACTTGTGACACTAAGAAATAAACTTTAAACCAATATTTCAACATAAAACTGATTATTAAAGTTATGTGCAAATTTTCTCAATCGTTTTCCTGCCACTCAGCTAATGTTGTATTCATGTTGCTACTGTCCCTTTTTATTCCATAAGCTGCAATGTTGATCACAAGTCTGTTGTGTGGCACACTTTTTAAATGCCTTTTGAAAATCCATGCATTACCCTCAACACTCTGTTTCTTCAAAAAAACTCCAGCAAATTTGTTAAATGTAGTTTTTCCTTAACAAATCTGTGCTGGCTTCGCTTAATTAACCAGCACTGAAAGTTTTTGCCTCCTATTTACATAACGCTTGTGTAAAAAAAATCCTGTGATATACCTGAATAATACATTAACGTAGATTTACACCCAGAAGGTTAGGCACCATGTCACCTTGTATCAGCATAACTAAAATTCCTAGAGTATCACACTTATGTTCTTTGTGATTTTTTTTAATAAAAAGAGACCTGTCCTATACTTAGCAGAACGTTTGAAATGTAGCCCCCCCTGCCCCCAACCATTCAGAGAAACGAAGCTGCTGGAATACCCTCCCTAATGGGCAAAACCCTGTTCTATGAAATGGTTGAAGGGGAAGAAGAGCAGCAGTGATAAGCGGCTCAGAGCGAGGTACAACAGCAAGCGGTGATGACAGAGAAGACACTAAAATGCCAGCACAATAGCATGCAATATCATTCAAAAGTGAAATTACATTTGGTAGAAATATTAACCTCAGAAGGTAATTTTGAATAATTCAGACCCATGTTAACAATGGCTTTTCAACATCAGTGTTGAATGCTGTGCAATCTCTGCTACTGCACAAAGCAGATGGAGCTGCTTCCTTTTCAGTTGCATGTAGAACTGAAAGGTGAAACCAGAAATAACCAGGTGGCCTGGTTGTATAATGTTGGGTACCTCAGCTGGACAACTAAGTTCAAACCAGGTTTAACTGAGACTCTGTCATACTTCCTCTTTATCAAGGCCTCTTTGCAGACCATGAAGTTCTGTGAAGCGTCAAGAGTGCTCCATTTCACAGTGCATACACACATGCTTCCTGATTTTAAGTAAAAAGCTCACTCTTTTCTTTCCACACCTAGTGATGCACTAAGTTAGGCTTTTGTCTTTTTCTGTAGCTAGGAACAGGTTGCAAGTCTCTTGCCAAAAGCTTACAGGTTAAGGGGCACCGTTCCACATCAAGCTTGCTGGCCCGCAGCCTCTCCTGTGCTTACTGCCAGAAGGATTTACAGGTTGACACTATTAATGCTGGTTAATTAAGCAAAGCCAACACGGATTTGTTAAGGATAAACTACGTTTAATAAATTTGGAGGTTTTTTGAAGAAGAAACAGACAATGTTGATGAGGGTAATGCATGGATTTTCAAAAAGCATTTAAAAAGAGTGCCCCACAACAGACTTGTGATCAACATTGCAGCTTATGGAATAAAATGGACAGTAGCAACAGGGATGCAACATTAGCTGACTGGCAGGAAACAGAATGGTTGTTAATGGATGTTTACAGACTGGAAAAACATTTGTAATGGAGTTTCCCCAGTGGTAAATGTTCAAACACTTGCTTCTCCTGATTTTAAAAACAAATTATTTAGACTTGTCAAATTTCAAAATTTGCAGACATGTCTTGGAAACATTATAAACTGTAGTATAGTATATAACTTCAAAAGGACATAAACAAGCTGTTGGAATATGGCAGTGATGTTCAATGTGGAAAAATGTGAAGTGATTCACTTTGGTTGGCAGTAAATGGAGAACCAATGTAGAATAAAGAGTACAATTCTAAAGAAATGCAGGAGCAGGGGACCTGGCTGTATATGTGCGTAAGTCATTGAAGGTGGCTGGCAGGTTGAGGGAGAGAGTACAGAAAGATTCACAAGAATGGTCCCAGAGATGGAAAACTGCAGCTACTGTGATAGATTGGAGAATCTGGAACAGTTTTCCTTAGAAAAAAGGCTGAGAAGACATTTTGATAGAGGTATTCAAAATTGAGTGGTCTGGACAGAGTAGATAGGGAAAAACTGGTCCATTCATGAAAGGATTGAGAGTAAGAGGGCACGGATTTAAAGTAAGTGGAGAAAAAAAATGCAAAGGTGAAATGAGGAATTTTTCTTTTAGACCACCATTGATTAAGGTCTGGCACGCACTGCTGAGAGTGTGGTGAAGGCAAGTTCAACTGAGGTATTGAAATGAGAATCAGATTGTTATCTGAAAAGGAAGAATGTGCAGGGTTATGGGGTGTGGGGGGCAGTGGGGGAAAACAGAGGAATGACACTGGCTGAATTGGTTATTTGCAGAGATGGACCAAGTGGTCTCCTTCTGTGCTTCAATAATTCTGTGAACCCCGCTCCCAGTGTAAAATTAAGCCCGTGGAATGGTAGAAGTAGACCGCTTGCATTGTTTATTATAAATATGAGAGAAAATAGGGAATAGAAAAGTGAAAAGAACTAATTAGAGAGGGAGAAAGTTAGTATAGCATAAGATGCATTGGATTAGACAAGTTGGGCTGAATGTCTGTTTTGTTAGATTCTATGCAATTGTAAACAAATATAAAAAGAAATGTATTGGCTAATTATTGATTAGTGCAACAAAAAAAGGTTGTTTATGAATATTATTCCTGAGAATGTATTTGGAAAATTGGAGGGCTTAGGAAAGACAGTTGTGCTATGCAAGGACAGACTAATCTTGAAATTCATTTATTTTATGATGGTCTATGTTAAAAGCATGCCATGTTCATTAGATTTTGGGACAATGTAATGCCAAAAGAAAGCTAATGCTTTTCTGCTGCAAAGCCCAAGGATTTCCATTTTTAAATGGAAAAAAGGAGTGGATTCCTATTCCCTACTTGTCTTGAATCCTTTTTTGTTATTAGATATACAAAAAGATAATGAGTTTCATTTCTTGATGAACATATTGCATAATAATGTAACTTGTATTAAAACGTGTGTGAACGTTGAAAGCAGCATGTCTTTTAAAACTTCATTTGCAAGCTAAGTTTTGCTTTTGCGCATGAAATTCTTCTGGCACCATTAAAAGGGAACTTTTGGCACGTTACTGTAAATTATTCCACCAAAGGTTTAAAGATAGAGAATGAGGGGATGATAAATTATAGAAACATATATCTTTTTTAAAACAAGAAACTAAGCTGGACGAAAGTTTCTTCTAACCATTAGGTGCATAATATTTGACTAAGTTATATTTTCAATCCTGTGAATTTATCTGGAATATTCCACATATATTTAAGCATGTCTAAAAGCTGCCATGATCATCAGCAACATGATCAAATTTCAGGGAGTAATTCTGTTTGTGTTAAAAATGAGTGATTAAAAAGATTTGCTTGTTGAAAAAGAAGAACAAGCTCTTTCTCATTGATAAATGTTGATAGTTTCAGAGTTTTACAGAAACTTATCATGCATTGGAAATTAATGTCGGCTGTTTCTTTAACTTTTTTTTCTAAAAATATATATTTTTTTCCCCATGCTATGGGGCTGTCAGTCTTCCCCCAATATTTAGACTACTTGTACTTAAGATAGCTTGTTACGTTAGGCAGTAAATATGAGTTGTACTTCTTACACAGTAACCTAGAAATTTGGTTATGCAGTGCTAACTGTTTGCAGAGGCAAAACAATGGGTGCTGCAGAATTCATTATGACTTATGTGTGTACTTAGCCTGCATCAGAGGTAAGGAACCCAGGACACCCACCTGGTTCATACATTACCACCTCCACCACAGAGAATTGAATAGTCTCTGAGCTTTCGATAACAGGCGTGATATCTTGGGAACACCTGGATCCCAAAGAGACCCCACTTGGGCTAGACTCTGCTTAGTTGTTAACAACGAACAAGAAACAGCTTTAATTATGGAGCAACATCAGCGATCAGGGCTGGGGTTTTCAAAGGCCTGAGGGGTCAGGACCAGTATGGGTGGGATTTTGAAAAATCAGGGTGCCAGAGATCATCCATATCTCAATGTCTTTAGGACAGTTTCAAATCTTGAAAGGCATGTCAGGTTGGAGGGAGCGGGGATATACACTCTCTGCCAGCTGATGGCTTGTTAAGCTCCTTAAGGAGTTTGTTAAGGGGTCTTTACGTTTCTGCCTAACTTTTAGCTTGTGTCAGGCAAGACTGTATGTATCTCAGTGTCTAGCTGTTGGATCCATGATAGGATCCAAATTTTTGCAGGCTTGTCTTTGAAACAAGTCTAGGACCAATACGTGCCAGCACAAGTGCTGATCCTAACCTGGTTGTGGAAGGCTACTGTCCATCTTGTTCTACCTCTGTGGCCTTTCCGAGAGCTGTCCACTCTGACCCTGAATACTGTGTGCTTTTGCCCCAAGTAAAGGCACCAAGCAGGCAGCACCCGCTGCCTGGAGGCACTTGATGCCTCTAATTGGACACTGCGCCCATCTTCCAGCTAATAAGGCCACTTATATTAAAACCAAGTTGTAAGACTGACACAGCCTGGGCGAGGGGTCAGGACCTGTAATTTCTCAGGATGTTGGGTTCCTGACCCAGCATTGAAAATCCAGCCCTATATGTCTTGACTAAAGGATGAAGTGTGAAAATGAATTCATTAGTGTTTTGAGGACTGAAAGGATTGTTAACTTTTTTTTCTAATACTGGAAATAGATAGTGCTAAATTAATATACCAGTTTTCTTATATATATGTGTGTGTTTTGAGAAATAACGGCACTGATAATAGGAAATCTGATGGAATGTTAATAAAACAGATTGCGTATCAGTATGTTTTCTTGATCTGCAGAATTAGGTAACCAGTACCTATCGTGAACACACAATTTACTTGGGTGTCTGTTCCATATAGTGGCAAAGCTGAACCATTATGTGTAACCATACTTCAATTCAGTGGGAAAAAAGGACATTAAAATGTCTTGTGTATTGTAGAACATATAAGTCAACATCTTACTACTAACATTTATCCTTCCAATTTCATGGATGCCTTTTTTACAAGTAGAATCAGTATTTCATAATAAAAGAACATGCATTTGTATAGCACTTTTTCATCATCTCAGAGCATTCCAAAGTGCTTCATAACCAATTATTTGTTTTTAAAATGGGGTCACTTTTGTAATTTTGAGGAAAGCACCAGCTGTATAGTGTTCAGTAAATTCAATATACAGCAATGCGATAAATAACAAATTGAACTGTTAGAGATATTGGTTGATGGATAAATGTTAGCCCTTCCGTACTCATCTTACAGTGTCATAGAATCCTATCTAACAGGGAAGATAGGGGCTTAGTATAATGCCTCAATTAAAAGTGGTACCTCCAACAGTACAGCACTCTTTTGGTACCACATTGTCAGCTAAAGATGTGCCCAAATTCTTCTATGTGACATGAATGCATGACATTCTGACTTGAAAGCAAGGACACTACCATTGAACCAAAGACGACACCCAAATTTAATCTGGTACTTTTACACTTGACTGCAATGTGCTTGCTTGCCTGCCTGAATCTGCCTGAAAAAGGCATGTCACAATTTGTGTAAGTTTCAATGTAGGCTGACCGCTTGAAACAGGCAGTGATAAACTGCATTTAAAAGCTCACAAAGGAGCCATCATCTCATTCATTGGTAATCTTGCCTTTGATACAGCACTGTTTACCATGATGAAGTTTTCACACAACTAGCCATTTTTTAAATGAAAATTAATTATCTTGGTGTATGAACATATGAAAAAGTAGAGAAAATTACCAGCTGATGTATCAAATCTGTCTGGCCATTGTATAACTTGCACATCATAATCCAGCTTCTTCCAGAGAACAGCCACACAATCCCATTGTAGTTTCATGGGAAAGGCAAATACAAATCAATAAGATCTAAGGATAAGTTAGGAACACACAGGGAAATCACTCTCCAACAACCATAAATTATTGTCATGCCCGGTGAAGGTATGTCTGATTCATACCTTAAAATGTGGTCTGCATTCAGTTCAGTTTTCAGAACTGTCTTTATTTAAAAAAAGAGTCACTAAGAAGATGATATAAGATGACTGCTGTTAGTCAAATGACTTTTGCAATTTCTGTCCCAAGCAAAATTCCTGATAGCATAACTGCGGGTGGGGGCCTTCCCCTTAAATGAACAGACACAAGCAGAACCCATCTGGTGAATTTACACCTAGGGTAGAACCTTCCCATCCTGTCCGCCTCAGGAATCGTAGCAAAGTTCCTCAAGCAGGACCTACTTCCCTTGGGGCAAGCATAGCTGGAAAATCCTGCCTCTTTTGTTTGTGATTTACCCAAAACTTAGTGAACAGACTTCCAGACTTCATATTGACAAGTCCAAAATTTAGCAAGACACCTCTGGGACCATTTAACCACAAGTAGGCATGAATGGCCACTATCTATCTCCCATTAAGTAGCAATGGATTAAGACTTCCGAACTATTCTCAGTGGACAGTAGCAGTTGATCATGTGAATGAAACTGTCTTCGGATAAATAATTCAATTATCCCAAGAACCAGGGAGGAACTGGTCAGTCTGCAAAGAACACCCAGTGAAAAATACCAGCTGCAGATCAAGCAGTAACACCTATGCCTTTTTAAACCTGGGGACTGGTTAGGTGCCCCTTAGTATCAAGGGATAAATATGTGGGGTTACAGGGATAGAGTCTGGGTGGAAATGTGATTGGTACAGACTCGATGGGACAACTGACTTCCTTCTGCATTGTATGTATTCTATGATTCTATTCTATTCTTTGACTGCTCAGTTTTAAAGTCTTACAGCTTGATTCCTATTCCAAGTCCACTTGTATAGAAATCTGATCGTTTGGTGAGAAAACTTCAAGTGACCAAATTTGTGACATGCTGAACATCCATCTCTTCAAAGTGACCCTACCATAATGCCAGATTTACAGCTCCAGCTATGGAAACCACACAAACTGCCTGTTCAAAGTGAAAATGAGCTCTCAACAACTGGTTTTCCTGTGACCAGCCGAACATGTGAACTATAAACTAGTCTTTTGTTTATAAATTGTAGAAGTGCAATACCTATTTGAATTTTTTGTATTTTCTTGAGTATGTGAGTGTGAGAGAGTGATAAGTACATTTACCACTCCAGTTTTAGATAGGCAGGATTGGTGGCAGGAATGGGAAATCATCACAGAATCCCTACAGTGCAGAAGGAAGCTGTTTGGCCCATCGAGCCTGCACTGACAACAGTCCCACCCAGGCCATATCCCTGTAACCTCAAGTATTTACTCTGCTAATCTCCCTGACACCTTAGCAATTTAGCATGGCCAATCAACCTAACTTGCACATTCTCAAAATGTAGTTTATGCCAGTGGATTTCCTGTCCTGAAGTACACCTGGCGAGCCAGAGGTGCGCAAGTGACTATAGCTGCTTGGGCCCAGGCAGTGCCAGGGAGTAAGGGAGCAAGAATTCCGTAGGGGGAAAGGAGGGTTCTGCAGTGGCGGGGGTAGTTTAGTGACAGTTCAGGGAATCTGATTTTTAGGGCCCCCAATACAAAGAATTGTTTTGCTAATGGGGCATTGGGGGAGCTGTCCCTTAGCTTTAGACTGGGTGTGAAAATGAGAGAATTCTGCCAATAGTGTTTAGACATTCAGGATGAATGCATGAATAAATAATCCTTTTTTCTGCAAAAGCTTGCTGTTGGCTACTCCACTTGACCATACACTCGGGGGTTAAGGCACACAAAAACATTTTGATTACAGACAATAAGGGAAGGGAATTGGGGCTCGATTCTTTCTCATCCCTCCTTAACACCAGCCAGTTGTTTCCAAGAAACCACAGTGGCTGGGTGCAGAGCTGTGTGCTGAAACTAGTAAGTGGAGAATAACCTGGGGGTAAGATTGCATGCGTTATTGAAGCCATGAAGAGTGCCATAGGGTTTTTGAAAATGAAAACTGTATTGGAATGAATTGCCATGGCAATCAAATGTAACTGTTTGTGTTTACAAACTAATAAATGTAAATTTAGCCAAATAGAGTGTCTCGTCGGCTGGCTGCAAATTTCTTACATGGCGTGGACCTAGTGGTTTTGATTTATGTTTTAGTATGTAAGGGTGCGCAAGACTAAATCCAGATTTTGTGCAGATGTCCAATGGAAAAAAAGAATTTACATTTATATAATGCCCTTCACAACCTTGGGCTGTCCCAAAGCACTTTGCAAGCAGTGAAGTACTTTTGAAGTATTGTTGCTATTGTAACTTAACAGTATAATAAAATGGTAGATGTGGGAAATAAATACATTGTCACTGGTGCAATAGTGGATGCTCTTCTGTAAATACAGTCATAATATGATATTGAAGCAGAGAATGATATTGTGACATCTTTTTGTTATATGTAAGATGGATGTAGTGATGTTTACATTGTGTTCTTGTCCCCATAGAGACCAATAACTTTTAAAAAGATGTTTGAATTCCAGTGATCGACTACAAAGATCACACAAGACTTCAAGTTTGAGTATTTTTACTGTAATCAAACTAGAAGCAATATTGAGTAACACCATTTTTGTGGGAGATTTATATTTCAAACTGAGGAAAAAATTTCCTATATGACTTTAAGCACAACCAGCAATCCTGCACCATGGTTATACTTACTCTGTCTTTAAGCAGATCCTTTTATTCTCCTGGAACCAGTCTGAAGCTATTTCTGCGCCCAGTGGCCTGCTTCCTATTCCTTTTCCCAGTTGGCTAGCTCCTAATCCCAGGACTGTCTTTTATAGTTGCCCTGGAGATTCCTCCTCCTAGCCAGAGGTAGGCAAATATTCCAGCCTAATTTAAATCCTCACTAAATCTGTTCAGTCTGAGTGCAAGTTCCTACTCACCTTCTGCATGGTGGATTCTAAAGGCAGCACTTTCTCTGCTTTAGTTGCCATACTGGCTGACTCTATCTTTCTGTTCTTTTGCTGTCTGAGACTTCCAGTGGTGTCTTATGAAACTCACCACCCAATATTGATGTTTTTTTCCTAAACCCAATGCTGTTGTCATTGTTAATCACATAGGTGTAAATGCTAATTAGCTATCCTCTAGAATCTTCAATTCTGTTTTATCTTGGAATTTAATAGATAGTTTAAAGTTTAACCATTTATAAAGCCCTGACATTCTTAACATCCCCCTGTGGGATGTGAAGACTATCAGTCTATCCATAGTCAACATAGATGTGTTCGCTATTATTTACAGGTGTACATATCTTGCACCTTCTTCCCAATTAAACAAGTACCCCCCCACCCCCCTATAAATTTTGCCTTGCAGCAACTAGGTCTCAGAGATGGCAAGGCATCTCCATTTCACGTGATTGTCTATAGCTTTAAAAGTCTCCAATCCACATTTTCATGCCAGGAATTTTACATTCTGTTCCCAGATACTGATTCAGGGTTGGGATTTCTATTTATCATCACTTCCATACAGTTATCAGGATCTCTGTCACTCCCCATCTTCTCTTAATATTGACAATTTTTCTTTTGCTGGTTAGATGGAAAAGCCCAATATGATATTGAGTCGGTGCAATACGACAATATAAGCAACATGCCTCAGTAAACTGCTTTCTTTCTGCACATGTTTATCACCAAGTGTTGAATTTTCAAATATTCAATTCTTCCAATCACCTCGCACTGATCAGCTGGCAGTTTTTTTAAACATATCTGATATCATTCACTCACCTTTAGTGTGTGCCTCTTTCTGGTCTTTCTTTCCAATCCTGGCTCTGATCCCTTTTCAATCACTTTTTTTCATCTTCTCACCTGTTTTCTTAACACATTTCTCAAATTTTAAACTGGTGTAATTGCAGAAAATTCACAAGTATGCATCACAGTCATTGTAATGATTCAGGATGTATTTGGGTACAGTGATCTATAGATCTATCATTAAAAACAAGGAAAAATTCTATCTGCAATATGTATGTCCCCAAATTTCTTTTTTTTTAATGCTGATACTTTGTTTAATGCCCCGTTTCCAAAGTTTCTGGGCTAAAATATACAGGAAGTTCTACCTCAATGTCTGCTGAAAATTACAACGTTAGGGACGGACAATGCAAACTAAAACAACGTAGGATTTTTCAAAATTTACATTGCAAAAAGGGAGCCATTCGATCCATTGTGTCTGTGTTAGTGGAAAATGAAGCTATCCAACCTAGAGGTAGAGATTTCCAAAGATTAATGACCCTCTGGGAGAAGAAATCCTTTCCCTTCTCTGTATTACGTGGGAGATCATTAATTCTGAAACTGTGCCCTGTACTTCTAGATTCCATGATGAAGGGAATCTTCCTCTCAGCATCAACACTGTCAAGTCCCCTGAGAATTTTACATGTTCCATAAGATCTGTTCTCATTCTTCTCAATTCCAGTGTGTTTAGGCCAAACCTGTTCAAACAGTCCTCGAAAGACAACTCCAAGTGAACCTCCTCTGAGCTGCCTCAAATACATGTCTACCCTACCTTAAATAAGGAGACTAGAGAACCATACACAGTACTGTAGATGTGGTCTCACCAATGTCCTGTACGTTTGTAATCAGATTTCCCTACTATTTTTAAAGTCCAGCCATCTTCCAGCAAAGACTAATATTACTATAGTCTTCATAATTACTTAAAACACCAGGTTAAAGTCCAACAGGTTTTTTTTTTGTAGCATGAGCTTTCGGAGCATCAGGTGAGTGAAGAAGAGGCAGTCCTCCGAAAGCTCGTGCTACCAAATAAACCTGTTGGACTCTGGCATTGTGAGACTTCTTACCATGCCTACCCCAGTCCAACGCCAGCATCTCCAAGTCATAATTATTTGTTCATGTACCTGTTAACATTTCTTGATTCATGAAAGATGACACTGAAATCCCTCTGTAATGGAGCATTCTGTAGACTCTTTCCACTTCAATAACATTCTGCTTTTCTAATCTTCAGATTTTCCCACTATACTCCATTTGTCAAATCTTTACCCACTCATTTAACCAATGTATAACCCTTTTCAGACCTTTTATGCCCTCCTTGCAACTTGCTTTCACAGCTACTTTTGTTTTGGCAGCAAATTTGATTATAATGCACTCTGTCCCTTCATCCAAATCAATAATATAGATTGTAAATAGTTCAACCACCTCCCCCATGCCACCCCCCCCCCCCCCCATCCACCCCACCAACCCCACACTTGTTATTGTTTGCTAACCTGAAAATTACCCATTTATCTTGACTCTGGCCAGGATTTTCTGTGATATTGGATGTTGATGGGAAAAGCAGTGTTGAAGCCGTCAGC
The DNA here is from genome assembly GCF_965287045.1 of Carcharhinus amblyrhynchos. Taxonomy (NCBI): domain Eukaryota; kingdom Metazoa; phylum Chordata; class Chondrichthyes; order Carcharhiniformes; family Carcharhinidae; genus Carcharhinus; species Carcharhinus amblyrhynchos. The sequence goes on from NC_137329.1 coordinate 100,630,370, forward strand.
ATCTTTCGCTGCCAAATTGTACTGCACTTAAAACAAAAACTTGTAACTATGGATTCCATGATGTTGCATTGGCGAAGTAGCCTCTGATTTACCTGCCCTGCCAGCAACTTAGAAGCATGATGATAGGGAGGAGACCATTTTTAAAGGTCGCCCCAGTGCAGAGTGAAGAAACTAGCTTACCCTGGAACCACCCCTGGCACTACTTGGGCATTGCCCCCCAGCACTAGGGTTAGCCCAGCTAGTGTCACATGGGTGCCAGGTGGTACCTTGGCATGCTCCTCTGCCCTCTGGAAGATCGACTCACCTGGTGCACATCTGTTTTCTACATGTTAACCACACCTCTGTGCTAATATGTTACCCCAATACCATGAGCACTTGTGTAGAAAACGTTTATATGGCATCTTATCAAATGCTTTTTGGAAATTCAAATACACTACATCTTTATCTGTTCTGTTTTCTACTCTCTAAGAACTTTAATAATTTTGTCAAACATGATTTTCCTTTTATAAAACAATGTTGCTACTTGATTGCACTGTGATTTTCTAAATGCTCTGCTACCTCTCTGCTTGGACAAATAGGTACTTCCTATCCTCTTTATCTAGGCCTCATTGTTGTATACCCCTCAATAAAATCTCCTCTGAGCCTCTTCTGTTCCAACACAGACCCCAGCCTACCCAGTCTTTCCATTTTGCGAAAGTTTTCCATTCACGGGAGCATTCTGACATAATCCCTATTCTATGCCTCAATTATCCTGCGTGCCATCCGAACAATCTTATCCACCAGTCCTGCTACCTCTGGCCATGCGCATCCAAGGTCGTTTTGTTTGTATACACTTTTTATTATGAATACAATTAATATAGAAGAAGTTTACAATTTAGTGCTAATTGTATGGTATTTTTCCTATCTTCCACAGTAGTCTTGTAGATAAATAAATCGAAGAATCAGACTTGTGTCTTGCCATTCAAGGTAGCAGCAGTTGTTCATACAGTTTCCAACTGTACATTTACCTTCTTCCACAGAGAATCAATTTAGATTTCTAAGACATCCATATAAGTATATTGCAATTTTGAAAATATTGTATTGTAGCTTACAGCTCACATGTAAAATATGTTGATTGCTCACAAAATACTGCAAAACAATGAAATCCCACCCCATTGGAAGGTTACTTGTGACAAATGCATCCACAAGAAAGTCAAGCAATGACAATTGCTCATGGAAAGTCAATTACAAATTCTATGGTTTAACATCTTGCTTCACACTTTATTTGTACAGTTTAAGGAATGCAATGCACCTTATTGTATAATTGAATCAGTTAAATACTCCTGTCACATTGAAAATGCAATTCTAATTTTATGAATTCATTTGCCCCATCGTGTGTGTGTGTGTGTGTGTACATAAATGTGTTTCTTTTCAATTTATATGTTGTATTATTTATTATTTACTATTATGTTATTGAGAAAGAAAGGAAGTGTAATTAAAATATGTTGGTGCATTAATGAACTGGTATTCTTCTATAACAAAGATAATTTTAAATTTCTGCAAAATCTAAATTTGCACATTTCCTCAGATTGTTTTGTTCATTTCTACTTGTGCTTTTGTCCATTTGGCTCCATATTCAATTTGCATTAAATTTCAGATTGTTAATAGTTTGTGTATCGAAGTGTATTGTTATTTTCCAGTAGCTGCTTTAGTTTTTTTTTAATTTATAGAAACCTTGTGTTAAATCCCTTGAGCTGACTTCTAGTTAAGTGAATCAGAACCTAAATGTAATATCTCGTGTGCATATTGTTAGAATAACGTAGCTGAGAATTGCTTGCATGTTTTGATTTTTAAGAATTTTGCATATGATGTTATGGCACAATTATATTGTTCTATGGTCAAAGCTTCGTATCACCTCCATATAGAGTTGACCATGTTGGGTAAAGAATTAACCATTCTACAGCTTTTTGAACCGATGCTCAAGAGCTAGAAATTCGCACATTCATTTTGTTATATTACAAATAGATATCAGATACCATTTTACGAAACGAAAAATACAAAATGACATACTGTAATTAGGACCCTGCTGAAGAGATGCAGTTTTCCAGACAATGGATTATTTTGCTAAGTAAATTCTTTTGAAGTTAAACTTTGTTTTCTGATTAGTTCAAGAACTGTAATTTCAAGATTATTGGTTTATTTTGATGCAGCATGTTTGTTTAATATATGCTCAGGTATAACTGTTTAAAAGGGAATTATTTTATTGCTCATCCCTTCTAACATCAGTTTATTTTCTATCTTGTCAGAGTATAGTTTATATTAGGATCTGCTTGCAATGGTTTACAAAATAGTTTTGTATTCATTCCTTGATAATTTATACCTTTTGTACGCTATTTAAAATACTGTCCATGTCACATTCTTGGAATAGGATATTCAAGTTGATTGTTATACATCAGACAGGATTTAGTTAGCGTTGTTTTGTCAGCAATTCTAACATTGTAACAATCATCAGTTGAAAATACAAATGAACTGTTCACTTTGTGACTAGAATAACATAGGCACAGATTGATACGTCTTGTGATTGCACTTGGTGACTAGTAGATTTTTTAACATCAACGATCCTTAGAAGTAATTGTATATTAGCCAGATGTTTCAAGTGTTGGCTTTAAAATAGGGAGGGAAGCACAATGATGAACTTACATTTGTTAAACCAAGAAGACCTAGAACAGGATTTTCATAGAATCTCGCTAGTTCTGGAGGCCTTTAAAATCCTGCTCCCATTCCTGGCAGATCCTATTTTTGTTCGTGCGGAAGAGACGGAGTGTGAATCTGCAACTTTGGCTTCCTTTTATAAAAGGCCCTCTTTCTCTCAACAGGCCCCATGTCATTTCATTCCATTTATGCCACCTCCATAATCACTCATCCAGCTTCCATTACAGGCAGCCCTTAGAAACCATCTGGAGATGAATGATTAAAAACAAAACTAAACTTCTAACAATTCAATAGAATTCTCACTCAGAAGCACCTGGTACTGAAAACAACATTCATGAAACCTGCTCAGAGATTTTAAATCCCCTTAAGTATTCAATCTGTTATAAAAACAAACTTGTAATCTGCAACCATACCAAAGGCATCTAATCCTTTGATAGCCTCTTAAAACTGTCATTGAAAATGTGAACTCAGACCCGTCCCCTACCCTACTTGTAATGGGAGAAGGTGTAATACCTGGCACTTGCCCCACCAGGAGATTTTCTGACCCAAACTTTGCATCTTAAAATTAAAATCTGGTCGCAAGTTCAACATACATTTGTGGTATAATATGAAATAAATTTTTTCATGGCATTTGGATGGTTTAGTGACATTTTCCTTGCTGTAATCTTTTGTCATTTAAGATATATTTTCTTGACCACTTTTTGAAGATTGACTTTAACTCATCATCCAGTATCGTACTGTGGATCACTGTCTAATTTGCAAAATGCAAAACCTTTTCAGTTGCTAGCTGCGCATTTACATTGTGTCCTTCACAGGAAGGAAAGTTCGGTGTGCATTACAAGGAACTGAAAAGGATGCTGAGCAGAAGACTTAACAGACTGTGTAAGTAGGGATGGAGGCTGGAGCAACAGAGAAAAGTTTTTAAGTGTATTTTGAAGAGCAGGCGTGTTGGCTCAGTGAAGTGAATTTGGGAAATAGCTCTGAAACTCAGCAGCATAATAACGAAGAATCAGCTTCTGTTGGAGGAGTGATGAGTACACGATGGGACATATGATTACAAATATATGCTGACAAGGTAAATAGATTCATCAATTCCTAACTGTATTTACTTTTCCTTGTGTGTTCTTTCTCAGTATCTGTTTGACACTGGCCGAGATTTTGCGGTCCCACCTCCCGCCAGGTTCTTCCAGCCCTGCAGAAAGTGAGTGGACTTTTGGCTGGCCTGTCGTATGCCCCCCGCCTGCCCCATGGCAGGGCCAGAAACTCCCAGCAAACATTATGGGGAAAAAGTAGCAGTGCTAACTTTAGAAGAATACATATGTATGATTTGATTCTGTGTTTAGATTTTAAAATGTTGGTTTCAATGGAAAGTGCATACAAAAGGTTTTCTTTTCTGTTTCTGTTCCAATGATCTGCCTTTACCTTTAATAAAGGTATAACTTCTACTTTGGGTGTAGATTTATTGGTGAAAACTCTGATTCGGGAGGCTTTTCCGCAAGTATACATACTTCCAGTGTGCAATTTGGCTGTCAGTATGAAGGACTGTTAGAACCACACCTCCTCCTTGGCCAATAGCAGCATGCAAAGGATGGTTGAAAGTGGGAACTCAGACATATATGACTCCTCCACCCCAAGCTTGGGCAGTGATGCCAGGCATAGCTATTTGTGCTGAGACCTTTACTGGTGCAGTTGAACCTCGTGCAGTTTTGGATTCTATGGCTCAGAGTCAAAAATAAAATAGAATCCATTTGAACAAAAATTATACAACTGAGTGACAATTCTATTTGTGACCTTAAACTATTTGCAATTTCAACAAGTTTAAAAAAATATAGTTTTGTAAGTGGATAAACTACACATGCACAATGCTTAGCATTGCTGCCTCATCGTGCCAGACACACAGGTTCCATTCCAGCCTTGGGTCACTCTCTATGTGGAATTTGCATGTTCTCCCCATGTCTGCATGGGTTTCTTCTGGCTACTGCAGTTTCCTCCCACAGTCTGAAAGATGTGTTGATTTAGATGTTTTGGCCGTGCGTGATTCTCCCTCAGTGTACCTGAACAGGCGCCGGAGTATGATGACTAGGGGATTTTTACAGTAACTTGATTGCAGTGTTAATGTAAGTCTGTTTGGGACACTAATGAAAAAGCTTTTTTAAAAAAACTTTTCTATCCCCTCCTGTTATCCTATTTCTTTGTGATTTTCAAATTCGTATTGTCAGGAGCTTTTACTTGATGAATCTCGCGACTCCCATGTCTGCAATTTGTTAGTGCAGCACAATCATGCTGACATGCAGTGTATTTCTTTTTTGTTACTTCTTGTTTCTTTCCTTACTTATTTCTTTCCTTCTATTGCTCCTTTTCTGTGTCCCTCTTTGCGTTGTTGCCTTGTGACATTCTTGGTTTTGTCCATTTGCCGTTCGCTGGCTCAGCTCAAATCATGTACAAGTTGGAGGAAAGTTCATTCAACATAGCGATTCTTTGCATTGACTTTAAATATTGCTTTTAATCATAATTAACAGGAAACCAACATTTTTTTTGTTATAATACCAAGCCTGCTGTATATTTTCTTTTACTGAACTCACAAGTTTGAAGCTTTTAGAAAAGGAATAAAAATATTGAATCATTCAGACTTCACTTGATATAAAATGGTTTTAGTGTCCTTCAAATGCACAGTGAAGAAAACAAAATACATCAGTGTCTTAAATTATATGCAAATCCCAAGGTACTTTATCGTAATCATTAATATAATTCTGCCTGTTTGTATACAAGTACAAAGTCAATATAATTTGTAAGCAAGCAGGAAAGTTTAGTTTGCATTCATAAAAATACCGGAAGCCTTTTAATGGGAACAGTTCAAGATTATTAATTTCCCCTATCCTAATTGTTTTCATTATGAAAACACTGTACAGTGTACTGTGCAAGGAGTAAATCAATGGCTGATCGAATCTTCTCTTTAAACACACATTCCTTTGATCAGAGTGGCTATTAACTGTGTACATCTTTATTTGTAATTTACAGAAAGTTCCAAATCAGGTATATTCATTTGGTGCCATTATAGAATCCCTACTGTGCAGAAGGAGGCCATTTGGTCCATTGAGCCTGCACCGACAACAATCTCATCCAGACCCTATCCCCTTAAGTCCACATATTTAACGTGACACTAAGGGGAAATTTAGCATGGCCAATCAACCTAAGCCACACATCTTTGGACTGTGGGATGAAACCGGAGCACGTGGAGGAAACCCATGCAGATACGGGGAGAACAGACAGTGATCTGAGACCAGGGTTGAACCTGGGTCCCTGACGGTTGGAGGCAGGTGATATAACCACTATACCACCATGCTGCCCCTTCATTGGTTCTATATTTGATGAAAAAGTTTTGCAGTGATGGTGTTTTGTGTTCTCGTGCTGGTGGATATTTGTTTTTAATACTAATGTTAGGCCGTAAAGAAAGAAAGCTACAATTGTCCCACAAAAGTTTTATTAAAATTGGTGACATTGGGAAACTAGGTTGAGTACAGAGTAAATGCTAAATACTTAAACTCCTGTTCCTTGCACCTGTCAAACATTATTTATTTGTATTACCTTTTTAGCCTTCCTACATAACATTTCTTGAATATGAAAGCAGTAGGACAGCTTTTATACGCCTCAATTTTTTTTTCACTGAGAGAGTATTTGAATTTCCTTCCCGTGGTAAACTGATTGCCACAAAATGCCACAGAAAAATTGTGAAACTATTTTATTTTGTTCTCTCCATATCTGCGTGTGTTTCCTTCAGGTGCTCCGGTTTCCTCCACAGTCCAAAAATGTGCAAGTTAGGTTGATTGGCCATGCTCAATTGCCCCTTAGTGTCAGGGGATTAACAGGTTGAATATATGGGGAATAGAACCTGGGTGTGATTGTCGTCGGTGCAGACTCGATGTGCCGAATGGCCTCCTTCTGCAGTGTTGATGGTAGTCATGATGTAGAGATGCTGGCGTTGGACTGGACTAAACACAGTATGAAGTCTCTCAACACTAGGTTAAATTCCAACCAGTTTAATTGATAGTAATCCTACAAGCTTTCATAAATGATGTTCCACACCTAACGAAGGAACACCGTTTCTGAAAGCTTGTGGGATTACTATCAAATAAACTGGTTGGATTTTAACCTGGTGTTGTGAGACTTCCTCCTGCACTGTTAGGATTCTATGATTGTGAGCTTGCGAATACTTCCTAACATTTAAGGAGACGAATGCTGAAACACTAAGAGCATGGGGCTGAAACTTAACTTTCGGCAGGTGAAAGGAACAGAAGGGTCTGTTTTCTGAGGAGGTGGGGAAGGGCACGTAAAATAGGGTAGATGACATTCCAACACCTTCCTGCCCACCTCAGAGCTCTCTGCCATAATATGAGGAGTGGGCAGGTGGCTTAGTTGACTGCTTGCCTGCCATATTTAAATGAATAATCAACTGTCAATTTGGCTTGTTGCCAAAGAAGTTGATCCTGTTAATATACTACCCACACCATAAAACATTAGTGTGACCAGCCCAAAACCCTGGATTTACCTGCTGCATGGATCCATGAGCTCTGATCTTTTGCTCCTCTGGTAGTCCTGGTATCTGCCACTGACACCTTTTTAGGTGCTGCTGGGATTGATGGACTTTTTAGCCGGTTAGATTGGCCAGCAGCTATAGAGGGTGGGCCTTGCGTCCCAGTGAAGGTCGGTAGTCCCACTTGATCCTTATTAACCTACCTCAGAGTTCTGTGTGGTAGGTCAGCATGTTGTACCAGTGTTGTTTCCAGGGTTGGGGAATGTTTGGGGGGCGGGGGGAGGCGGGGGAGGCGGTGTTGTCTTCCACCCACCCCTCCACTCACCATGTTATTAAGCCTATGTTGCCACTTTGTCATTTACAAAAAAATAATGTTTTGAAGTTTTCTGGGCATTCTAATGCTTTTATTATAACATTGCTATTATTGTTCACACCATTTTGAACCTTATTGAGTTAAGAAAAATTGTGGAAGGAAGCTGATCTCCACCTTTTTGTAGATCTGAGCTGGTATTATGTTCGTAAAACAGGAAAGAAATTGGCATTTTCACATAGGAATGTAAATACGCTACATGTCAAATTGCAGCGGAAGGGCATTTTTGAAATATAATTATAAGCACATTGCTGTGCCACTTAATCATTTTTCATCATATTGTGCTGTTTGTAAAATGCACTGTAACTGTTTTCAAATCAATGCTGAAAAAGTATGTAAAACAAAATCATATTCTACTTGTGACATAAACCTATTCTGTCCCATCCCCAACTTAAAGATGCTATCCTGCTTTGTCAGCAAGGACAAGTAATGTAGCACATGTCTCTACAGATACTGTCAATACAATTAGAAAATGCACCAGGAGTGGATTGTTGACATACAGTGGGATAGCTATTTAGTTATCCCTCAACACAAATGACCTGAAAAAGACTAAAAATGTTTGCCCTTGGGACAACATGAGTGTAGTAATGTACCACTGTGGCTATTGCTATCGACATTTCGAATCAAGCGGACTGTCTACCTGAACATCTGTTCTAACCTATCACATGTGACATTATTACTTTTCTCCTACTTATAGTGTTACCATTACCTTCTCCAGATCAATCTCTGGAAGAGTTGATTTTGTTTGTTTTTGAACATTTGATGTCAGCATTAGAAGAGGCAGAATATGACCTACATATTTACTTGTTTGTGATGCTACAGAAATTCCACACAAGCAAAATGATTAAAAACGTCTTTGATACTGTAAGGTATATGAAAACAAATAATTTAAAAAACCATTTATACAGGTTTTATTGATATTTCTATTGATCATTATTTTGTAAAGTGAATGAATGGGTTTCTTCATTTTATGTTAATAGAGCGAAATGTTAAATCACATTGGGGTGACGTGGTGGCACAGTGGTTAGCATTGCTGCTTCAGAACGCAAGACATCCATGTTCGATTCCTGGCTTGGGTCATTATCTGTTTGGAGTTTGCACGTTCTCTCCATATCTGCATGGGTTTCTTCCAGGTGCTCCAGTTTTTTCCCACAGACAAAAAGACCTGCTAGTCTATAGGTGCATTGACCAGGCTAAGTTCTCCCTCAGTGTACCCGAATAGCTGCCTGTGTGTGGTGAGTAGGGGATTTTTGCAGTAACTTCATTGCAGTGTAATTTTTTTCATTAGAAACCTGACAGTGCAGAAGGAGGCCACTTGGCCCATCAAGTCCGCACCAACAACATTCCCACCCCACGTCCTATCCCCACAACCCCACACGTTTACCTAGCTAATCCCTCTAACCTCCACATTCCAGGACACTAAAGGGCAATTTGGAATGGCCAGCCAACCTAACAGGAATAAATAAACTTTAAATGTATGTGACTTAAATTAGCTCCATTAACTTTTGCACATATTGGCCCAAATTTTGGAGTCTGAGATGAAGAAGAAATGGCGCTTGCCATTCACTACATTGACAGCTGCCCACAATGTTTTCATAAGGTTTCAAGCGTAACTTGCTGGCATTGGATGTCTGATCCAGCATAGAACCCTCCTCTACAGGGGATCTGTGGCATGTGGAAACAGAACAACAAGCAGTGAAGATCATAGAAGAACAGAACCATAGAATCCCTACAGTACAGAAAGAGGCCATTTGGCCCATCGTGTGTGCACTGACCACAATCCCACCCAGGCCCTACCCACATATCTCTACATGTTTTACCCACTCATCCCTCTAACCTACACATCTCAGGACACTAAGGGGCAATTTCAGCATGGCCAACCAACCTAACCCTCATACCTTTGGATCTTTCGCTAATCAGATTGAAGAATTCTCATGAAGCCATACAGCGGTGAAGCCATTGGAATAAATCAGGAATAATAAATTTGATTAAATCTTGTACACAAAGCAAAACAAAGGGGGAAGAAAGATGAAGTTAAGAGAACAAGAGAGATGAAAAAGATAAAAAAACACCATCTGTAATTAGGTTTTAAAGGAATGAAGTCCCATACTTGCAAAAGGTAATTTTACATAGCAGAAAAGTTGGCAGAAATTATGATTTATTACACTATGAAAAACAATTATATGTGAATGAACCACCCCTAATGTTTTCTATCATGTTAAGAGAGTAATTAGTGGGTAAGTAGAGCAACTTCATCGGTTTCGGTGCCGAACCTACGGTGAAGTATTCTTATAAAGTGATCCATGGAGGAGCAGGGTAGGGTAGCCCATACAACAACTTCCAGAATTCCACTTTTAATCGCCCAGGTTGCTGTTTGATTCAATCCAATGTAACAATGAGCACTGTTAGCCCCGCCATTGTTCCCAAGGCAAGGTCTAAGATAATACTTGACGGTTGATGGATTAACTTACTGTGTAGTGTTGTGTAAAGACTGCTGTCAGGTTGGAGCTTAATTTGAACTTCGTTAGTTGATCTCCATTGGGATGGCAGTGAGAGAAAGAACTAGTCTAAATTCCTGCTCTTATTTTCTATGCAGTGAAACTCGCTGCTAGAAAATGCACTCAAATGATTGTGAAGTAAAGCTGCCATAATTCAATAGCCAGTCCACATCCACTGTTTTGACTCCCACAGGAAGAAAGATCATTTAAGTGAGGTATTAGATGGCTGTTCGAATGGAATCATATCCTAATTTGAATTGATATTATGGTAGTCTATTGAAGGTGGTGATTTTATAAAAAATAAGTACTATCTTCTCAATTTCACATTTTTTAAAGTTTTTCTTTAAAGGAGTAAATAATTTCAAATGCTTCTCAGTTTCTATGGTCTGTATCTTTTGTACTGCCACATAGTGCTCTCTGAATTAACTGCTATGATGGGGACGATAGCAGTTCTATAATGTCTAGCAACAGGGCAGTGGTAATCTCAAATCAATTCTTCTTAATATCTGGCTTACTGTTTTGCAGTTTATAAAGAAGATAATCCAAATGTTGTCATTGTGAATATAATACACACAGTAATTGTTTTGACAGATGTGAGGCTCCATCATCCTTCATAAAAGATGTTGCTGCATTTGATTTCTTTCATTGAATTTTTAGTCAGGTAAAGGTGCTGGCAAGCTGAAGTGCAGCTATGAGAGCTTACTGAAAATTTGAAAGAAATAATTGGTTTCTGAGTCATAAAGTGAACTCATAACAGCTGTCTGAGTTCCAAATCTAATTAAGTCAAATCTTGTTTGATTAGGCTCATTGTTTTTGAAGTTATTTACATTTACAAATTCCTTTTGTCTTTGGTTGGAACTGCATCAATTAATCCAAAATAGAGCACTTTTGATTAATTGTGAAGGATACCTTTTTTTTATCAGATATTGTGCCAACTTGGACACCAAAGACAACCATGTAACCAAACTGGTGTTTTAAATCCTTCTCTTACTTATTTCACTGCACTCTTTACATGTCCAGAACAGTTTGTAACTTGTAATGATTTGAAGCATATAGTCCAACATTTAAGTATTTTTCACTGTGCCTTTTGTGTATTCTGCCCTCCTGACAAACAATTAGCACGTCAACGTGAAATATATGGTCTGAAGACTTGGTATTTCCTTTTGTCTATCAGAAAAAAATTATAGAAATTCAGTATCCTTTCAGAGATTAAAAGGAAGGGAGATTTTCAATTTAATAGCACTTTTTATGTCCACCAGACATCATAGAATGCTTACAGAATGAAGTGTTTTTTGAAGTCTCATCACTGGTGTAATGTAGGAAGTATGGCAGCCAATTTGCCCACAGCAAGTTTCCATGTCATATTCAATAAGTGAATAATATTTGTTATGTATTCATATTATTTCCAGTGTTTCCTTACTAGCAGCTTTGCCGTGGAACAGGGGCATGTTAAGAGACCAATCACAACATCACTGATGATGCCATTGGTTGTTTGCATGGGCAAACGGGCAGCCTATCTTTGCAGCCTTTCACTAAACCTTCGAGGCCTTCAACCTATCTTTTAAAACCACCAGATAGAAAACTAGTAACAAGATGCTCAGACCAACTTGCAGCCATCCAAAAGAAAAGACCTGAAAAAGTCCAACAGCATTGTAGACATTCAACAAAAGAGTCGATGATTAAAATCATTGCTACACAAAAACTGGCGATGGAGGCGTGCCGACTAGTGGTCGCAGCCATTGGAGGAACCAAAAAATAATCAAAGAGAAAGCAACTTTCGAAAGGAGCTTGTCATGTGCTCTGACTTAAAAGATCTGTAGCAACATTGGGAACAAGCTGGATAGCAAATACCCTGCAACAACAGGGGGTGTTCTAAAACACAAAGGAAGGCCCGCTGAGCTTGAGTTTGCCTTGTTCTGGGGAGAAAAGAAGGAAGATAGTGCTGAAAATTTGTGGTCCGTTGTGATCCTGTAGACCCTTTCCACAGTAAAAATGGCAAGAGTTTTTGGCACCCTGGACTTTTTGATGAGACTACAAAGTGATGGAGCTCATTTACAGAACACTTCAACTATCTTGTCCAAGTGAACAAGATAATGGCAGAGACATTAGTTTCATCTTTCCTGAGCATAGGTGGCGGGGTGACCTTTAACCTCCTGTGATGTCTTGTAGAGCTGAAAAAGCCAAGTATGAAATAGTGAAAATATTACAGGGCCACTAGTCACCAAAATCTTTGGTCATTACTGTAAGATTTAAGTTCCATAAGTGTAATCAACAAGAAGGTGAATGGATCACACAGTTTTTAGCTACTTTGAAGACACTAGCTGAAACTGTGAATTTGGGGACGTCTTGAACGACACCATTAGAGAGAGATTAGTCTATGGCTAAAAGAATGAGGCTATTCAAAGTTGATTGTTAACAGAACGCAACCTAACCCAAAGGAAAGCTTTGAAAGTTGCTGCATCCATGGAATTAACGGCTATAGAAGCTCAACAGTTGAGTTTGAGCGCAAGAATTCAGAAAATGTTGGTCAAACATAAGCAGTTCCACAATTGCTATCTGGTGGACATAAAATTGCAAAATCCAGGCACTCAACAGCAGATTGTTGGTCCAAAGGCGACATGTGCAGGAATTGTGTCAAAAAAGCCACATCAAACGTGCTTGTTGGAAAAAGAAACTAATTTCAGGTCAGAATTACAAAAACCAAAAGCCAAATGCTTCAAATGGAAAGTCAAATGGGGGAAAGTATCCACGTAGTAAAAGGATGTGGAAAAGGACTTGAGTCACAGTCCAAAGATGAACTGTCATTAAATGCACTGCAACAAACCATCACTGGGTCACTCCTTTACTGGATGGATAATTAGTGAAAATGGAGGTGGATATAGGAATTGCAGTTTCATTGACAAAATAAACTGTTTACCAAGGAAAGCTTTGACATATTGCCCTGAAACACTCAGAAATAGTGTTAAAACCCTATTCAAGAGAAGTGGTTATATTGCGGGGCTGCATTCATGTAATTGTGCAGTTGAATGGACAGTGCAGATTTGTCCTTGTACATGGTTAAAGGAAATTATCCAGAACTGAGAAGAAGAACCTGGCAGGAAAAGATCAGATTAATTTGGGCTGAAGTAAATCTCAGTGCAGATTCTCAAGATCAGGCCTACCAAAGATCTTGAAGACACATACCGTTGTCTTCAGTGGTGAGCTGATGGATATCTCAGTTAAGTTAATGAATAAGAACAAAAGTTAGGCATGATGCTTAAAGGCTATGTGCCGTATGCAATCAGAACTATGGTACAGGCAGAATTGGAGAGGGTGGTCAAAATGGGAGTCCTCAACCTGTTAATGAGCGATTGGGCCACACTGATTGTACATGTAATGAAGGAAGATGGATTGGTTCGCATTTGTGGTGATTTAAAAGTCAATATCAATCCTGTACTGTCTGGAACCATATCCTTTGCCTCTGATGAGTTATTTATTGGGTTGGCTGGAGGCCAACACTTCAGTAAAATTGACCTCAGTCAGTTGAATGGGAATCCAGATTCACAACAATATTTGACAATCGTGACACACAAAGGTAATGGGTTCTTGATAAGAGAGGGGATTAAGGGTTATGGGGAGAGGGCGGGAAAGTGGAACTGAGCCACAACAGATCAGCCATGATCTTATTGAATGGCGGGGCAGGCTCGAAGGGCTAGATGGCCTACTCCTGCTCCTATTTCTTATGTTCTTATGTTCTTTATGTTCTTATGACTACCATTTGGCTTCACGTCCGCACCTGTGTTATTCCAACATGCAATGTATTAAACTTGAAGCAAATTATAAGGAGTCCACTGTAACTTAGACAATATCTTAGTAACTGGAAAGAATGAGGAAGAACATTTCCACATTCTGGATCCACACTCCAGAGATTAGAAGATTGAGAGTCCTGCAAGACACACGTAAAATTTTCTAATCTTTGATCAAACATCTACACTTCAAAATGTCAATCACCTTTGATCTTCTTGGTCCTACTAAATTTATTATGGAATGTTTGTCCCTAACTTGGCTACCCCACAAGGCTGAGTCATCAGCCCCTTACTATACTCCTTATACACTGATGACTGTGGCCAAATTCCCCTCCAACTCGGTTTTTAAGTTTGCTGTGATACCACCATTGTGGGTTGGATCTCATACAATGACAAGGCTGAGTACAGGAAAGAAATAGAGAATCTGGTAAACTGGTGCAGTGACAATAATCTTTCCCTCAATGTCAGCGAAACAAAGGAGGTAGTTATCAACTTTAGGAAGCATAGCATGTGCCCCTGTCTAAATCAATAGTGATAATGTAGAAATGGTCAAGAGTTTCAAGTTTTTGGGGGCCCAGATCGCCAACAATCTGGCCTGGTCCTCCCCATGCTGCCATAATAGTTAAGAAAGCCCATCATTGCCTCCACTTTCTCAGAAAACTAAGGAAATTTGGCATGTCAGCTATGATTCTCACTAACTTTTACAGATGCATCATTGAAATTCTAGTTGTATCAAAGCTTGGTATGGCTCCTGATCTGTCCAAGACCACAAGAATCTACAAACGGCCGTAAATGAAGCCCAGTCCACCATTTAAACCATCCCCCCATCCATTGACACTGTCCACACTTCTCGCTGCTTTGGAAAAGCAGCCAGCAAAATTAAAAACCCCATGCACCCTGGACGTACTCTCTTCTATCTTCTTCCACCGGGAAAAAGATACAAACGTCTGAGGACATGTACCAACTGATTCAAGAACAGCTTGCTGCCATCAGACTTCTGAATGGACCTACCTTGGATTGAGTTGATCTTTCTCCTTCCCTTCTTTATGTACAGTATGCTTTGTCTGTATAGCATGCAAGAAACAAAAGTTTTCACTGTACAGTAATACATGTGACAATAAATCAAATCAAACCATTCTTAAACCCTTTCATAATTTATTGTCTAAACTGAAAATGGAAATGGTTAGTTGGGTTAGTTCTTTGTATAAGTAAAGAAGGCACTACTGAAGTCAGAAATCCTGACACACTTTGATCCAAATTTACCCTTGCATCTGGCATGTGAAGCATCAGGTTGTGGGATGGTGGCTCCCCACACAATGCCCACAAGTGAAGAGAAACTGATTGCTTTTGCATCAAGGTCCTTGAATAAAGCATAAATCAATTATGCACAGATGGAGAAAGAAGCATTAGGTATCATTTTTGGAATGAAACCTTTTTATCAATTCCTGCATTGAGGGCAATTTACTTTTTTTGATGGACCGTTGTCCACTAACAGCGATTTTTGGACCTCCATACTGGGATTCCATCACTGGAAGCAAGCAGGATGCAGAAGTGTGGACACTGCTGTTGTCAGTTTACACATTTACACAAAGTATTATCTGTCAAATCTGCATGGGAACGTTGATGGACCAATTGGAGAAGGCAGTACCCCAGTTGAGAACACTTCAACACCGAGTCAACCCCAGAACATTGTCAATTCCAGTTGAGACAACCATGGACAATATCCAAACCAAGCCATAGAGCCAGAAGTTGCAGTAAATACCAGAAAGCAGATGCCTGAGGTTCACCAACAACCCAACAGAGTGACAGCCCCAGAACATCTGACCTATTGACTGTTGTTATTTATTAACTGTTTATATTGATAATGTTATACTGTTATTGATGTCAGGAACCTTTGAATTATAGAGAGAGGAAAGTGTTGTGTATTCATGTTATTTGACATATTTCTCACTAGCAGCTTTGCAGCGAAACAGGGACCACTTGAGACTGATCACGTGACCTCATTGAAAATGTCACTGGTAGCCTGTAGTGTTAGCATCCTTTCAATAAAGTTCTTCGTGTAAACCCAAAACTACCACATATTGTGGGCCAGCCCGCAGTTGGGATTCTCTGGTCCCATTACAGGGAATGGAGATTTGGCCGAGTGCCAAATTCTCCACTCTCATTGGTAGCGGCAGCAGGAAGTGAATGGCTGGAGAATTCCTGCCTATGTTTCTGATTTATCAGAGGTTCTTTATTGTCAAGCATGAATAAAGCATTTTCGTAAAGAGTTCACTGTTGATGGCACCTCTAGGATGAATATGACTATCAGGCAAAAAACTAGTTGTTCAAGATTTGATCTAAATTACCAAAAGTGAATAATGATCACTATGACAAGAAGTTCAGAAACTGATTCCAAACAGATTCAATGCCAAAACATAGTTGTAATTAACAACACCTTAAAGGAAAGAACATTTTAAAAATTCATTCATGGGATGTGGTTTTCACTGGATAGAACTGCATTTATTGCCCATCACCAGTTGCCCTTGATAACAATGTGGTGGTGGGCTACCTTTTGGGCATCTGCAGTCCCTGTGGTGTAGGTACACTGAAAGTGCTGTCAGAGAGGGAAGTTCCAAGACTTTGATCTGGTGGCAAGTGAAAGCAATATTTTTCAAAGTGGGAAAGGTGAGGGGAATGGAGGGAAACTTCCAAATGGTGGTATTGCTAGGTATCTCTGCTCTTGCCATAATAAGATTAACCATGGGTTTGGAAATTGCTGGTTAAGGAGACTAGATGAGTTCTTGCAGTGCATCGTGTAGCTAGCACACACTGCTGCCACTATGTGTTAGTGGTGAATGGGGTGCCAATCATGTGGGCTGCTTTTTGTGCTGGCTGGTATCAAGCATTTTGAGTATTATTAGAGTTGCACTCATCCAAATCATCCAGGCAGGACAATATTCCATCACACTCCTGACTTGTGCCTTGCAGATGGTGGGCAGGCTTTGGGGAGTCGATAATTCTCGTATATTAGTTAGAAATTATTAAACTGGAGACTGCAAAGGAACAGGACAATAATGTGAAGAGAGTTTCAGTACAGGATCAAAACAACAGAGCATCAGCAACAGTAGACTCAATGCGTGCACATGTTGGAGCAAAAGAAGGATTAGAACTGTCTTGCACTTGAATTAACTGCGACAAGGGATTGCCCATTTAAGACCGATTTCAGGTAAAATGTTTTCAGCTAGAGTTGAGTCTTTGGTACTCTCTTCCCAAATAGGTTGTGGAAGCAGAGCCTTCCAATATTTTTAAGGCAAAGGTGGGATGGAATCTTGGTAAGCAAGAAGGGCGTGGGAAGAGGATTAGAGGTTGTTGAGGATAGGAATGATGCAGATTTAAGACTATTATCAGATAGGCCAAGATCTTATTAAATGGAGGAACAGGCTCAAGAGGCTGAATGGCCTACTCTCCTGCTCTTTTCTCGTATGTTTATATGACAATCTGATTAAATACAAGGCCAGTGAATAGATGGTGCAGTTGATCTAATTCGTTACCATCAGCAGAATACATTTTATTATCACAGAGTCACACAGTGCGGAAGAGGCCCTTCGGCCCATTGAGTCTGCACCAACGCGTGAGAAACACCTGACCTACCTTAAACATATACCCTCATTCCCTGCATGCCAAGATCAACAAGTGAAAATGGCAGCAATGTGGCAGAGGGCACAACATTCCTATGTCAATTTTCACATTTGACCAGCCAGATCCACTGATTTGTTTTTATCCAGAGGTTGGTTGGAGTTCTCACCTTTTAGGGTTTATTGTTGTGTGAATGAAAACCTGGAAATAACAAGTTGGTATCATTTAAAGTGACCACAAAGCTGTTGAATTGTTGTGGTAACCCAAATTGTTCATTGCCACTTAGAAATGAAAATCTGTTGTTATTACATGTTCTGTTGTCTATCATGACTCCAGGACCCCCACCAGTATGGTTGATGCCTAACTGCTTATCAAAGTGGCCTAGAAGTAAAGGCGGGTGATTAAAAAACACCCTTGCCTGCCATGCTTGCATCTCAACAATGAATAAGAATGTACAGTGAGTGGAGGCACAAAGCAGATACTATCTAAACTAAGGTTTGCACATTACTAGGGAGATTGAGTACTGTCATTAGACATCACTGGCCTTACACTAACACCAAATGCAGAGAATTTGATATGACAATTACATCTCATCACAGAGAATAAGTGGCCGACTATTGAGTATGTGTCTGATGTTAGAATGACCAGGTACTTCCTCATGTATAAAGGCTATTTATTTATGATTGCTGAGAAGGGTAGATTTGTCTAACATAGGCATCCACCCTGGTTGGTGGCTTTAACATCTACATGATTTGATGTTCAATTAGGTGGTGACTGAATTATTGAGAAGGTGGTGGCCAAATTAATATTGACTGAGTTAGGCCAAAAGAAACAGTCAGTGCTGTACTACATAGCTGGCTCTAATTGTAGTAGCATTGCACATGGGAGCAACAGACTGGTTGGTGGAAGGAAAGCCACTATCGTTGTTCTTCAGGTAGTAGAACCTGAAATACTAGTAGAAATTCTGGCAGAAATACTAGAAATTCAACCACTAGAATTTCACGAGTTTTCTATGGGTGGTATCAGGCACGCAAAATTCAGAAGGTTTCAACGTTATGTTTTCACATATGAGGACCCATGTGGAGACAGGTGGAATGCACTGACCTTACAGCAATCTGATTACTGAGCCATTTAATCATGTGAACGTGAAATTGGTTAATCGGGGACAAGTCATCAGATTTGTTCAATTCACAGCTCTTTTGCCAGTAGAGTGTAGTGTGCCTTGCCTGATCAAGGACATTTAACCAAAAGGGTATATAGGGAATGCACGCCAATCCTGTGGTGTCGAAAAAAATGCCAGATCACAAGCTGCAGGAGATGTTAACTGGAAGGGAAATACATCTCCCAAGTAGAATTTTAAGTGGAATATTGAGACTGGACAAACTTTTCAACATTGCTTTGGGCAGTTCATACACAACAATGAAAATGGTTCTCACAAGCATACATAATTGATGCAAAATCAAGAACCATCATCCTGATTGAGGGTTTGTGACCGATACAAGATTCCATCGTAAGTCAGATCATAAAATGTTGCTCTATTTAACTTTATGAATTTTTAGTGAGGCTGGGAAACCACAATGATATATTTGCCAACTATATTTTGAAAATAAATTAATTGGTTTCAATCAGATATTTTATTTGCTCAGCTAGTAGTTTATTAAAGTTTAATTTACAACCATATTGTGGGGAAAAAAATGAAATGGAACAATTGAAATTAGTTGTAATGGATACATTTGATTTCAACATTTTCCATTGTGCAGTGTGTATGTATGTGTGTATATATTTAATATATATCAGGCTGTGCCATTACACATGTTGAGTATGAAAAAGAACATGGTGACGAATTATTTCACACATCATGATTGTCACCTAGGACTAATGTTCAAAGGTTCTCCTTTGAAGTGCTAATATTTGGAACTTGTATTGTTTTGAAACTTTTTTAAGTTAACCAGTATTCTTGTTTATTAATTGATGTATTTTTCTTCTATATGTTTTTAATAAGCAATTTAGAGTTTTGTTTAAAATTATAGGGAATAATCCTATGCCTTTTCCCATAGTAGGTTTGGTGATGGTGGGGTATTTAATTAGGCAGGAGGGTGGAAGGTGGGGACCTCACCACCTTGTTGCCTTCATCCTGATTAAGTCTGTCAGGAAATTCCATGAATGGCCTTCCAACTCTGCTGCCAATTGAGACCCTCAAGTGGGCAAATAATGTTCTGTTAAAGGCCTCATCCTACCGCCATTAATCCTGCAGTGGGTGGGGGATTTGCCATGCAAGGAGAATGACAGACAAACCAGTGTGGGTTTGCTTGCGGACTCTCGGGAGGTTTCTTGGTTGAAGAAACTCAGTACCTGATCAAGGGCCTGAAATTGGAATGGTGATGGGATCTCTGGAAACCATCCCCTGCCCTTGCTGCTAATCACCTTCCTCCCTCTCCCCATCCCTGCAACACCCACTCCATGAGCCCCTACCTACCATCAGTCATCTGTGCCTGGGTCCCTTGGTGATCTGCCTCAGTTGTCAGACCACTAGTAGCCACTGCCTCCCTGCTGATGCAACTGAGGACAGAAGTGATGCTAACCTCTCAGGCAACTGTCAGCAGGTGGGACTTCTGCCCTTGGCTTATTGATCCTGGATATGTCTTGTTGTTGGGTCTGTTAAGTGCTTGAGTGACATGTGATGTGATGAGCCTTCCCAAAAAGAGGGCAGGTCAGCACCTCACTGGTGGTCCAGCCAGTGGACAAGACCCATGTCACCTCCACAAAATACCCCATCTGGAAGCATGTTTCTTCCACCTGTCAGAAGGATCAGGATCACATACTGGATATGACTGTTTCTGATATAAATTAGTGGTAAAAGGGTAACTACTTGTCTTCAGCTGCACCATATCGTGTTTATTGTATATATAATGTTAGCTTTCAGTTCAGAAGCTGGGCTGATTATAGTAGCTGCCTTTGGTGGTGAGCGCAAGTAGAGAATGTTGAGACATAACCTGAAGTGCATCAATTCTATTTATTACCAATCAATGATCAACTTGTTTCACCAACATAACAAACCCTGTGTCTTCTAATTTTAAAGTTTAAGACATTTCATTATTTAAATAGTCATCCTGCATTAATGATTTCATATTTTGTTGGAATAAATCCTAAAAACTATATCTAATAACTTCAGTCTGTTTTGCTTTTTGTTATGGTGGTTTGGACTGCTTTCTACAACTAATGAAATAAAGACAATGTTAAAAATAAACTGCTGTGCTTTAAAGAAGTAAAGAATAATAGCTCAAACAATGCACATGGTGACACACACAGCTACATTAGACCAACAAAGCTAATACACTTCACCACTCAACAAATATTTTGCAATGTTCTATAAACAGACTCTAAAAGCTTGTTGACCAGATCAGTGCTGTTTTCATTATATTGGCTACAGTTCTAAACATTAGTTTAATGAATGGATCACATAATGGCAGCTGCACATGTCAGTAAACAATAAATAATGATTTTTAAATGGAATATATACGTAAAGCAAGCTCACTGTACTGGTCAGTAGTAGATGCAAAAACATGAAGTTCTATGAGTATTCGTGGGAGCACAATTTGTCCAGAAGTATAATATGCAGTAAGGCATGTTTAATTCACAATTGCAGCTGCAAGAGATAGCATGAATTGCTGGGTGTATTTAATGCTGGATTATAGCAATTTGAAACATGTCAAACACATGGCTAACGCCTCATGCTTCACTCATTCTTGCGTAAACCTGCATTGCCACCATCCATTATACCCTTGGTAACAACACAATTTTGCAAGTAAATATTGTAACACTAAGTAACCTTCGAATTCAAGTTGTTTAGGAAGGGGAAAATTCAATCTTGTGCATATAGTACTCCTGTCACTTTGGTAGACGGTCTGAAAGCTCTAAGATTAATTACAACGATCGAGACTTTGAAATGTAAAATATAGTAGTTATCTTTGAGGAGATATTGTAACTTATATGGCAATGTACGTATGATTGTTCACAATGCATTTTTGATTTAATTTGAGAATTGTCTTTATGTTAAAAAAACATAGTTTTATAGTATACTTTTGCCTACATCTTGTAACTAAAGATTATGAAAAAGTAACCTTTCACTCAAAAATGAATATTTTTTCCTGGCTGAGACACAGTACATGTATGATCATGAAATAACTTGAATGAAATAATCATTTTTAACCTGCATTATTGATCTGTGCAAATACTACTGTTTCTATATAACTGTTAATTAAATATTCTGATCTACGCAGAAGAATTTGATTTATAAGGGTTATACGTGTACACTATCTTAATGTTTTTTAACTTGGAAAAGTGGAGTACCAAACTGTTAATATGGAAGTAATGTTGGAAAATGCAAAGGCGTTTTCATAAACACGTTGAGAGGACATTCATGGAAATATTAGCAGAACATCACAAAGGTGATGGTGCATGATGCACTGAAATACAAAATTCCACAAAATATGGCTGTTAAAGGAGCAACATCTTCACAGAAAGAGCTTTTGAAAAACATTTTTTGTTTACAAATGCACAATCTGATGACATGTCACATCAAATTGCATTATCAAGTCTTCTCGGCATTAAGTCAGACTGACAAAACAGCTCTTCTCCCTTCTCAATAAGGAGAGATTTTCACGAGGACAATGATTGCATACCTAATGAATAATGGAAACAACTAAAGTGTCAGTTATGCCATGTTTTGTGTGCACACACATATGTTGAACAGTTTAAATAATTGTTGATAGATTTATCATTGCAGTGTTGTCAGCAAAATGTGTAGGATTGGCAACTGTAGACATGAACCAAAGCACCAGTAAAGTTCCCGAACATCTCAAGGACTTTTCTTACTGTCATCAAACTGAACCAAAGGAGGGCTCAAATCGTTTGTCAATAAATTTACCTAACAAGAAATGATTGAAAATAATTAAAATATCACTATTAAATATCGCTAAAATATCAAGATTAAAATATAAACGGTAATGATTTGGTTAACATTTCTGTATGGATTTCCATGTTGCTATCTTTCACCTTCAGAAGTTAAATTAATATTGATCCAGTTTTTTTTGTCTGTTTACTTTCTCAATGTATATTTAAAAAAAATTCTTTAGAGAGGGAAAGGAAAAGTTTTCTCTCAGCAATAATAATCATTTTGCATGCAATTAAGGCAAACATTTTCCCTCTCTATTACACTCCTACTGCTAAATTAGTTTAATCAATCACATTTTCTCGGTCCTGTTTTGAAGATGTCTGTGACAGAATCTAATTGTAACAAGAGCAGAGGAAAGGGTTTGCGTGAATTAAAATTAAGAGGAGCAAGATAAAGATGTTGCCACTTTAGGGGTACAAATGGTTGGAAGCCAGGACAGATTGAGCTTAATGAAAAAGCTATTGACGCAAAAAGAAGTTAAAATTTCAAGATTAAGGGGGTGAAATTGGTCTTGGACAGTAGCTCGAAACAGGCAACTGCCACCCCCTTCCCCACAAATTTATTTTCCATTTTCAACCTTGTGCTAGTGGAATATCTTGATGTGCGCAGCCAGGATTGTGTGGCATTGTTATTTCATTTGTATACATTGACTATTCTTATGAAGCTAAAATATATGATTTTACTGTTTTTTAATGTTAAAAAAACTTACATGCAGCACTACAAATGTATACTTCGAATTTTATCTTCTCTACTTTGAATGACCGTTGTGCCTGTTGTATAAATGGCGGGTGATTGACTCCAGGAGACTACCTCTAAGGTGGCAAGGAGAAAAATCATTTGTCTGTATTTGAATGTGTGTTTTTAGAAAGAATGTTTTTGTGGGTGATGGTACTGGCTAATTTTCCAATGGATTTGATACCCTTGTGTAATATTATGCTTTCTAGCTGATGACAGTGGGGCTGTTAATAGGTTAGAGGCATGGAGGTTTGCAGTACAGAAGGACAAATTAGCACATGGTGTTTACGCTGGTTCTTTGCTTGAGCAATTCAAAACTGCTTTTACTGCTTTGCATTCTCCCTATAGCCCTGTAGCTGCTTCCGATGTTTATTCCTCATAATATTCTCAGTGCTGCAGCTACCCAAGTTACTTCCTTTGTTGGCATATTGTGGTATTGGTTTAAGGTGTGGACAAGTGCAAACTTGTTTCAATTTTCTTCCTTTAGTGCTTGTGTTGTGATATGAGCAACATTTAAAGTATGGACTGGTATTCTTTTGAAAAAGTGGTCTTGGAGTCCTGTCTTCAGCAGAGCAGGGGCCTCCAGTCATGTGAGCTCACCACACCCTGTACTTCATTGCAATGAGCATGTCTTGTTCTTTCCCGTTAACAGGTACCATTGCACATTTTAGATGTACCCATAGACTAAGGGACCAAATGGTGATCACCATTGTCCCCAGTGTTGGGAGATGTAATTGAATGAGGCCATGGGAGAGAAATTGGGCTCATCAGTATTGATTTTTTTTTGAGTGCTGTGAATGCACTTAAGAGTTCCAAACTGACGCCCACAGTGCACGTGCACACTTGTGGAGTGAATAGTGCTGGAAGTCATATTGGTTCACCATTTGCACAAACACAAATAGTGGATGTCTGTGGGAATTTTGCAGTGCAAATAAATGATGTCAATCGGCCTGCAACATTGATTTGATACCAATGCTACTATTTTGGACCTCATGCTGCAGCCAAGGTCCTCTCATAACCTCGCACAGCTGAGCATACATTCTGCTGGAGGAAAGACAGCCCACCATGATTACTTAAAAGGATTTTTTTAGTAACTAGTTGATTATTTCTGGCTATTGCAACATTTTCGCAAGTGTGTGGTGCTTTCTATGCGCAGTTCAAGTTGCAAAAGCCTACAGGCAGTAGTATGGAGGTTCTGAAGAATTTTGCTTTGAATTTGGCTTCCAGACAAACCAGTTCCTGCTGAATATGGTTGCACTAGCAGGTTGCATTGAACCTATTTTGCAGCTTTTCAGTTTGCTGTCCATTGTCATGTAAATGAAGTAATTGAGTCTTTTGGCAAAGATCACATGTAGTGTTGACATGCTGCACTTGGCTGAAGTCATTGGGTTACATTTCAGCTTCATTTGAAGCAATTTTTTAAAGCGGCATCTCGGCCTTTTGGCTAAGATGCAGATTAGATCAAGTCTTGGAGGAGGAGCTACACCTCCTCCAATCAGCTTGGATCATGTAGATCAGGAGGTGAGAACCCTGTCTTGTCATCTTGGATCGGGAATGTCTCAACTTGTTGGGACTCTGAATTGGCTTTAATTTGACTTGATTGGATTGGAATAAAGTAAACAAAAAAAAGAATGAGTCTCTTTCTTAGAATCCCTACAATGCAGAAGGACGCCATTTGGCCATTGGATCTGCACTGACAACAATCCCACCTAGGTCCTATCCCCACATATTTATCCCATTAATCCCTTTAACCTATGCATCCCAGGATACAAAGGTGGCAATTTAGCATGGCAAATGCACCTAACCCGCACAGTTTGGACTGTGGGAGGAAACCCACACAGATACAGAGAGAATGTGCAGACTCCACACAGCCACCCAATTGAACCCAGGTCCCTGGAGCTGTGAGGCAGCAGTGCTAACCACTGTGCCACCATGCCACTCTTTATTCCAAGCGAGCAACTACATTTCATTTTCTCTTACCAGAGACAAGCAGGTGGAGTAAACACCCAGGTTTGCTAGAATTGCAGGCTTCCCTTGTTGTCTTTAAGTGAATGCACTTTGTGGGCACCATATGTCTACCCTGCCTTATATACCAGAACCAAAAGAGCTTCCATTTCATTAACATTCAGCTGTTATGTGAGCATAGGCAGCAATTCAATCAGATTGAAGCCTGGTACCTTGTTAACTGTCGTACCGTCTGCTCTGCCAGTGGCATTTGAACCATCTTAGTAAAGCACAAGGTGGCTACTGAGCAACAAAAGCAATCTGGTGACAACTCGCGACTCAGTTGTGTAACCCATGCACAGATGCATGGTGTGCATAACACTAAAGCTGTACTGTCACACACATTCAATGATTCCATTGCTTGATCTAATCCAGAAGGGCACTACAGTACATGGCTGCGCATGTGTGTCAATTTCTGGTAGCCATAAGCATGCTGCACAACCTCATCATCAAGGCCGTTGATAAAATGTCACTTAAAAGGTTATTTCAGAAGATCAGGACTCAACGTTGGGTGTAATATCTTAGCATGGATAAAGAATTGATTAAAGGACAAAAAAAAAGCAGGAATAAATGGGTTGTTTATACATTGGCAAGCTGTACTAATGGACCACAAGGATTAATGCCAGTGTCTCTGCTACTTACAATCTACATTAATGATATAGAGAAAGGGATCAAATGTACTGCATCCAAGTTTGCTGATCATACAAAACAAAATGGGAAAGTAAGCTGTGAGGATGACAAAAAAAATCTGCAAAGGGATATGCATAGGTTAAGCGAGTGGGCAAGAAGGTTGCATATGGAATATAATGTGTGAAAAGATGAGGTGTGCGGGAAGATTGGAAAAGAGGACATTTTTTAAATTGTGAGAAACTATTAAATGTGGGTGTCTTTATATACAAATCACACAGAGTTGCATGCAAGTACTCCAGGCAATTAGGATGCCGAATGATTTTTTTCCTTCACTGTTACTGAGTGAAAATCTTGAAGTACCATCCCTATCTGCATGAGTGTATCCACATGACATTGAAGCGGTTCAAGAAGGCAGCTCACCACCACCTTTTTATTTGGCAATTTGGGAAGGACAGTTTAACTTTTTTAGAATGGGCTGTATAGCTGGAGTACAAGACAAAGCAAGTCTTACTTCAAATGTATAGGTCTTTGATGAGACCACACCTGAGACAGTGAGTACAGTTCTGTACCCCATATCTTAGGAATCATATATTTCAAGAGAATGCAACAGATATTCACTAAACTGATTTCTGAGGTGAAAGGTCTGACCTATAAGAATTTGAGTAGAATGGATCTAAGCTGTCTGGAGTTTTCAAGAATGAGAGATGATCTCAGTGAAACATTTGAATCTAAAAGGGCTTGATGGGATATGCATTTCTCTGGCTGAACAGTCTAGAACATTCTTTGTCTTGGGCTAAGCGGTTGGCCGGCAGAACTGAAATGAGGAGAAATCTCTTCAATCAGAGAGTTGGTATCTTTGGAAATATCTAGCTAAGGGGCTATGGGTACTCGATCGTTGAGTACAATCAAGGCTGAGATCAGTTGATCTTTGGGCTCTAGTAAACTCGAGGGCCCATTACATTAGAAAACAAATTTATTAAACAAAATTTTCCATTTTGCATATAAAACTTAATTAACCATCCTGACCTTTTGCTTCAGCATTGATGTTGGGGGCTGCTGTATCGTTGTCCATTAGGGTTGGCAGAACAGAGTTGACCACCAGTTACATGCTGGAAAAAATGAGCTCCAACCTCTTCACAAAGCTTTATGCCAAGTTTGTTCTGGTCCTTGGCATTGACCACAGTTTTTCTGACAGGCTTCCCAGTGCACCATTTTTTTTGTGCATAACTATTAGTGTTTTTCTGTAGGTTGAGAGCAGAATTTTCCCGTATCCACCTGCCACAAGAATCGTAGCAGGCAGGGTTGGGGCGCGGAACATGCAATGGTCCGTTGACCCTGGGCGGCGGTTTTCAGTCTTGGGGCGAGCATGGCTGGAAAATTGTGCCCTGAATGTCTACAGGCTGATGCTAAACGTTTGCCCCTCCCGTGAACTAGCTATGCTGACCTGGTCTGCAGCCATATTGTGCCCATTACCGCTCTACATTTAGACTATCAGCAGTTTGTAAATGGGAAAAAAAAGATATGGGAGGGAAATGGAATATTATAAGAAGGACTAAGTAAAAAGATATCATCATCTTCAACTGGTTTCATCCCTGTCCATGGCTACAACCTCAGAAATGACCATCCCAAAAATGGTCACTTTTGTCCCTTGCATTGGGGGTCAGGATATGTAATGTCATTCTTTAGTTATCTCTTTTGTCCTACAAGAGAGAGGCAACTGTGTCAATGAGTGTTATGGAATTTATTTGAGTGATGTGGCTGTCCTGATTGAATAGTTGGCAGTATGTGCAAGCTGTAAGATGTGACTTTGGGGCTTGCAGCAATACAAGTGGGTAAGATGCAGCTTATGAATGTTAGGTATGAGGCTGATGGATAGAGATCGTGGTAGCTGAGCGATGGGGTGTGCTGATTTGAGTGAGGGCTGAGGCTCCTGGTGCAGTTGCTAAGAAATGGCACTTGAAGATGCATTCACTGATTATGGCCATTCAAGTGAGGTAACTTCACAGTTATTTGTTCCAGTTACCTTTTGACTGTGTAACTGGAGGATCAACTCCCCCCACATCAGTGACCCAACCTTGTAGATACAGAAGGGGAAATGTCCTGTATCCACCACCTTACATCAAAGCCCTCAGTGTCGCATTGAAAAGCTTTGTGGCTTTCTTGCCACTTGTTTGCCAGGTTTTCCATGTCAAGTATGATGCTAGCCTCAACATAGTTCATTTAAGGTAGGCTGTTTTTAAACAGTGCTGACAATCTTGAAATGCTGTTTGCCACTTAATGATAATGGTCCCCTGCTGAATCTCCCAGCCAATGAGCAGAGAGTTGGCACTGGCTAGATACAGAGTTCATCCAAATGGTCATGCAACATGTTTGAATATCTTATCCAGGATTTAAGTCTGCAATCTGTTGAGGATAAGTTTGCCCAGTTCATAAGAGCAAATTCTCCTGTTTTTCAAGTTTGAACAAAACAGAAAGCAACACAAAAAAAACAAAAAACTAAAAGATGCAGTGAGAAGCATTAAGCCCTGAGGTTTTAGATGGAGTGAGAAAAAGTTGTAAATCTAGAAGGATGAATTTATTACAATGGAAACTTGAAATAGTTTGATGTCCAAAGAAGAGTATTAAAATAAACAGAGACCTTGATAATCTAAAACCTAAACATCTCAGTCATTAGTAGAATAAATTTTGATTTAAATGTGCACATTTCCTCAACTAACTCAACTGTGCACATTCACAATATTGAAGTATTTAATCCTCCTAAAAATATGAATGAACGTCCCCCACACAATTTTTTTCAAAATTATCTGATTGACCGTGTAATTTAGGAGTTCGTTGCTGTATGGAAGTGAAGTTTTGCAACTCCTTCATTTGTTATACAATAGCAATGCACTAGTCAAGCGATTATTAGGGTGCGAGGGAGTTAAGAATATCTGCTTTGAACAGCAGTGAACTCCCTCAACAAATATTTATAAAATTTGTGTAAATTGCCACTGAGTTTAAAAGGAACTCCCTCTCTCCCAGGCCATTAATACTCCGAAAAATCATCCTATCACTGCCAGTGTAAATTTCAATTTCTAAACAAACTTAATAGACACCAAAAAATGTATTTCCAATTGGCAAATCAAGCAGTCAGTGTCATCTTGTTGTGACTCCAGATGTGGCAGACCTTTCTTTTAATTTTGATGTATTTCTCCCCACCAGAAAGCACTACATATGCAAGCAATGGTGTTGTGGTTTTCCTATATTATCATAAAGTGGCAGTGGTTTGTGTGGAAGATAGTATTGTTGACAATGCAATTATTTTTCCAATGATTCCTTCAGTTACTTTTTTCAAAAAGAATTGTGTCCTGTGGCTAACCCACAGCAAAACTAATCCAGCTTTCCCCCCGCCTTCTAAATCTTTAAAAATACTTTGCCTGTACAATGTGCAATATATGTGAGTGATCATTCGTGATGGGCTTTGAAAATATGCTTGCTTTATTCTTCTCTTGTAAGAGCCGTCAACATCATGTGTCACATTTTCCATTCCTATTATCTTTTTGGTTAATGTTCAATAAGAAATATAACCTGGACTGTTTGTTCATAAACACATCTGGTTCAGCAGTTGTTTACTGTAGCTAAAGCGGCTGTCAGCTTTTGTGTAACTACTTGCCTATTTATTTTATTTGTATCCTGTACGTTTTCAACTACACCTGGCGAGTAGTGGAAAATGAAGCTTCTGTTGTGTTCAGGAGTGTCCACCTTTTGTTGTGTAAATATGTTTTAAAAATTCAATTCATGAATATGATTTGTGGATTTTATCTGTGGTTGTGGGGCAGAATTATAGTAATAATGTGAGTAATATTATTTGATTCTGATTTTATTGGCCTAGTAATCAGAATTATCATTTATGCATTTTCAGTGTGAACTCCATTTGATCTAACTAGCAGAAGGGGAATGTAATCTCGAATGTCTGTCTGAGCTTCAGATGACAGTGGACTTTATTTTTTTTAAAAAAAGGCGAAGTGGAGCTTGTTTTTGTGTTTGCAGTGCGATGTGCTAACTCAAGTTTTAAGGCCTTTGGGGAAAATGTGTGACCTCGAGAGTCAGTAGAGTCTAGTTACTAGATCCTCAGGTTGTAGTTTGAGAGGTCATTGTGGCTATTTTATTTACTGTAAGGCTTTCAACTGATCTTAGCAGGACATCTCTTTGCTAGCCTCAAAATACAGTACAGTTATGCAGTGAAAATGATAAAACATTTATTACAGGAGAGAAGGTAATATGCATAATTTATGCTGTTTTTAGCACAATCATTAGTGATATTCTTGATAGATTTTATTTCCAGCTTTCATATCTAATACATGCCTGGAAAATTAATTTTATATCTTTCATTTATTTGCCTATGTTAAAATTGAGTTTTAAGTCATCTTCAAGTGAACAGTTTGATTGCTACTCATGCATGGGCTTAATTACTTCCGACGAAGGACAGTATTAAATGTTTTAAATGTCACAAAAATAAATGAATATCAGCCAGTAGATTTAAAACTAGGCAATATCTGTGATGTTTTCAGCAAGGGCTTTTTTCTTCAAATGCCTTTGAGGCAAAATTTTATTTAGTCACCCAAAAAGGAAGCCCTTTGCACTATTTATCACAGGCTGATACTGCATGATTTGTAACTCACTTACAAAATTTTAATTTAGTATGATTAGCTGTGCATCATTAAACAACAGTCTTTCATAAAGAATGCTGTAAAATACTGACAGAATCAAGATACTGAATATTTTAAATAAGCTACAGTCATTCACGGCTGTCGAAGCTGGATAATACATAAAATAGTGTTTGAATTTGTGCTCTCAATATGAGGTGTTTTTAAGTGCAAGGCAAAAAAAAATTAAATTGTTTATATTTTTTAATCATGAAATGTCCTGCAACTTGATGTATTTTGCAGTTCAAAAAAAAAGATAAAGGTATGTTAGCTGGAAATTTAGAAACATAATGTCTTGCATGTACTTTAAGAAGAGAAGAAAAAACAGCTAGGCAATTCTTTAAGACATTTATTTGTTGGAAGACTGTACCACGCTTTTCCCTTCTGTTCTGGGACTGCCTCTGTAATTGGCAGAATGGGACCATCTTGATAATGGAAGTGTAAAGGTGTAACGAGAGTGTTAATTGATGCTTCTTAATCACTTTTAGGTATTAAGTCATGATGCAAGAATCCGCGACCGAGACAATAAGCAACAGTTCAATGAATCAAAATGGAATGAGCACTCTAAGCAGCCAATTAGATGCTGGCAGCAGAGATGGAAGATCAAGTGGTGACACCAGTGGTGAAGTAAGCACAGTAGAACTGCTGCATCTGCAACAACAGCAGGTAAGTTTTGTTTTTCCTAAGACGTTCTTATTTCGTTTTCATCACACCTTTCACATTATCTAATGCAAAAGCTATTTTTTAGGACAGTGAAATATATTCTGAAACGCTTTTTAGTGATTTTAATCTTTTAGTGTTGAAAACAAATTTCACATGAATTATTCTCCATTTATGCAGACATTCTTGTGCCTGAGTATATTGGATTTTAATGATGTGATATAATAATAATGCATTCTTTTGCTGATAAATATCTTCCTACTTAATTTTAAATAAAGTAATGCTAATCAGCTTTATTATTTATAAGTCTTCAGTTTTTGTCTTGGGCACTTCAGATGTAATATGTTATTTTCCACCAGAGGGCCACATTATTTGATTTCGCACCTACTTGTAACATAAACTGAACGTGTTTGTTATGAAGGATGAGACTCTAGACTCGAGAACATTGACTTGATTTTAAATTGATGAGCTGGGTTGAGTTTAACCCTGGGTTCTGCGAAGCGGGAAGATGGACAAGTGCGAAGTGCACCTGCTAGCCTAACTTTCAGGCCTAGGGTAGTTTAACCCTTGGATATCATTCAGAATCCACCCGTTCCCTTCCCGCCTATTCTGGGCAGGAAAGGGTTGCAGGACAATTACCCATCTGGGTCAACCTGCAATTAAGCGAAGTGAATGGGAGTTTTGTGAGGGTCTGTCAGGAAAAAGGGAGGTGAATCTGAGGAGAAGGCCACGACTTTCCTCATAGGTCTCGAGGAAAACTTCTGTTTCTATTGACCCCATAAAGGAAAATCTTGGACATATTCTTTTAGGGTCTCTTTTGTCCACAGAACAGCTTTTGAGTTGTTTTAGCCTAGCAGGAAAACCATTGAGGCCTTCCTCACTCCGTTCCCCCACTGAAATTTAATCAAGGTACTTTTGACATATTACGACCATCACTTTCAAAAATTTATCAGATCCCCTCCTGCTTTAGGTGGGCACTTTAACCACCTATGGAACCCTGCAAGTTAAAATTGGAAATTATGGGGAAGGTTGAGTTCAAAGTAATCGACTCGATTTCAATTCCCTAAATTCCACTGAGTTAGCAGGGTTAAAATCAATCCCAGCATGTTCTATGATAGCTGTAAAAAAAAAGCCCATTGCTTTAATCCATTTTTGAAAACTAAATTAAGTTATTATTCAAAGTAAACAATTGCAGAAACTAGCTGTTTAAGTCTTGAGCTATTTATGCACAGTGGTTCCCTATTATTACATTTTATTACCCTCATTAAGTTTTTCAAAAAGTATAATTTAAGGGAAAATATAATACAACATTGCCATCAAAGCAGCATGATGCAACATGTATGAAGTATTTTTGTTTGCAATATGATTGATTCTTGATCCAGAATAAACAATAAATGATAATACCTGGTAATACATGGCCTTTGGGGAGAAACAGTAGTAAATTATTGGTGCTAGAATACAAGGAAAATGTTGCAACCCTTTGTTGAATATAAAAAGCAATTGCTTGAAATATAATGCTTAACAGGCTCATTAAGAAAAAATATAATTTAAAGGTTTATTTCTGTAGTAGGTAATCCCATTCTTATGGTACAGTCTTTGATTGGATAAACATATGCTTGGTTCAGACCTACCCATTGTTCTATTTTTTATTCACTATGTTTATGGAAATGCTATGTATTTTGCCGTATTCTTTATAGCTTTTACCAGGTTTTAATTGACTCTAATTCGAAACTGAGTTGTAACAGATATATGTAATCAGTCAGATTAGATTGGGTTAAGTTGGACTTAGTAGAACATATTGGAAATTTAGCTGATACTTTTTCCCATATAATGTTTATGTAGTGATCAATTGCCGTTATAAAAATCTTAATTCAGTCTGCATGTTCATACCTGTTAAGCTGACAATTTGAAGTATAAATGTTTTGTAATTACTTTTTTTAAGATTCCAAAGTATTTGTCTATAATTTATTAAAATGAGATATCATTAATATTGTTCACGTGAAATCCATTTTTGGCCTTGCTGTATTTTTACACATGCTTTTCATTTTCAAATGCTTATTTACTATCCCAGTTCTGGCCACTGTGCTGCTTAAAAAAAAGGCATTTGGCATTGGAAAGGATTTGTTTATAGAAATAACACATTGTTAAAGGAGTTGATTCAATTTACCACATTGTGCTTCTGAGAAGAGAACTAGGGGGCATGACTCACGGCTAAAGTGAGGGTATACGCTTAATACTAACTGGTTAATATTTAGGTTTGTTAATGTACAGAAACGAGTGCCTCCTTTTGAATATGGACAAGTAATTGATTTGACAGGCGTAGATGAATACCACCTTGGCACAAGAGCATGAAAAGGATGTAAATGTTATGTGTACATTCTGAATGTAAAGGTGACACAATAATTGGGTGAGCTAGATGGCTGGATGACCTTTTTTGACTTCTACAATTTGATGAACTAGTTGGTTTTGAAAAAAAATGTCTAATGTATAAACCTGATAGGACAATCACAGTACCCAAATTCAAGCTCTTTCACCTATTAATCTAATTACAACCATTCCAGAGAATTAGACAACCTTTAATTCAAATCAAATATCATTCCTATTTGGTTACAATCTAGAAAGTGAAAGAGAAGAGTATCCACTCATTTCAAAGGTTAGTGCTATTGAAAAAGGCAAGAAGTACATTTGTGTCACTTGGAGATAATTTGGCATATGATGTGAAGGTATTAGCCTTAATGCCTGAAAGAAAACTGTCAGTAAGTAATGGGAAAAACTCTATTGCAAGGAAAACAATGAAACCTTTACTTAATGCACTTTCCTTGTTTCATCTCTTAAGCGTTTCAAAATGCCACTTTGTCAGCAGATTTATGTAGCTTTCCTGGAGGTTGGGGAGATGCACAGCTATAACATGAAACACAGCCAGTTTTGATGAGCTTGCACATGCGTGTTACCTGAATTAGTTGTTGTAAAATATTTACAGAGCAGTCTGGAATCACTTTGAACCAAAGTATTTGTGTTCACATATGAACAGTGATCACGACCTTGAGAAAATAATATAAAGGACCCTGGTTATCAGTTTAGACAGCTAGGTTAAAACGGAAAAGTATTTCCTTTTTAATGCCCTTCAGATGGCACCTACACCCACCACTTGAGAGGCATTCAACATTCTGACAAGACCACTCTTTCGCATTGTTCATACTTGAGAAGAAACTTATATCTGCATTCTTTCAGCCTAAAGCCCTTTAGATCTTGTTTCTTTTTTCCTGTGCTCTTTATAAGATGCAAATAACATAATTGTGTATTTGTGAATCCTAAATGTGGTTGGGAGTCTCCCCAGTACAAGAATTTTAAACATTAAATGTGACAACAGCAACAACTTATAAATACTTAACATTCCCATCTTATTACACAAATTACTGACTTGGGAACTAATTTTACAAAGTCGTGAAAATATTTTTCCTTCAAATGGACATTTTGCAGCATTCAAAGTTTGATTTTGTGTTGCTGAAAATAAACTGCCTTCTTTGTGAAAGTGAAAAAGAATCTTATCCAAGCTATCCGGGAAGCCATCAAAATAATTTCTGAAAAATATACAGATAGACAGTAATGCCAAAAAAGACCAGCTGGTAATCAAAACTGTCCCATTGCTTTGTCATTCTTTATGCCTCATTTCATGAGACTACATATTTTTCCAGTTGCCATGCAATAGTGAAAAGCCAAATCAAAAATCCCAGGCCAATTTTAGGGGTAAAAATATGAAAAAAATACCTTCACGATCTTTCCAGACAATCAGTACTGATCTAGAAGGCCATGTTGACCATAACATTTGGTACCTACCTCTTGTATAATACAGTCACTGTCCCAGTTAGGCATTGATCCATTTCTCTCCATTACTGTAAGCACTGTAGCCTCTAGACAGCACAGGCGCATGGCTGTTTCTTATATGTTCCGGATATTGCAATAAACCAGTCAAGCACAACAAAGAAAAACCAAAAAGAACATTAACCAGCAACTTTTCTTTTGTTAAAGCCAGAGGAGCACACTGTTTTCTGTCATCTCCACAACAATACATTAAACTTTATTTGCTGAGCTTCTGTCTGGTTGGACCTATCTGGCCGATACAGGGAAGAGCATGCATGGCACATGCACTGCAGTGTTGTTCTAAATGTCAATGGATACCTGTAGACTTTATTTGCATATGAAGTTTGCACATTTGCGAATCACCTAATACACAGGGGCACTCCAATCATTTAGTGGTAAGCCCAAAGGAAGATAAGAGTGGCCACTTTGCAGCAAAGAAAAGCAAAGTGTTAACCACCACCACCACCACCACAATACCTTCCCCCCACCCCCCAATTATTTATGGATGCCTGGACTCTGTTTCAACTCGTCTTCAGCATCTCCACCAATGAATAGACCGTCATAATGTTTTAACTACATGCTGACAGTCCCAAAGTTTTGTCATCAAACAAAGAAATTTAGAGCAATAGTCAAGACTGTGCAATAGGATGTGATGCTACAGCCTCACATTTAAAAATGAACTCCTTGTAACATATCTGTTGAACTGCTGAAGTGGCTGTGACTTTGAGGGAGCAAACCAGATCATTATAAATGGATATTTCTTGTCTTTGTGCAATATCTACGTGGAGGTCAATTTGAAAATTATGCTTGATCTCTTTCTGTTCCACATCTTCATTAATGATCTGATTGGTATCAGCAAAAGTAACATTGTTCTCTTTTCTGATGAAGCCACCCTCCAGAGAGTAGTTTAGTTCTCATCTGAAATCGAGTAGCATCTGAATCACTGCAGGTGGATGTAGACAAAATTAGACAGTGGCTGGATAAATGGTGTGTATCTTCAGTGCTGACAAGATCCAAGTAATAGCTCTATCAAGAAAGATTGACCATAATGTTGCCTATCCATCTATACTGTATAGGATAGCAACCTCTCTTTAGTTATAAAAATTCACCTGCTTGAAATTGCAATTACACTGGATCTACAAGAGCGCAAAAAATAAGCAGGTAGCTGAGAAAAAAAAGTAGCGTTACAGTTTTAATCGTGAGCCCTATTTGTCACTGTGGCCCCTCCAGCGGGGTTTAGCATAACTCCCTACTTTCGGGGAGCTTGCGACCCAACCCCGGTGGAGTGAAGGGGGGCAATTGGTGCCCCCCCACAAGATTGGTGGGGGATGCCCCTTGGCATTGCCACCTTGGCAGCACCAGCCTCTGCCAGTGGCACGGCCCAACAGGGAGAGTGCCAATGCCTGGGCCACTGCCCATCAGCCATGGAGCAGTACCAAGGCGGCAGGGCTAGGGGGCAGAGTGGGAGGGGGTTTGTTAGGTGGATCAGCCTGCTGTGAAGGTTGGGATGGTGGCGGGGTGGGGGGGGGCGTTACTGTTTGGGGGGGTGGAATCAGGGTGTTGGGGGGACAGGGGAGGGCTGGTCCGGCAATGGTCGTGGGGGCCAGCAGTTGGGCTGTGGAGGTCTCACGTACAGCTTTGTGGGGATCACGAAGCTGGCCAGCAATTGGTAGGCTGGCAGTCAGGGACCACTGTGCGTGCACCGATCCCAGTGCTGGCAGAGTGGCGCATGTGTAGTGCCCCACTCAATGCTATGCTGCCGGCCTCTCCAGCGGGAATAGGCCCTGCCCACTGAATGTGGGAGATTCTCCTCTGAACTCCCATTGAAAAAAAAACAGCATGAATTACTCCAACTTTCACATGAATTCGACACTTAGAATTTTTTTGGAAGAATTCCGGCCATGGTCTTTCGTGAAATTACGACTGTGTAGACACCTCAAAATTACTTGTGTTTTAGGCAAACCTCAATGTTTTCACCAGGGACAGACAAGCTGTGTCATGTGCAATTAACCTCCTTGTCTTGAAATTTTATGCAGTGAGTTACATTTTAACACTGCTCCACTTTCATTCCAGTGGAAAATAGTTGCACCTGCTGATGGTAGGATGAGTATTTACATGAGCAGTCCCTTGATGAGCTCATTGGCATATACACTGGAGTAGTAACTCAGAAAATGGGTGTAATTCGCTGGGGTGCATGGAAATTGGAAAGCAGCTTTGGAAACACTAGTTCCAGTTGAGGATTTCAACAACTACAGCTGCAGGTAAGAAAGGAACATTGTTTTGCTCACTTTGACTGTTAGTCAGCTTGGCTGCTTGTGTCAGCAATGTTTTTGTGCCACGTTTCAAGAATGTTTAACTCCGGATCAGTTGGCACAAGGAAAGCCAAGATATAACATGGAGCAAAAGAAGATGTCACAATTTTTCATGCATGAAGCTCTTAAAAGAAATAGTGCAAAGACAGTGTACTGGGCACCCATGAACGTAAACCTTCCTTCCAAAGATATTACCTGTGGTATAAGGAAGGAGGTGGCACAAGCACCGAGTGTCAACTACGTTATCTCCAGAATTGCACTCAATGCTTAAGAACTGATCAAAGCGGTCAAAATAACAAAAATGCCACACTCATTTCTTTTTTGCTGAACACCCGCACTCTTCACACACTAAAATAGATTGTTCAAGTAATCATTCAGAATGCATTCTGATTAGGGGTGCTGGTGAGGCAGTAGGTCGCAATCGAGTAGCCTTGCGTCCAGCCACACAAACAGCAATTACTGGCTTGCATGGCTCAAAAACCTCAACAGAATAACGTTAAATCTCTTACTTCCGTTCTCCCATCATACAAGGTACATACTTCTGGGTTGCTGGCCTTCATCTAGTTCACTCATTTTTGTAATTAAGATTAAGTGGTAGGCCACGAAATAGAAAAAGCTGCACTTATCAAGGGAGAAGGGAAGCTGGAAGCAAGTTGGGGGAAATTTTAGCCAAACAGGTGAGTGAATTTAGGAGCAAGCTAAAAGAATTGAAATTTCTGGCAGCAACCCATTTACTTTCGGCTTTAATGTCAGTGCATATGGCTACATGGTGTATATCCCCTAGGAGAGGTGTTTCCAATGTTACTATAAACAAAAGGCAATTGGCAGTGGTTTTGTGTTTTTAAATTGAATGCCGAGGGTTTTTCAGATGTCCTGGAACTCATCAGTGAAAGCAAAGTGAGAGGACAATAGGGATTGAGGAGCTGAACCAACAGCAGTCAAAACTTCCTCTAAGTACACAGGCTACACAACTACCTTCCTACGTGGAGTTACGGGGATAGGGCCTGGGTAGGACTGTTATCAATGCAGACTCAACGGGCTGAATGGTCTCTGACACTGTCGGAATTCTGTGATTCTACGATTCCTTCCTAAGTGAAAGAACTTTGCTGACAGCACTTGTTCTGAGATTGTGCTACCTTGGAGGTTATTTCCAATACCTTGGAGATATCTGGAGTTGTGTGTGTTTGGTCTACACTTAGCATCTATGAAATAGCAGGGCAGCAGTGCAGCATGAATGCAGCTTTACCTTGGGCTTCAGATAAGGACCAAGGTGAGCAGTAGGAATAACTGCAACCTTCTCTTCAGCCTACTACTTCATATGTGTTCAGTGTAGGGATGCAACTTGCAGGAGGCAATGCCTCTAACACTGGGTTTAGTCAGAGGATCAGCTTCCTGGACACATTCAAGCACATTTGCAGCCTCCTGTCAAATGGAGCAGGTGGGCACGCATTATCAGTAGTTGCAAAATATGCCATTGCCTTTAATTTATTTGCCTCTCACTCCATCCAGGGACCTGCAGGAGATATTTGCAGAACCTTGCAATCTTCTGCACACTAATGCGTCAAACAGGTGACCAGTACTATGCATGTTAGGACCTGGAATTATGCACAGTTTGCTACCAACAAGACCAGTCAGAAT
Organism: Carcharhinus amblyrhynchos; assembly: GCF_965287045.1. NCBI lineage: Eukaryota > Metazoa > Chordata > Chondrichthyes > Carcharhiniformes > Carcharhinidae > Carcharhinus > Carcharhinus amblyrhynchos. The sequence continues at coordinate 100,669,342 of NC_137329.1, forward strand.
GACTGTGTGGCTCTGACTGGCATCCACACGTGTAGCGAATCATGGACAGTGTATGTGTAATAGCGCAGCCCCAGATCACTCTGGAGCCTTTGTTAATCACAAATACTTCAATGAGCAGCTCATTTGAAACCCAATAAAGGTCATCTTCCATGTTTATGCAAGATTTCTATGGAGATGCCATGAAGATACTTTGATCCTGTAGCAGTCAAAGAGAGATTCAATCAAAACCAACTGAACATGAAAGCTATCGTTAAACATAATCAGGATACTGAAAATATGCTTCCAGTGGCTAACCAGTGGGGCACCCATCAGTATGCACTAGTCCAGCTATTGCAGAATGATAGAGGTGTGCTGACCCATGCACGGCATAATGCAACAGCAAGAACTGCAGCTCCAGGAATGCTGAACACACTGAGGCGGGGTGGGGGTGGGTGGGTTCTGTATTTTCACATTCTGTCTACCATGCGATTCCCATGGCGGGCAGGAGGGCGGACCATGCAAAGGTCCGTTGACCTCGGGCGGGATTTTCCAGTTTTGGGGCAAGCACAGCTGGAAAATCCATGGGTGCGTATGGTGGCTTAATTTTGGCATGCTTTAGTTAGGATGAAGGAATGAACTCACCTGGCTGTCAAAATCTGGTCTCCCATTCTCCCAATTAAAAAAAACTAAACTACAATCAACAAAGCATCAGTGTACAAACACCCATTGTTCATTTTTACAAATGAAAATTACTTGCCAGGTAACAGAAAAAAATGGACAATACAGAAAATTGTGCAAACAAACAGTTTTAGTCTTACAGAAAAATGAAGCAGAAACCTAACAATCTAACAATGTGTTAACTGTTCATGTGCCTTCCATTGTGCAACTCCAATTATTTACTATAATAAAAACAATGCTGTAAATCTGAAATAAAAACAGAAAATGCTGAAAGAAAGGTTCTGCTGAAGTCTCATAGGACTTGACGCTAATTCTCAGCAGGATCCCCACCCCTGTGACATGTTTTTGCAACAGCGGAGGCAAGCAGGATCTTCCGGTCTCACCATTGTTTGCACCCATCACTGCCAGGGAACCTGCATCAGGGTTTGCCATTGGCAGGATCTTCTGGAAGATCCCGCTGACGGAAATGGCTGGAAAATTCCAGCCAATGTTTCACTCTTCACAGATGTTGCCAGGTCTGCTGAGATTTTCCAGCATTGTCTGTTTTAATTACAATTCTATATTTTTCCTTTCTGTACTACTCCTAGGTGTTGCAGCCCTGTGCTTTCACCAGAGGTAGGTGCCGACTGTGTATAAACCTCTTCCCTCAGATGCTCCTGGCTGATGTCTTCTGGGCTTTGGAGCCTTTGAGGGCCCCAACAAAGACAGCCCATCAGAACAAGAGCCAAAAGGTGGGGCACTGACAAACTGACTGGGGCAGACAGTGGAAGTGCTTTGAGCAGAGTCCTCACTTCCATGTCCCTTTTTCTCCATCTTCACTCTTGTGCCTTGCCTGGACTTCTGTGTAACATTAAGCCGGAGAACACTTTGCTCCACATTGGTGAAGTGAAAAACCAAGACTCGGGGTGGAACGTGGAACGGTCTGTTGACTGGGTGGGATTTTATGATTTTGGGACCAGTGAGGCTGTAAAATCCCATCCAAGGAGTATGTATGAGGTTTGGGTCTAATGACCCTAAAGCAATGGACAGCCTTCTCCTCACCCACTCCCTTTTCTCTCCATTCCTTTGGTGTTCTTGGCCTCTGTGGTATCATCCAGTGCCACATCCTCATGAACACCACCTAATTGCCCTCAGCTGAATGCATCTAAGCTGGTATGTGGGAGTGAGAAAGCAGGAGATCCGGTGTATAATACTGAGAGTTGGGGCAAGGGAACACAGGGCGAGGTCATGCTTGAAGGGACTCCAAGGTGTCCTCGGCTTCATTAACTTTTCTTCATCATAATTATAACATATTGTACAGAAAACCAAGGAGAGGCAGATAAAGAGAGAGGGCCCTTCAGCCATTTTTATCTTGACAGCTGCAGAAGTATGGTGCTGCAAATAAACTGTACCTCAGTGTTCTTGGCCTTTCAAAATGGGCATCCTGTTACTTAGTGAGAGAATCGACTATTACAGAACCAGATTCCAATGTCATTTCCATCATTGTATCATCTGTAAACTGTTAAAACTTTGTTGGCTACTTCTTCAGGAAGGCTGCGCCTCTTTCAATATAATCAGCACCAAAACCTGTGTAATCTGATTGACGTCTGTTAAGTCAGCTGGCTTGCTTGACTGGACGTGACCTGTGGTGGTCAGCAGTAAAGTGGGCTTATAAATCATACCCCACTGATGTTGATTTTGCATCCTTGTTATACCATAAGCTAAAAATACATCTGGCAACAAGATGAAAAAAAACCATCATAAATAAGTGCAGTATATTTCATAGTGGTTTTCTTTAGTGTGGACGAATAATAACTCTAAATACTTTGGTGCAAATTTTCCAGTCCTGCCTACTGTAGGATTCTTTACAGGCGGAATGGACAATTTGATGGACCATTTTAAAGGTCTTACGATCTTGAGCAGGAATTTCCGATTTTGAGGTTGGTGAAACTGGACAATCCCGCCCTGTGTTTTATATTGTGCGATTTAGAACATTTGTATTTGAGCAATTTTTCAAAGGGAAAGTACACCAGTAATTAGAATCTGATGTGGTGTGTATGAATATGAAATTTATTTTCTGAAGATTATATTGGTTGCTAAGGAATATATTTAGATACCATCAGGGAGGTCCCAGGGTAATGCTTCAGGTGCTTGGAGCATTAATGACATGCACATGAAACAACTGTGGATGTTAACGTAGTCCCTGTTGGGGGACTGCAGCACACCTGCACCTAAGGGAACGACACCTATACCTGAATTGGCTGATGTCAGCACACTCTTTATGGGTTCTGACAGAATCATTCAACAGCAGAGATCACTGCAGAATTGATTCTGACATGAATGCAAGAACTGAGTACCAAGAAGAGTGGAGAGCAGCTGTTCTTGACATCAAGCCAGTGTTCAACCTGAGATCCCAGCAAGGAGCCTTAGCAAAGTTGAAGTCAATGAGGGTCAAAGGGAAACCTGTCCAAGAAGATGGTTGTAGCTGATGGGGACCAATTATCTCAGCTACAGTCCCAATTTTCATCCCATTGACTTCCTCGCTAACTTTCATAGGCCTGCGTTACAATCTTCAAAAATGCTGTTCAAATTCTGCTGGGAAAAACTAGGGTTTTGGCTAGTATTATTTTGATTCCAAAGAACATTTAAAATAGTATGGCAGCAAAACATTAATTTATTATAAGGTATCTGCTAACCATCCTCTTCCCCCTGCCACCCTCGCAATTAAGGAGTTGTTGAACATAGTTAGTATTTGTTTATTGGAAAGGAAAAATAATTTTTTATTCCTTCATGGGATTTTGGTGTCACCAGCAATAGTTCCAAGTTAGGATGGTGAGTGGCGTGGGAGAGAATTTGTATAAGGTGGTGTTCCCATGAATCCTTGTACTTCAAGATCATAGATATTTTGGGTCTGAAACTTGAGATTATACGTACAACAGTAACCAAGGGCGTAGTTTTCTGGCTCATCCCGCTGGCGGGATTTGGGTCCTGCCAGTGGTGACCACCTCCCCTCATGGCAAGTTCCCTGGCTGTAGAATGGTTCAAGCTACGGAATAAGCCATTGACAGCAGTAGGGCTAAAGGATCCCGCCACCAGTCAATGAAGGGCCACCTCTGGCATTGCAAAATAGCGTACTGGGGCAAAAAGCTCCACACCAAGTAAGCAGTGTGAATCGTTATTCAGGATAAAAATATAATGTATAATCTTGTAGAAGGGGCAAGGATCTAAGCCATTGACTGGAGAGGTGACAAGATCCCACGTTGGCTATTTCCAAGAAACCATCCAGTTTTCATTTTCACTAAATTTAAGTTATCTACCCCTTGTCTTCTTGAGGATGTGACATTATAAGTCGATGGTGGAAAGTCTTATACCTGGACTTCTCGAAGTATTTGACAGGCCACTAGTTCAGAGTTCAACACATTACTGCTTTCAATTTACATCAACAATTTGAATTCAGAAACTCTAAACAAATCACTTCAGCAATTAACATACCAAGTGGAATGGTAAATTATGTACTCAGATGGGACAGATTGGAACTCATTGGGTCAATGTCCCATGTTGAAAAGATACTGCAGAGATGCCTGGTACGATATTGCTTCAGGTGATTTTTGAGGCAACCCTGGCAACAGCCTAAATCAATTGTAAGGCTTCTCACATCTGCGAATTAGCGGCATACATTTCTTTTTATCTCCTTCTATTAAATTTGATATTGCAGAGTAGTAAGGAGGCAGACTTTCTCCACCTGACGTTCTTCAGTCACTGAAGACCATTATATCCACCTGTACCAGGTAAGGTTTCATAGAAACATTTTTAAAAATCATCACTATGGAGCCAGGAGAAGAAATGGTTCACCATCTCCATAGTGCTCCAGCTGACCCCTTATTTCCTGATTTTATAGCACATTCATGTTGATGAATGGACAAAACTGCCTGTGAATGAAGCGTAAGCTCTGGAAGTTAATCAGTTAATATTAATGAAGTCTTGTGTTTGGGTTATCTGTTTCAAGCATGTGTTGTGACTGCATCACCAATATCCTTTCTCAGAACCAGGCACTGATAAATTTATACTCCAAGTCAGAGGAAGACATGCTAAAACTCGACAAGATCTATATCCGGTTCTGGTTACCAAGACACGAGAGAGACATTCAATTCTTGATGGTTTTCAAAGAGAAACCACACAGTTGACCTACAGGGTCAAAGGTAAGAGACCTGAGCCGTGTAGAAAAATGAAAAATTTTTCTATTCTCCATCTTTACATGACGGCCATGCCGCAAGGCTCAACTAGATTTATTGAGGCATCCTGTCTTTTGCATACACGTAGGTGCAAAGAGAGTCAGACAGTAGATTGGAAATGTTTTTTTTCCACTACTTATACTATTTACGTTCCTGGCACTTTGGCACAGTGGTTAGCACTGCTGCCTCACAATGCCAAGGACCCAGGTTTGATTCCCATCTTGGGTCACTGTCTGTGCGGAGTCTGCACGTTCTCCACGTGTCTGCACGTTCTCCCTGTGTCTGCACGGGCTTCTCCAGGTGCTCTGGTTTCCTCCCACAGTCCAAAAGACATGCTGGATAGTTGCATTGGCCATGCTAAATTCCCCTAGAGTGTGGCAAGTAGGGGATTTTTGCAGTAACTTCATTGCAGTGTTGATGCAAGCCTACTTCTGATGCTAATAAATAAACTTTAAAACATTGAGTACTGTTACAATATTGTGGGGAAGTCCCAAGGGCTCATAATAGATTGAGGAGATCTGACCCATTAGATCTTCATCTCCATTTCCTGTTTGTCATAGGAATTGAATGTTCCCCAAAGAAAGTTAAGCTGAAAGTCTGTCATATTGCATGCAGTTTCAAATACCGTGTCTTCAAACATCATTGACAAACAGCAGCAAGGATATTTTTAACAATAGTTTTGAAGGTTCTCAGAACTGAGTTTCCATGTATTGCTAGAATGGCTGCCTAATGAAAGCCTAAGCAAGTATTTCAGATTGTGCTGTACTCACAGAACGAGTGTAAATCCCCAGAGCCAACAAATCTCATGATTCCCTCTCCCACCAAATAGATTGTGCACATGTTGAATAGGTTTCTGGCAAAAGCACCGATTGCAACTTTCAGAAAGAACAGCCAGATAAATGCCTGTTTCAAACAGGTTTAATGGTTATATTGTTTGGTATAGATCATCATCAACTCCATGGAGCTTGGTAATTCACATACTTCTGGGTCTTTTGAAAGAGTTACGAGCATCTTTAAAACAACTGGTCATGTTTGAGTAATGTGCTTATAGAGAAAATTGGTAGATGAGTATTTTGTTTGATAAGGAGGAAGATTCAAGGATCTCTAGTTTGTTGCGGCATATTAAAACATAGAAGATAAGATTAATAGGCCATTTGGCCCTTTGAGTCTGCTGTGCTATTCATTATGATCATAGCTGATCTTCCAACTCAGCCTGATCCTGCCTTCCCCTCGCTGTCTAATATCCTTGATCCCTTTCATCCCAACAACTATATCTGGCTCTTTGAAAACCTACAATATTTTGGCCTCAACCTCTTTCTGCGGTAGTGAATTCCACAGGCTGACCACTGTCTGGATGAAGAAATTTCTCCTCATCTGAGTCCTAAAAGGTTTATCCAATATCCTTAGACTATGAACCCTGGTTCTGTGTTATTGCTCTGTGTTTGTTCCTGTTTGATGAACCAAACTGACGTTTCCTATTCCATACTTGCATATGTGACTTAATTTTAGTGTCCAGCCATGCAGTGCTAAATACTTTCCAGTATTTTGAAGGTTGGCTGAGGTAGGCATTCAGGTTTGTAACACTGATGGGAAGTGTAGTGCTCTAAAGTTGCTATGCCATCGATCTCTTTATCCTACTACATTTTTTTAAACAAAGCGTATATGTAAAATGTTATTTCTTGACATTAATCATGTTGACATGGCTATGACAGTAAAATGTAGCTTAGATTTTAGAAGCCCTCTGGAGATGGGCTGGGAGGCAGAAAGAAATGGTGGCAAAAGCTGTTGGGAGGAAAGCTCAACTTCATTCTGCTAACGCAGTCTATTTTGAAAATCAGGAATGGCAGCAGCTCAGATGCCCTCTGATCAGAGGCAGACAACCGATTAAGGTAATTAATTGGCCTATTAACATGCATTTTACTGATATCAGGAACCTCTTCCCATTGACTGAGGATGCTGCAAAGTACATCAAGGTGATCTCCCAGCATCCTCATTACTTCCTTCCCAGTGGCTTTGGTCACACATGAGGGCTCTAGGTGGCAATGGCCATCCCCTCCAACTCAGGCAGTGCCATTGGAGTTGTGTTCCTCTAATTTATGGCACTTACCTGCCTGCTTAGCCTCCCACAAATCCAAACCGGTTGTCTCCAGCCCTTTGAGAGACTCGACATGGAGGCATTCCCTCTTTTTCAGAGCCTTGGCAGCAGACTCCTCTATCGGTGGCAGTGCTGGCCTGCCAGTCCTCTGATTGGGCTGACAGCTTCGAGAGGCAGACTGCCACTCTTAATGGGACAGTGAGCTGGTGATTTCACTTAATTGGTCATTACAGGTAACATTCCCACTGCGATCCTGTTGTTCGCCTGCATAAGCTTGAGATCTGCGTTTGATCTTGACAATGGGCCTGTGACGTGCTGGTAAAATTTCAGCCACTGTTTCCAGAGAAAACTAGTTAGTAACTATGTGGAAACTGAGCATGTTGGAAATTCATATTGTCAATCTTTGTCATTCTTGTCTTTCTGTGGTCTGTCGCATCTCATTGAAGTTTAATTTTAGACATGTGAAGGTGACAAATCGTCTTCAAAGGACTGCTAAAATATATTGCTGTATTTGACAGTGGTATTATATTTCTTTGCTTGCTCACCTAGTTTAGGGAAAGCTTTGATACATTCTGGAGTTTACAAGCAACAAATATTACAGGCTAACACATCTTTTTGGAAGCATACTCTGATATAATTATTTTCAAATATGGATCAGATCAATCAAGAAATCATAAGCAATCAACAAATAATTATATTGGGTGAAATCAATTTGAAATTTTAGGCTTGTTGTCTTAACAGTGCAAAACAAAATTCTCATCACTAATTTCATCCTGAGATAAAAATGGCTAATCTAGATAATGGAATTAGAAAAAGCCGACTAAATGCATTTGAATTTTCATTTATAGTGAATGCAGAGAGATCTCTGCTGTAAGCACATGTTCTCCTGTTTCCGTTTTTGTTTCACTTCAGTGTAGGTATTAATGTTTTTCTTTCAGTAAGATTTTGCTTAAAACTTGTTTAAAATGTTACCTACTTGCAATCCCTGTCTATAAAAGGTTACAGATTTTGGTCATGCCTTTGTGCCACCAGTGTAAGTTGTTTATCATCGTTTTCCATGTAATTTTACCACATCACTGCCACTGCAAACTCTAAACACTTGAAGGGAGCTTGGCAACTTGTATACATTAAAAACAAATTTACTCAATAACTGTCCATGAACAACACCGCAGAATTTTAGTGTTTAGTGTAATCGTGCCTTGACAGCAGCTGTGTGTTAGTAGTTGCCATTATAAATGTGCAGTGGGGAACTTATAGAAGTTGAAAAAAGTCCTCACAACTACAAGATTTGTTTACATTGCACAGCAAATTAGATATTGCATAAGAAGGGCAGGATGTCTGACTTTAAAATGGGAAGTGAATTGCTTCTTGCACCCGGGATTATTATCCCCCTGCCCAATAACCTTTAAACTTCATCATAACTTTCCACATTGCAAAAATTTAGATAACTGGCCAGTAAATTTGGAAAATTGAGTATTGTGAACTTCCATAGGAGAAGACAGTTTGATTATTATTGGGGGAACAGGGACAGCAAAGGGAGAATCGGGAGAGAGTCCCAAAACAGCTATTACACTGGTGGGATTCCCTCAATCAACTGTCCTCGGCCACAGCCAATGATGAATCCCCAATTGCAAAGATTGAATATGATTATCAGGCCTTTACACCATGTTAAATTATCCATTCACATCTGGGTGGAGGCTTGCTAAGTGAATCATGACAGGTCCCTCATGACATGAATCACGACAGGTCACCCATGACGCATACCTGGTGAGCAGAACCCTATGGAGGTGCTAAGGGTGAGTACAGCCCCCAGGGGGGAAGACGGCTATGCCCAAGTTCTGCCCCAAAAGGGGAGGGGCTTCTGTGGGGGTGGTGGTTCTGCAGTCAGACAAGGGCGGAAGTTCGGTGGGGGAAAAGAGTGGTGGCGTTCTGTTTTTTGAGTTGGGTTGGGGGAGGGAGTGGGAGTTCCATGGCCAGATTGGGGAATTCCGTTGCGGGGTTTGGGTTAGGGAATGGGGGTTTGGATGCCTTTCGGTGTGGAACCTGCCCCTTCCATTTTTAAAATTTAAAAATATGCCAGCGGGTTACTGTCCCCATTTCCTATCTGAGGTGACACTTCGCTGTAAAATTCCACCCGAGATGTGGGGAGACTGAGTTTGGAATTTCAGTAGTCATTAGTTCAGTATCTCTAACGATTTTAGTTAGCATTTGCCAGAAGTAATCTGGGATCACAGGGCAAACTTCTGCCAAGTCGATATTTCCTTCCTCAGAAATAAGCCAAAAATATTTTTTTGACAGAAAGTATTTCACTTTGTATATCCCCTGACTAGTTTTATATAAGAAAACTGCTTTACTTGTATATCATGTAAGTATATGAACTAAAGAGCTGAATTTGAAATAATGAAAATTTCTGTATTGTTTGAAATAACTTCATGCAAATTCATGTTATATTTTATAATAATAATGGGGAGATTTATCACTATGGATTCAGTAGTGGCAGACTCATAAAGGTCCAACTGCACTTCATGGCACAGGTATGTAGGAAGGGTAACTTGGTATTTTCTGAAGTGCCCTCAATTGAATACTTTTCCAGCATTCTATAGCAATGGATGCACCATGTTTCAGAATGGGCAGGTTATTCATTGCAACAGCACAAAATAGAAGCTGCTTTTCATTAAAAGGGTACATGCATTTTACATGCCTTGAAGATTATTTTTGCCATTGTCTGAAAGAGTGGCAGAGGAGCGTACAAGGTCACTAGGAAAGCATTAGATGTAATGTTTGACAGGGTGGAGCAAAAGAGAGTTGCCACCTTTGGTTTGGAGAAACACACAGAGGGGAGCTAATGGGTTACATGGGAAGAAAGGGTGGAGCAGGTGCTGTCGAAGGCCTATGGTCAGATGTACATGGTGTTTAATCCCTTGAAGAACTTTGTCATGCCAGAAGTAGGTGTCAATGGAAGAGAAAGAAGAACTTGATCATCCTCTGTTGCCAAGTTCCAGGAATGAAGTTTTTGAAGACCAGAATGCCGATGAATGCTGTTTGTGTTGCACTACCATTTTATTGTGTCATTCGAGAATTCTTGAAATAGCTGGTAAGGTGTGGGCAGCTGACCTGCGATCCAAATCTGCGATGCCCTTTGATCGCCTCAGAAAACTGGCGTTCATCATCGGCACAGACCCTAAGCTCAATTGTTGATGCTGTCTTGAATGTCATCACAAATGCTATTGAAATTTGGTGCTATAATGTCTGTGAATTGTATGGTTAAGACTCTGACACGGGGTTTTAACAGCATCATGATGCACGTGCACCTAACAAATGGAGTGTGCCATGATATATGCTGCTGCAACAAACTCTGTGTCTCTGTATTGCTCTGAAAAGTAACAGTATTGTTGGAACAAGCAAAATATATAACTACTGAGTATTTGGAATTTGTGTAGAACTTCTTTACCCTGGGATGCATTTCTGCATCAGCTGATTAATTTGTGTGTAACTTTGGTGGACAAGACAAAGCACTTCATCATGATTTCTTGGTTGAAAGTATGATACATGAATATATATGCCAGCTGGTTTTCAACTCTCAAGCAAAATGGTTCTCCAGTAAGAATTGTTGGAATGGATTTGATTTGATTTGATTTGATTTGTTATTGTCACATGTATTAACACACACTGAAAAGTATTGTTTCTTGGCGCTATACAGACAAAACACACCGCTCATAAAGAACGAGATGAGAGAGTGCAAAATGTATTGTTACAATCATAGCTAGGTGTAGAGAAAGTCAACTTAATGCAAGGTAAGTCCATTCAGAAGTCTGACAGCAGCAGAGAAGAAGCTGTTCTTGAGTTGTTTGCTACGTGTCCTCAAACTTTTGCATCTTTTTCCCAAAGCAAGAAGGTGGAGAGAGAATGTCCGGGGTGTGTGGGGTCTTTAATTATACTGGCTGCTTTGCCAAGGCAGTGAGAAGTGTAGACAGAGTCAATGGATGGGAGGCTGGTTTGCGGGATGGGTTGGGCTACATTCACGACTTTTTGTCTTGCAGTCATTGTGGTCTTGGGCAGAGTAGGAGCCCTACCAAGCTGTGGTACAACCAGGAAGAATGCTTTCTATGGTGCATCTGTAAAAGTTGGTGAGAGTTGTAGCTGACATGCCAAATTTTTTAGTCTTCTGAGAACGTGGAGACATTGGTGGGCATTCTTAACTATAGTGTTGGCATGGAGGGACATGACAGGTTGTTGGTGATCTGGATACCTAAAAACTTGAAGCTCTCGACCCTTTCTACTTCATCCCCATTGATGTAGACAGGGGGATGTTCTCTTTTATGCATCCTGAAGTCGATGACAATCTCCTTTGCTTTGTTGACATTGAGGGGAAATTATTGTCGCTGCACCAGTTCATCAGATTTTCTATCTGATTCCTGTACTCTGTCTCACTATTGTTTGAGATCTGGCCCATTATGGTGATGTCATCAGCAAACTTGAAAATTGAATTGGAGGGGAATTTAGCCGCACAGTCATTGGTGTATAAGGAGTATAGTAGGGTGTTGAGAAACAACCTTTGTGGGGCACCGATGTTGAGGATGATCGTGGAGGAGGTGTTGTTGCCTATCCTTACTGATTGTGGTCTGTGAGTTAGGAAGTTCAGGATCCAATCGCAGAAGGAGGTGTTGAGGCCTAGGCCACGAGCTTGGAGATGAGTTTCATGGGAATAATACTGTTGAAGGCTGAGCTGTAGTCATTAAGTATCAGTCTGACATAGGTGTTCTTGTTATATCGGTGTTCCAGGGTTGACTGCAGGGCTAGGAAAATGCGTCTGATGTTGACCAGTTGTGGTGGTAGACAAACTGCAGTGGATCCAGGTAGTGCGGGATGGTGGAATTGATTCCTGCCATGACTAACCTTTCGAAGCACTTCGAAATGATGGATGTCAGAGCCACCGGCTGATAGTTTTTAAGGCACGCTGCTTGGTTTTGCTTAGGTAACGGGATGATGGTTGTTGTCTTGAAGCAGATAAGGACCTCAGATTGTTGTAAAGAGAAGTTGAAGATGCCTGTGAATACCTCTGCCAGCTGATCCATGCAGGACCTGAGTGCTTGTCTGGGTACCCCATTTGGGCCATTAGATTTTCTTGCTGCAACTCTTTAGCTTATTTTTCACTCTTCCGGGTCAACTCCAGTTTCTCACGTTCTCTCTCAGAACCCACACTCCTGATTTTACTTTCTCCGTAAAAACTGGGGATGGTATTTTTGAGGACGATCATTTTTCCAACTCCCCAAAGCAACATTCCCAGTTCTTGCTCTGTTCCCACTCTTCAAACAGCACCATTGCTCTGAATGCTCAGGCGGATGTAATTTTAGCAAGCGATGGAGTGTGACTATCCAACTGCACAGACAAAATTAATGCAAGCCAGGGTCTGAATCTTCCTCTGGCATCAGGAAAACCTTACCTGTGCACTTTTGTGGCTTGCAAACTGTACACCCAACCCACACACCATTTTTCTCTTTTCAAACTAAGACAGTATCCCAATTTCCAACAGTGTTTAAAGGCTTCCCGTACTTCACCCCTCACCTCCCTCACCCCTATCCAACCCCATGCTAGCCCATGCCTCTTCAGGTTGCCTGTGCCACTGTGCCTTATCAAGTATCCTCCATGTCCTCTCTGATCACCATTGCCATTCCATACCCCAGAATATTCACCTTTCTACCCCATGTATCCCTGGTACCATCTTCTCCGAAGGACATAGGGAAACACTTCCCTACCCCACCCCACCCATGGGCACAGGGACCTCACACAGACATAGGACACTCCAACCATGGACCTCCCCAGTGGAAGTGCCCCTCACTGGCACTGTCCCTGCCAGTGGCTGATCATTGTCTCTGCATTGTACTTTGTGTCAGGTTACTGCCCTGGCATAGCCTTCTCTCCCAGTGGACTATTTACTTATGTGCCCCTGGCAGATTCTTTTCGCCAGGCCCCCATTTGTCAGAACCTGTTATAAATCCCACTGATGTGACGTCACATTGGTGGGGGAAAGGAGTGGGGAATTACCTAATGCGGGAGGCATAATAGAGGAAGGAAGCCCATTAATTCGATGTAGATATATGGTAAGGAGTTCCTGACCTTTCATAGTGGGACAATCAGAACAGAAGATCTCGCCAATGTAGAAAGCTGTTTGGGGATGCCCATTGGATTCTGTGTGCTCAATAGCTTTCCTGTCTGCTGAAAATGTAGGCAGAGAATTCCAACTATATATATATATTCCAGGAATATTGATGCAAAGTATGTTATATTCCTTGGAAAAAAATAAATCTTTCAACATCATATAAAAGCCTCTTTATCATTGATTCTGAGAAAAAGTGCATCTGTGCTGTGAAAACCAATGCAGTCTAATGATGACTATGAAACCATTGTCGATCATCCTGACCTGGTCTGGCCTACATATAATACCAGATCTATACGTGATTGACTCTTGAACATCCCCACGAGGGCAATGAGGGATGGCAGTAAGTGTTGGTCCAGCCATCAATGCCCGCACCCCATGAAAGAACTCCAATTGCTTCATGGCTTCTCAAACTTGGCATGCTTCAGTGGACCTCCAAAAATCTGCACCATCAAATGAAACTGGTGTGTAGGAAGAAATCTGATTATTGTTTTCTCCATTTAAGATGGGGAAACACAACCTCAGCAGAGGCAGGCACATAGTTTACAAAATTAGGCATTCCTAACGCACAAAAAGATCAGAGGAAAATGGTGCTGGATCAGGAATGCAGATGAAAATTCGCTTTCCTCCAAAAAATATCCAAGTGTGGCTCTTTGTACACCTCGGCACCCAGAAATAAAATTGATCCTAGATCTTCAAACAGTGTCAGAGTAAAGGTGGATAGTTGGCATGATTGTAGATCACGTATTTATTGTTTTGTATAACAATTAGGACTCGTATAGCTGGTGACTAACTCATGTAGCTGGAAACTAGCGTTGTGGAAAGGGTCAGAAGTCAGTAAAAAACAATCCAGAATACTTTCACTTTGGTGTGTTGGACTGGTGCAAGAACTTGCAGGATGTAACATGGGACTGGCAGACTGATGCTTATGCTACTAGTTCCCATGCTTTTCCCTATGACTTTTAGCAAAGGCACTATCTTTCCAATGTTGCTTACATTTCTTACATTGCTAAGATGATTGCAGCATAAGCAAGCACTCTCTGGTAATAATATTAAGATTCAAAATTAGATATAAAAACTTACCAAAAAAGTCCCCCCGGAAGAAATGGCTGATATAAAGAATAATCCAGGTCCTTAACGTATTGAAAACCTTAGCAAACAATAGAGGTATGCCAGTCTAGGATATTAATAAGAATTAAATAAGCAACTGTTTAAAGACAACATTATGTTTTTAAAGATACAGTATATGTTGGTATTTGAATAAGGTATTGTGTATGAAAACATTGAGGTCATTGACCGTCTATTGAATGGAACTATTCTCTGAACAGTCCATTACAAAGCAAAATCAGATATTTTTATTTTATTTATTTATTCGTCACAAGTAAGGCTTACATTAACGCTGCAGTGAAGTTGTTGTGAAATTACCCAAGTTGCCACAGTCCAGTGCTTGTTTGGGTACGCTGAGGGAGAATTCATCATGGCCAGTGCACCAAACCAGCACGTCTTTCAGATTGTGCGAGGAAACTGGAGCATCTGGTGGAAATCCATGCACACAGTAGGAGAAGGTGCAAACTCCACGCACAGGGACCCAAGCCAGGAATCAAACTCGGTCCCTGGCACTGTGAGTGCTAACCACTGTGCCATCATGCCTTAAAGTTTGTGGGTGAGTGATGTGCAAAAAAGCTCAACAGTTCATCCATCCTTTTCTCTCTGTCTCTCCTGCTGAAGGTCCTTCTGTAGCTCACTTCCCTCGTTGGTACACAGTACTTCACCCAAGGATCCTTTATTTATGTGGAAAATTTGACATCAATTGGCATGTGATTTGACCACAGAAAGAAATAGAATTTGGGGTACTTTACCTTCCGGGCCTCATTAAAATCTATTGTTGTGTTTACCACCCAATTTGAGTTCAAGGAGAAGGTGTCATAATGATAATGCTATTGGACTAGTAACAGGTCCAAGCTGATGCTTTGGAGATGCAAGTTCAAATCCATGCTGGTAACTGGGGAAACTAAATTAATTAACAAATCTAAAGTAAAAAGCTACCAGATGGTTGTTTAAAAACTCATCTGATTCACTAATACTCTTCAGGATTGGAAATCTGTTGTCCTTACCAAATCTGACGTGTATGTGACTTCAGTTGTACTGCAACGAGGTTGACTTTTAACGTTATTCTGAAATGCCCAGTTCAGTTAAACCTAATTGTTGAAGAAAGGTCATATAAGAATAAAGCTGAAAGGATCTTTCAGCATCAGGTTAGGTACTGGACATGACAAAGGCACACCCTGCCTCACTTAACATAATGTGGTGGAGGTAATAAACTGATTGGACTTTAACCTGGTGTTGTGAGACTTCTTGCTGTGTTTACCTCACTTAACATATTCAGACTTGCAACAAAATTGGGAGAGCTGTCCCATAGTTAAGCAACAACCTGACATACTCATGTCACCTGACGTTGGTCATACCTTATAACCAATGCCCAGACTACTCTATTACCATTCCACACTGTGACTGTCCCACTAACAGGACTGACCCGTCAGAAAGAGCTGCATAATGGTATACCATCAAGATAGAGTTGTCATAGAAGTCCTCAATACTGACTACACATCATGAAATCTTTGTTTATAAATTTATTCATTCATGAGATGTGGGTATAGCTGGCAAAGCCAGCATTTGTTCCCCATTCTTCATTACTCGAGCTGAATTGGCTTTTGTGACAATTTCAGAGGGTAGTTAAGAGTCAGCCATATTGCTGTGTGTTTGGAGTCACAGGTAAGGATGGCAGATTTCCTTCCCTGAAGAACATAAGTGAACCAGAAGGAATTTTTTTTAATGACAATTAATTGTTTCATGATTATCATTACTGAGACTAGCTTTCAATTTCAGATTGATTAATTTGATTCAAATTCCCCATATTGTCCCTGGGCATTACCCTGGGCCACTACACCATCTTCCCTGCAAATCTCATGGCATCAGCTCAGATATGAGGAAGGAAGCCTCTTGCTGATAATCTCCAACTACTCCTCCTCAGTTAGTGGGTCAGTTCTCCTTTATGTTGAACCTCACTTGGAAGAAACTTCGAGGTAGCAAGGACACAAAATTCACTCTGGATGGGGAATGTTAATGTTCATCATCAAGAGTGGCTTGTTAGCACCACTTGGATCAAGTCCTGGATGACATATCAGTCAGACTAGGCCTGCAGATGGTGAAATAATCAAAAAGGGAGATCTTGTCTTGTTGCAGATGATCATTTCGTGAGACGCGTGGCACAAAAGTTAGTTTCCACCTATCAGCCAAGCCTAAATGTTGGTCAGGCCTTCCTGCATACAGACACTGACTGCTTCAGGATCTGAGGAGTAGAAAATTATATTGAACACTGTGCAAGCATCGGCAAACTTCCCTATCCTTAACCTTAGGTTGGAGAGATTGATAAAGTAGTTGAAGATACTTGGTCCTAAGACAATACCCTTAGGCACTCCAGCAGTGATATCCTGATTCCCGCTGATTCCAATTTTGCTAGTGTTCCTTGCTGATCATATGCTGTCTTAAATGTCAAGAGCAGTCACTATCACAGATGGAACATCATCTTGTTCAATTTCCCTTCAAGTCACCAACTATCTTGACTTGGAAATGTATCACCATTCCTTCATTGTCACTGGATCAAAATCCTGGAACTCACCTCCTAACATCACTGTGGGTGTACCTATATCACATGAACTGCAGCGATTTAAGAGATGGCCCTTCTTTTGAAGGGCAGTTAGGGATCAATATTAAATGATAGCCTTGCCAGTGATACCCACAACGCCCAAACAAATAAAAAAAAAGACCTGGAAGGTCAGCCCGAGGTAAATTTAAAGCAGGATCACAGTATATGGGTAATTTAAGATGTGACGTGGTGATTAGAGCATGGACCATGAGCTATGGTTCATAACGTTCTTCACTGCTGGGACTATTCCTGTGATGTATCGGTGTACGTTGTGGACTAACTGATAGAGAATGATTGGTATGATTAGTCATATCTCCATTGTTATTGTATCATATGACAACCAGGATGGTAGATGATGAATCAAATCAGCTCTGTGCTTTTTCATCTAACATGTCCTATATTTTTATTAAATAAGTGTCGTGATGTCGTGATAGAACACTAGGTGTTCTACTGCTTCTAATAATAGTTGATACTATAGGTTCTGTACTTGTTGGGTTGAGAATATTTGTAAGTTGTACATACCTACTCTACCAGTCACTCATTGGACAGGATTTTCTGGCTGTGCTCATCCCAAGTCCCACCCAAAGTCAACAGACCTTTGCATGGTCCGTATCTCCTCCAGCCTGCTACAATTTCAGTGGCAGGCGGGACATGAAAATTCCACTCATTAGCTTCACAAGGACCGAAACAGCAATATAAACAACACAATTAGCTTACAACTTCCCCTTCTTCATTTGCTTGCTCTGTTAAAGTTTTTGTTTACTTTTCCATCTCCTCCCTCTCTCCTTATCTATTCTTACTTTTTTTCTTTCTGTTTTAGGATTTTGTTAGTCTTTAATTTGCCTCAGTTCTGTCTCTGTCTTCTGCTCAGTTTCAATTGCTGTCTTTTCCTTCCACTGGTCAAAGGGCTAAAACATTACTCAGAAAATGTTCACGAGGTTCCAGATGTGATACTGGTATCATAGACTTCATGTGGTCATGGACATTCAGCCTCTGATCTTAAGGTAAGTGTTCTCCAAGGCAGCCTTCACGACACATGACAGCGCAGAGTCGCTGAGCAGAAACTGATAGCCAAGTTCCGCACATGTGAGAATGGCCTCAACTGGGATCTTGGGTTCATGTCACACTATCTGTAACCCCCACAACTTGCCTGGACTTGCAAAATCTCACTAACTTTCCTGTCTGGAAACAATACAATCTCTTTAACCTGTGCTTAAAGCTCTTTCCACTCACATTGTCTGGACCTTTATGAATTGATTAGCTCACATTCCAATCATTATGCATGTAAATTGAGTTTGCGTCTTTGTGTCCTTTTTATGATCAGAACTCCCAGCCACCTGATGAAGGGACAGGCTGTCCCGAAAGCTTGCGGCTTTTGCTACAAATAAACCTGTTTGGACTTTAAACTGGTGTTGTGGGATTTCTTTCTATCATAGACATCAACCAGATCGATGTTCCAAAAATCTGTGGCTCAAGTATGGTACGATATCAAGGTGAAATGAGTTATATTAACAAAACCAGCTGGCAAATCTGCCACACCTGTGATTTGATATTATTGTGAATTTAACAGAGCTATTGGGGGCCCCTCCCACTGTCTGTGTGAATGCTGATGGGGGCTTGATCTGGAAGTCGCAGATCTTGCCTGCAAAAGCACGATTTTGGATCTCCCCTGCCCCTTGCTTGCAATGACATCAGGTTTATGCCCACGCAAGTGTGAACCTTATTACATTCATTTAAATATATTTTAATATTATCATGCCCCCTGGTCAGATATTGACCCCCCCCCCCCCCCCCACCATATTTTCAAACCGTATCAATATAATGTCAACGAGGCGTGAACTTGTTGTTGGGATCCTCCTGGGGGTATAAAGATAATTATAGGCCCTTGGGAAAAAGGACATGCCGGTAGTGGCTTGGCAATGTCCCCGACACTGCTCCTTGGCACAGGTTGGCACCATGCCCATGCTACCCTGGCAGTGCCAACCTGTGGCAAGGGGCGGGCCCCAGTGGGAGCCTCATGGGGCAGGATTCATTTGTATGTGGCAGTGACCGAAGCAGACGGGGGAGCCAGGAATGTTCATGGCAATCATGGGGAAGAATCAGAGTGAATGCTGGCTGTGACCAGGGAGTAGCTCCTGAGATCTCCATAGTTGGCTAGGGAGGGAGTTATCACTGTTCTGATCACAGGGGGCACCCTTTAAAGATGGGTGCTCTGATCCCTGTGCAGCCAGATGTAAGAAGTCTCACAACACCAGGTTAAAGTCCAACAGGTTTTTGACAGCCAGATGTTGCCAGTGTGTTGAGAAACTCCCATACCGACAGCATGAAACAAACCCCTTGATTTCTTTTGGTAGAGTGCTCTGAGATCTGGAGAGAAAATGACCTGTTCCTATGGGGAGAAACAAGCTGGTTTTCTCCCCAGAAATAACTCTGCCATTTTTTGGTAAGATTTCGTTCAACACTCTATTTTAAAATAAGCAGGTTGACATCTGCGTTAAAGGAAAGGACTGGGAAAGGTCTTACGAATAAATTAGATGCATGTCTACTGCTGACAGTAATTCCTAGCCCATATTACTCTTCTGACTTGAAATAAAAATTCATTTTCTCATAGAAAAAATAATTACTACAAGAATTCTTTTAAAAAGAGAAGTAAACAAAGACGCATTTTCAGCCATGGTAAGCTGAATTCTATTTTCTGATTAATCAGACTGAAGACCCACAGGCTGAGTTTGTTACCCATCTCATTCTTATTGATTAGCAACGTCACATCTCACATTTCCCCATGATTGTTGATGGGACTGTCTCCCCTGTTAATACACGGTAATAAAGGGAGCTTTAAAATGAACAAATAAAGACACTGAAAAACTATTTTCAAAAGCACAGAATACAATCAAGTGTCTCAATCAGACCAACACCCAGCATACTATGTCATGCAAGTGTACTATGGTAAAATCATTATAGTTTGAATAACTGAGATTTCTATCTTGTATCTATTTTATCTAATCTATAAATCCAATGTATTAAATTAAGCAAAGCCCATCCAATCCTATTCAGTATTAAGTTTCCATAGATGGAAATCTGTACGAATGTTCATGCCTTTCCCTGTCTTTACAGGTAGTGGGGCCAGATTTGGCTGTAGAAATAATAATGTCACCAACAGCGTTCATCATACTTGGAATTTTAGATGAATGCACACGCACAGTTAAATGCAGAGGTCTGGAAATTGCTGTCCAAAATACCCTGTTCTTCTAGAAGCTTTCCGGAAACAGCATCCTGCCATGTGTCTCATTCAAATATAGCGTGAAGTTGTGCCTCATACGTTTATCTTGATACATTTATCTTGGTGGAAAGCTGGGTCTTCATTCCAGTGTAATACAAATGATGCAATAGGTTTGTGGCCATACATTATGCTTATCTGACACGGTGGCTTTTGGAAGTATGAAATCTCATTCCCTCAGCTTTTAATCATTTTTGAAGATTTAAAAAAAGATAATTGAAATAACATTTTAAAAGTTTTTTTTGGGAACCTAAGACTTAGGAGCAGGAGTAGGCCATTCAGCCCTTCGAACCTTTTAACCCTCTGTCTCTTCAATCTCTCTTTTAACACAGTCATTCTTTTTTTCTATTTTGCTCTCTCCTCCTGATTTCACATTGAATTCATTTTTTAACTGATACTTCCAAGTTAAGACTCTGCACTGCTCATTAACAATTCTTCAACTTGATTTGTTAAGGATTTGATTGCCTTGCTAACACACTTTCAATAAAAGTGGTGCACTTTGGATGGTTGGATAACAACAACATACTATGCAAAAGCCCACAGAAGGTTTATGAGCAGTTGGAGGTCTAAAGAAGAGTAGTGAAGTCTCTTCACCACTCTGAGCAAAAAAAAACCCATTCATTTATTCACGGCCAGAAATATCCTTAATATCTCAAAAAGGCTTTTGCAACTAGTTTAAAATGAACCTCCATATAAGGGCTACAGTCAACCTCAGTACATGGTTTTGAGGAAAAACTTTTTTTTAGGAAGTGTATTTTAACAGCTTACTTGCAATTTGTAAGTTTCTCCGAGACAAATTTTAGATGAACACATATTTGCATTTGAGACTTAAGAAATTCATTGAAAAAATATATTTGCCTTAAGTTTGCCCACAAAGAGCAGTACGAGAATGTAATGCGCGTTTCTGACAGATTCCCTACTCTCTGCAACTAATATTGTTGGTTCTGACAGTCATTAGACCCACCTTCCAACTGACCTGATAGGTTGATCTGAACAACCTCCAATCCAAGTGAAAAAAGCTGATCTTTCTTAAAACCCCTAACAAGCTGACATATGGATTAAAGTGCTGACTAAAATGTTTAAAACATTGATGTTTGACATATTGGAAGCAGGTACATTAAACTATATTTTCATATGCCATAATAGTTGGATTGTCTCAATAACTGGATGAAGTTGAAAAAAAAATTGAGATCAGTGAATTAATGCATTATGATATCTTTGCTACATCTGTAATAGAGATGTATGTTTAAAGCTACCTTTTCTCTAAGTATTTGCTGAAACAACTTGTGATTTTGCTGACTTCTCTTGTTTAGTATAGCTTCTTGAAGTTATTTGATGCACTCTAGTAAGTAGCCTTTTGCTACATGTAGATATTAATTATCCTCACCTTAGACTGGCAGCATATTGTGGGCAAGTCAGATTGTACTTTAGTGAAGAGATTCCGCTAGGAATGTGAAGGAGAAAAAGATAACCTCAGTAAAACAAGAATAACACTGTCATAAAACTATACCATGTATGTCAAATTAATTTCTGGAAACCTGAAACACCTGCATTCTTGTAGAGTTATCGATTTGGACAGAGTGATGATCAAAACCATCTGCTACTTTGGCAGTTTAGAAATACATGGAGCTTTTTGGGGTCTTGAAGAATGAAGGTTTAGTAAACTTTTTAAAATATTTCTCAAAAACGGGACAAAATTAATTTGAATTCAAACGCTTTACTGAATTTTTGCAGAAATCAGGACAAGACTAAAACTGAAAGTGAGGCCTATCCAGCCATTTTTAGAAATAATGGGGGCAATTCTCCCATCCTGCTGAGCTACTTTTTTAGCGCAGCAAGCTGGGAGATTTTTGCATTGGCTGATTCATGGGGTTTGTGTGTGCATTCCCGCCCTGATAGCGCCTCCCAACACCGGATTTCCGGCAGCATCACATCCACACCAGAAATCGGTGGGGAGGCTCAAAGACCATCTAAATGGTCATTTTAATGTAATTTAAATAAGATTAGCAAGCCTGGGACTGAAGTTCCCAAGCCTGCTGGTATCTCCCACTACCCCACCACCCCCCCAGAGTTGTTCAGTCCATCAAGGATTACAGTAGCTCCCCATTATCGGGGAGTTAGCGGCTCGACCCTGCTGAATGAAGTAAGGGAGCAATCAAGATCAAGATCCCCTCAGAGGGTCAGAGAGGGTAGGTGCCCCCTGGGCTTTGGCACCTTAGCATTGCCAACCTGGACTCCCTGGCACTGCCCAAGGGGCAAATTGCCAATGTCTAAGGGTCATCTTGGCACTGCCGATTGGGCATGGGGCAGTGCCAGGGGGCAAGGCCTATTGGAGCAGGGTGAGATGGGCTGGAACATTTGGTGGGCGTAGACAGGATCGGCGGAGGACGGAAGGCGGAGGCGTGGTTGGGACTGTGGGTGAGGGAGGTAGAGTTTGGGACCTGCGAAGAGTGGGGGGTTGGGGCTGGGGCCAGTGATCAGGCCATAAGGGGTTTGGAGGGCCAGCACTGTGGGGGTCACAAGCCTGGCCAGCAATCGGGAGGCCAGCAGTGTGGTGTTACTGTGCATGCACTGATCTAGGCACTGACAGATTGGCGCATGCGCAGTGGCCCAGTCAGCGCTATGTCGCCAGCATCTCCAACGGGAATAGGCCCCATTCACAGATTTTTAATGATGTACATGCTAGGGCACTCTACAGTGCGCAGGGTGTGCGAGATTCTTCTCTGAACTCCCACTGAAAAAAATAATGTAAATTACTCCAGTTTTCATGCGAATTTGACACTTAGAAATTTTCAGGGAGAATTCCAGCCAATACATCAGATTTAAGTCATTACAACCCTAGGAACCAAATCTACAATGCCTTGGTCAATAATTTAAAAATATGCATATTCTGTACCCACACAAACCCTGTACAGCACATATCCAAAAATGTGTTTGATGCATTTAAGGTAAAGACATATTACACGAACAGAACTTGGAGAAAATGATAAAAGCTTTACAAAATCACCAAAATCAATCTTGAACATATTTCTTTGTAGAAAGAGAATGGACTCAATAGAACAGTATTCTGCCTATTTAACTTCTTCTTGACTCATTCATAAATTGTAACCAACCAGTATTTGAAATTATTTGTGGCTCTAGCTATGATTGTAACAATGCATAATAGGATTAGACAGCGTATATTCTGTGAGGTATTAGGATTGCTGAATTTTTTCATCCCAATCTTTAGGAGAACCACTTAACAACAAAGCAACAATATCATAAGTGAGATACAAATACTTTTCAGGTGAGTGGAATAACATTTATTCCAAGACAAAACTGCAAAAATTCCATTAAATACATACTTGAGCAAAATAGGCAGAATTATTTTAAGAAGCTGCTATTTTTGTTCTTGTCATGATTCATATTATTGTTCAGCTGGGACAACCGTTTTGTATGGGGAAGAGAGCCTAGAACATGAACATAAGCATGCGTATGAAGTCAATTATGGCAACAACCTATATTTCTCTAAATGGCATACTCCATCATCTGCACATTGGCTCATTATACTTAACTTTAAATCACGTATGTAGCATGCAACAGAAATTAAAATAATCTTTCTTAAAATGGAAATTAATCTTACAATTGCAGCATCAAGAAACTACTTGCATGTTCATTGTTAATTTTGTAATTTGTCCCAAACATTTTATGCAAGCTTTTCACCGTTATTGATCCTCCTGAATTATTTGTGTTTTAAAAAAATATGTTTTAAAAGCTTGATTCAGTACTACAAGTGTTAACGATTGAGTCTCACTTGCAGTATTGTGTTTCCAGGAAATGTGCTGAGTACTGCAGGAATATTGCCCATAACTAAGCTTAATTACCTAGAGTCTCAATCTGTAAATATTACATACAATGTAGAGCTATGGATCTCCATGCTGTTGAAGCAGGATACTCAACTACTGTTAAAAGCAAAACACTGCATATGCTGGAATCTGAAACAAAAATAAAAAATGCTGGAAAATCTCAGCAGGTCTAACAGCATCTGTTGGGAGAGAACAGAGCCAGTGTTTCGTGTCTAGATGACCCTTCATCATTGTTTCTGTGTTGACTCTGCGATAACAATCTAAAACCTACCAAATAGCTCTGCACCCTTCTCTGGCCAACATGAACAGGGAAAGCCAACACTAGAACCAGAATTCAGACTTGAATTGAAGTTGCTAAGTTTGAATTATCAGTTCATTCAAATTTGCTTGTGAAAAACATGCTTCACGTGCTGTTTTGTTCAGGACCACTAAATGATTTAAATTTTTTTGAAGCAAAAGAAAGATTTCAAATTAACATGAGTGGGCAGTATATTTAAAAAGGAAAGAGGTGTTTAACTTACACCCTCAAAAACTGTAATGTAAGTAAATTCCATGCTTGAGATACAGTGAACATTTAACTGGGTTTGACGACATCTTTTGGTTATGGAGGGAACTCAATAACCACATTTCATTGGAAAATATATCATACGTCCTTGTAATACTCAATGATATTCAATACTCAGCCATATCCAACGTAGCCATTAATATAAAATTGCATATCTTAACATCCAAATTCATAACACTTTCCTCCCAAAGTAGAAAAGAAGATAAGTTAAAGGAGTTTGTACATGTCATTTGGCCTCATACTTTCTAGCTTCCAAAAATAGGAAGTCTATGGTCGGTATTAATAGTTTTTCTTTGCTTCTGAAATCAGAACTTCTCTACAGATGCTGTTTCACCTGGGATAAAAAAAAACTTTCCAATTTCAGCAAGTCTTTTTGAAACATTATAAATTAATTTCTTTGATAATAAACAGATACTATTTAGAGTGCATTTAATCCCAAAATAAGTATATGTATTTTGAAGAAATAATGCTAAAATTTAGATATATGTTGTCTTTTCACATTGGGTTTCACAATACAAAAAAAGCAGAATTTCTCTCAAGTGCTTTGGCCTATTTTTTTTTCTTCATGTTGGTAAAGATTTATGCTTTTGTAGTTATTGTTCAGTGGTTTCAGCACCCTGCTCAATTATAAGACTGAATTTTATGACCCTGTCAATGGTGGTGGGGGGCGTGGTTTGCTGGAAAATGCAGCAAACCATTTAAAAGTCCATTGACTTCAACAGGAGCAGGAAATCCAGCGAGTGGAGAAGTCCACCCATAATTTGGACTGCTGGGAAATTTTCTTGTAGTGTCCAAAACAGAGACAAAGTCAGTGTCTTCGCCATACAGTTCGCCTACTCTTGCCAGTGTGAGACCTGGGCATCATTCGCATGCCGCTGGCTTTGGTGAATATATGACTCTCAAGGCTGAGGTGTGGCACAGGTCGGCAATCGGTTGGTTATTATGTTGGCCTAGGACAAACTCCTAGTTTTGTGTCATGGCTCAGGCAAAAAGAAATTGGACAATTCCTTGAACGTTATTTTGAGTAGCCACCAGTGGTCCTTTTTAAGGAAAATTAGGACTTTGATGTATCCAACAGTTCACTCTTGTATCAAGTGTAAAATTGCACCCAAAGGATCTTAAAATCTGTTTTCAGTTGTTGGCCATCTGCTTATTTTTTATTTGATTTATTATTGTCACATTGATAATTATACAGTGAAAAGTATTGTTTCTTGTGCACTATACAGGTGAAGCATATTATACATGGAGAAGGAAAGGAGAGAGTGCAGAATGTAGTGTTACAGTCGTAGCTAGGGTGTAGAAAAAGATCAACTTAATGCAGGGTAGGCCTATTCAAATGACAGCAGGGAAGAAGCTTGGGTCATGTTCTCAGACTTCTGTATCTTGTTCCCAATGGAAGAAGGTGGCAGAGAACATGTCGGGGGTGCGTGGGGTCCTTAATTATGCTGGTTGGTTTTTCAAGGCAGCAGGAAGTGTAGATGGACTCAGTGGGCGGGAGGCTGATTTGCGTGATGGACTGGGCTACATTCACGACCTTCTGTAGTTTCTGTGGTCCTGGACAGAGCAGGAGCCATACCAACCTGTGAAACAATCAGAAAAAATGCTTCCCAAAATGCATCTGTAAAAGTTGGTGAGAGTCCTAGTGGAAATGCTAAATTTCTTTCGATTTCTGAGAAAGTAAAGGCATTGGTGCGCTTTCTTAACTATAGTGTTGACATGGAGGCACCGGGACAGATTGTTGGTGATCTGGACACTTAAAAACTTGAAATTCTTGACCATTTTTACTTTGTCCCCATTGATGTAAATGGAGGCATGTCCTCCACTACACTTCCTGAAGTCGATGACTATCTCCTTTGTTTTGTTGACATTGAGGGAGAGATTATTGTCGTTGCGCCAGTTCACTAGATTCTCTCTTTCCTGTACTCCATCTCCTCATTGCTTGAGCTGTGACCCATTATGGTGGTTTCATCAACAAACTTGAAAAGCGAGTTGGAGGGGAATTTGACCACGCTGTCATGGGTGGAAAGGAGTATAGAAGGAGCTGAGGACACAGCCTTGTGGGGCACCGGTGTTGAGGATATTCGTGGAGGAAGTATTGTTCCCTATCCATACTGATTGCATCTATAGGTTAGGAAGTTCAGGATCCAGCAGCAGAGGAAGGAGCTGAACTCCAGTTCACGGAGTTTGGAGGTGAGTTTTGTATGAATAAGGTGATGAAGGCTGAGCTGTAGTCGATAAATAACAGTCTGACATAGGTGTCCTTGTTATCTAAGTGTTCCAGGGTTAAGTGCAGAGTCAGTGAGGTGATGTCTGCTGTGGACCTGTTGCAGGGGTAGGTGAACTATAGTGGATCCAGGCAATCTGGGAGGCCGGAATTGATTTGTGCCATGACTAACCTTTTCAAGCACTTCATAATAAGCCACCAGACGATAATCATTCAGACACGCTGCCTGGCTTTTCCTTGGTACTGGAGTGATGGCTGTTGTCTTGAAGCAGATAGCGTTTTTAGGTTAATAATGGAAAACCAATGGACAATTGAATATATTCCCAGCACAAGTCAGATAGAGAAGCCACTAAATCTTTCACATATCGAATTTTAAAAACAAAATTGTACAGATTATTGCATTATGATTAGTAGCTGTGATATCAGCTACTAATGGTGAGAATTCTGCGACCATTCACATTGGCAGGATCTTCTGTCCTCATCAATGGCACACCCCCTGCTGTGGGTGTCCAAGTGACGTGGGGTGAATCAGTGGGAAATCCCATTGGCAGCAGAGGGACCAGAAGATCCCGTCGCTGGTGTACGGCACACTGCCTCCTGCTGCGAGAAACACATTACAGGGAAAGCCAGAGATTCACCCCCATTATTTTCATACAACAGCTATTTACTAAGATTGAATGTACCCTTGCAGTAAACAGAACAACTTGTTTTTTAGCTTTTAAGCGTTACATTAATTCTGTTTGTGAGGCTGTCATATATCAATTTTGCCATTCATAAACCATTTACCTCTCTAGTTGATGTGCTGAGTTCCATATTTAACAGCTAAAGATTAGGTCCTGAAATTCCATGGAGATTCCCCCCTGTCTTCTGCCATAAGTTTGGAGGGGTAACAGCAGTGCCTTGCCACGCTCTCCAAGTATAATATCATCGAACCGCTTGGAGTTCCTAGACTATAGTTGCCTCAGTTCCTCCTTTATAATATGTTCCAGCAATGAATCTGACACATTTACTAGATAATGAATGAAATGTCATTTTTTTTTCAAATTAAGTGCTTTTGTCTTAGAATTAAAAAAAATTACCTCATGCTGCTAACCTGATATACACTACCTTTTGTATGATCAGAGTATTCTCAGTTGCTGCATGTATAAGTACAAAGAGTAGCTTATTCATTGTGTCTGTCTTGCATGAAAGCATTTACAGAGAAAATATGACAGGAACATGTTCAGCTAATGAGGTCGAATAGTTGTAACATTAAATTTAGGCTATGTTTTCTATTAGGTTTTATTTATCAGTGCAGTATTTGCATTCAGTCCTTTCACATTTGTTATCTCATGCACAGTTCTGGGGATGGGGCACCTTTTCTCATTTCCCAGCCAATTGTTACCCTGCGCTGAGTCTGTAAGTTGCTTGTGAATATAAAAGTGACTGCAATTAACCTGACTTTGTTGCTTGAGGAGAATTTGAGATGAGAAATCTGACAGGAAATGACAGGCATTTTTCTGGGTTTAGCATAGAAGAAAGTATAAGTAACATTGCAAAGAGAGGCATTAGGGAGCAGGTACCTGCAAATTAAGTGGCTGACACTGTCTATTGAGAATTTAGATAGTGGTGTCTAGAATTTTTATGTTAAGTTCACATTATTTTAAATTCGTAGCGTGGTTGCTTCCAAGCATTACCATTGTAAATATGTGAGCTCATATATCTGTATATTTTGATGATTTTCAGGTTTTTTTGTAGTTTTACATTTTTGCAAGTTGTAAATATGTTTACTTTTATAGTGTTTTTAAACGACAAGCCTCAAAAAGTACTCCCTGTAAAACGTAAAATGTTTTTTTATTATGATTTTTAAAAGAATTCACTTTATTTGGTGATTGTGTGTGAGTTAGTGTTGATTTTTTACTTACGTTAGTCATAGTAATGTTGCCTGCAGGCTTGCTGATTTCCTTTACAATCCTGGTTTTAAAGCACTAATCATAGCATGGTAACATCTTCTGTTAGCACACGGCACATTTATGCAACATTTATTGTATTTGTCAGGTGTTTAGGAGACCACTGGGAGTTTTAATTAATGTCAGTTAAGAAGATACATCGTTCAGCTGATACCAGCTTGGCAAGTTTCTCATTTTCCTATAATCCATACACTCCTCTGTCTTTAGGGAAATATGCAAAATTAAAAGTTACACTGCATGCTGTTGTCTGTACAGCATCCAGCTCATCAAGCTAAAACTCTCATGCAAATTTTAATTTGCCCTTGAGCATAATTTAGAAACCATAATCATTGAGGTTTTATGCAGCACAGATACAGGAAAGATACTCCATTAAACCACATGTTCTCATTCAGAGAATCTCATTCCTTACACAGCACAATCTTAATTCATCATGCAAAAATTTGTGATCACAACAAGAAGATATTTAATTTACATTGTAATGAAGGACTGTAAGAAAAATATTTCGCTGAGTGTTTAGATTTAGTACTAGGGTGCAATAATTTGTTTTCTGTAGCAGAGCATTTTTTTTTGTATTCCTGTAGCGATCCCTAAAGTCCTGTACACTTGGCCTGACATATAGAGTCTTTTTCTACACTAGGATGACACTAAAAGATATGTAGAATGACTGACAATGTAGCAGATGCATGGCTCCTTCCCTAGACAAAACAGAAGGTATTGTTCTATTATCAACTACTGTGCATTACCATTGTGTGCCCATCTGTGTTAAGACATATTACATGACTTCATGGAATTTACAGTGCACTCCTTCTGTAACTCGATTTTTCAATGTTTGGTCCCTGGAGATTTTACAAAATGTCAAGCTGTAGCTTGCAAGAGAAAAGTGAAATCTACTGGAAACAAACACTTATGACCATTTCATGCCTGATCTCCTTTGTGATGTTGTTTAGGGGGCAGGTGCTCTACTGAAGTATGGTACCGTAGGTGTGAATGCAAGTTGTTAGGAGATTAAGATTTTAAATGAATGTACAGTTGAAGGCCAAACGCTAACATATTTAAATATTTGTAACAGCTACACTACTTTAGACATCATAATTGTGTTGAAATTTATTCAGTTCTTAACACCAATTTTTCCTCTATTTTCCAATCTTAAAGGTTCTTGACACGTGGCCTTGTTTCCCTATGTGTCACTTTATTTAACAAAAGTGTCACCTGGAAGAATCCTAATTATATTTTCAGTGAACAATTAAATCAAGCTAAATTTTGATGATGAATGGTAAAAGTGACCGTTCAACCAATGTTATTGAACTTTATTTTGTCGATGAGCCTTAATAAAAGATCTGACAACGTTTGCCAATAATTCATCAAATTTTACATACTCTGTAATTTCAACAATACAACTGATACCTTTAACTTAACAAAGCATCCCAAGCTTCTGCACAAAGTGCAGTAAGGCAACATTTCTGAACATCTTCTGTCCAGAGAGTCTAAATGATAGTGCCTGACCAAATTAGTGTGCAAGTTAGTTTTGTCATAATTTGTAAGGGAACGTTGACATGCCTGAGCAATTGATCAACAAGTAGTTCAACAATTAATCCTCAGCATTTGTCAACAAATCTCCTGATCTTTGGGGCAAGTGAATAAACCACCTTGACATTTTGTCACGCAACTCCATGAACTAGTAGGAACAAGAAAAACCAATCAATAAGCTAATTAACAGCAAATGCATTGCTACATAATGACACAGTGTAAATAGATTTGACAATTAAAATGCACCAAAGTTACAAGAATGGAGATTGTATGTCAACCAGAGTTTAGAAGTTCGACCACTTAAGTGAGAACTGATTTAATCGATTTTCCAAGAGGAAAAATCTGGGAACGTTGTGAAACACTTATCTTCATGTGATGTGAATTTTATTTAAATGCAATAGTTTTTTCCTTAGCAGTAATCTTGTTCTCTTTTATCATCATAAACTCTCGTTTGGATTTTGCTACAATTTTGATATTAACCAGCATTAATGTATAAAAGGCAATCAGTCTTCTGCTGCTCATCAAGTTATGCAAGGGAAGACCTAAACAATTTCTAAACCATTATCTGATTACCCGTACTATTTTAAAAATGGTACAGTGGCAGCATTTCCTGTTCACTACATAACTCTAATTTTGTCACAGTTAATTGCAAGTAAATTTCTTCCAAGTTAATTTCTTGCAGCTGATTGAGCTTATATACAAAATTCTTCCAATAATTTAGTTTCAAAAAGAAAGAGAACCATCCACTGGCAAATTTTTCCAAAGGCAAAGAATACCTTAAGGACACAACACTGAAATATATCACCTGGTATCATCAACTGTAACCTCATTGATCACACTTTAGGGTAAATAAAACAGTCATTTAATCTTAGACTCAAATCTGTTGCCTAGAATGCAATTAAACTTATTGTCATGTGAGTCAGACAGACATCCTTGACTACACTGAAAAGAAACCCAAGCAGTTTGGCTTTCACAGAAGGCCAAGAATATATTTTCATTTTAGTTAATTGGAGGTGTTTGCCCTGCCTTCACTTTTGGATCTCTGCATCGTCTGCCTTGATTTGTGTCATCTCAGTGACCATAATCAATGCCATAGGTGATCTGCAACTAATGTGTAAGCGTATTATATGAGCATTCACTGATTTCACAATTCAAGCATCACGCTTTGATGCTGGCATTAAATCATCTTGCAATACTGCATCCTTTAAAGCTGCAAAATTGATGTACACAAAGTTCCCTGGCCAGACAACAATAAGTCTGTGCTTGTGTTCAAAAAATTCAAATCTTTACCTTGATGAAGGAAAGGTTCAAATTTATATAGTGCTCTTCATAACCCCACAGAACAGTAGCGACTCTAACTTCTAGCATGTGTATGACTAACAATTTCTCCTGTTCTTACCACCTGCCATTGGCACGAATTGGAAGGATTTACAGGCTGATTCTTTGGCTGCATTACGAGTCCACATTCCTTGGCCATCAAGTCCTGAAGATGCTGCTTCATAGGCAGGGAAAGTACCCAGTGCACCACAAGACCTCCAATAAATGATAACGCAACAAAACTTTAGTCAACAGAAAATATGCGAGCGAATGTACAACAGTGAGACATGCAAATGTATGTAGGTAGATAATTGAAGTAGGGTATAACATTGACAGAAAAAAGCGGATGGAGCAAAAAATTACTGTGACAATGAAATGTGTACACACTTCAAAAAGGAGAAGACATATGGAGCCAATAAGGCGCCTGGCGTGCTTCAGGCCCATGACCATATTATCTGCCTAGTCAATGCCCAGTGAGCGCAGCAGAGAACAGTACAGGCCTATGCCCTTTAACTGTGTTCATCCTGTGTACCGGCTGTGAGCAAAACTGCTTGTGGCCTTGGATTTCACACTGGTTAGAGTGAAGATGTTGGTGTACCTGTAACACGATACAGTAATTTAGTAGCTTTCCTGTACAAGGATGGCAGACTCTTGGAATAGGACCAACTTTTATTGCTGTCTCTCCTTTGACCTGCAAAGGCCATGTCGAGAATGGAGCCTTTCTGTCCCATGGCACAGTTGTCCTCATAAACTTTAAAGAAAGCCTTTGAGTAACTGCTGGAATTCAATAATCCAGACCTTCTAACTTCAAGTTCCCAAAGTTGGAGAAATTAAATCACAAAAAGTGGAATTTCTCCCAAAAGATTCCAAGTGTCATAAAAGCGTGGATCAAGCTAGTGCACTCTGCAGTGCACAGAATGTGTCAGATTCATTTTGAAACTCCCACTGAAAAAAACAACAGGATTTACTACAGTTTTTTACGTGTATTTGACGCGGGGTTTTACGGCCTTGCTCGGGCAAAATCATAAAACCCTGAGACCAATGGAGATTTCTGTTCTGAGAACCTCGCCCGCCCCAGTCCGGGGCAGGTGAGGTGGTAGAGTTTCAGCCTTAGAATTTTTTGGGACAATCGCCCCCATGAATCTGCAGTGCTTGCTTGGTTGTATCGTGCTTTCTGACACAATTGCCCGCAATTAACTAAAGGAGTAAAATATTGCAGATTTTAGGGCACAGTTTATGTTTAGAACAACGTAGGTTTCTGTGATCTTTTGTGCTTTTTCTAAACAAAATTGCACTGTATGCTGGCCCCTCCCACACAACTGGCCACCTCACTAAATTTGCTATTGCCAGTTGCTTCTAATAGTGCTCAATTGTGGGCCTTCTTGGAGGATTGAAAAAATTGCCACAGGGACAGAAATGAGCATCATTTAAAGCTTTTGAATGAAAGCATGGATTTTGCTGTCGGCACTGACCTTGAAGAACGCTAGAAACAAAAGTACAATGATCCCCGTGTGACATGGATTCCACCTTTCCCAATGTTAATTTGACTCTGACACCAAACTTAACGGGATTCCATGAGTCCAGAAACAGTAATGTCATGGACCCAACGAAGCAGCCAATGGCAATAAAGAATTCTCAGAGACAGAAAACCTGCTTGTAAGGTACACTGATTATCATTCACTTTCTATGAATTTTGCGAAGAACAAAATAAATATTTAACATTTACATAGGAATAGGGAAATAGGTTTGTATTTCTATCACACCTTTCATGACCACTGATCCTTCCAAAACACTTTACAGGCATTTATGTTGTTTTGAAGTGTTGTAGTGTCGAAATATTGGACAAGTGACAGTGAATTTGCACACAGCGAACTCCCATAAACAGCAATGTGATAATGACCAAACAGTTGGTCTTTTTTATGGTATTGATTGAGGGATAAATATAGCCTGAATACCGCGATAGCTTCCCTGTTCTTCAAAATATTTCTGTGGGATTTTTTATATCCAACTCGCAAACAGATTCTTAGTTTACAATCTCACCTGAAAGCTGACATTTTTGACAGAGCAACACTCATACCACATTTCAATGTCAGTTTTGATGGCATGGTAGCACAGTGGTTAGCACTGCTGCTTCACAGCTCTAGGGACCTGGGTTCAATTGCTGGCTCGGGTCATTGTCTGTGTGGAGTTTGCACATTCTCATCATGTCTGCGTGGGTTTCCTCTGGGTACTCCGGCTTCCTCCCACAGTCCAAAGACGTGCAGATTAGGTTGATTGGCCATGCTAAAATTTGCCCCTTAGTTTCCTGAGATGCGTAGGTTAGTGGGATTAGTGGGTAAAATATGTAGGGATATGGGGCTAGGGTCTGGTTGGAATTGTGTTCAGGCAGACTCGATGGGCTGAAGGGCCTCTTTCTGCACTGTAGGCTTCTATGATTCTTGACTTTGTGCATAAGGTTGGAGTTGAAGTATCAGGAACTAACATTTTAAAAAAAGTATTAAAAATGTATGGGATTTTAGCATCATGTTGAAATGAGACTTCCTACAAATCTGAAAGTTTTTTTCAGGGCCAGAGGGGTTGTTTAGCAGTAGTAATGAATTAGTACACAATTTAAAAACTCATTGGACAGAATTTCACGGATCCTCCTGCTGGCAGCATCTTCCATTCCTGCCAAAGTCAATGAGGTTTTGAATGGCTCACCACATTTTATAGCCCTGCTCTTGCCGCAATAGGCCTGTAAAATTCCACCAGTGACATCGCATTCAATAAGATGCAATGTATTCTGATTTTGTGTTACTGTGGGGTTAAAGAAAAGTGACTTGTAAAAATTCTGTCCACAGGGACTTGGACATTGCATCATGTGGGGCAGCAGGGAATCACTGATAGCAACTTCTGAACTCTCACATTTCACTGGGCATTTGCAGGCACCAGAGATTGTTTTCAATTTCCCAGTCTTCAAGCAAAGGGTTGACAGTTTTGCTATCATTACAAGTGCAAAATCCATTACTTATTTTTATTCCAAATTTACTGAGCATCAAATAGTTAATAAATTGGGTGGCATGGTGCCACGATGGTTAGCACTGCTGCCTCATAGAGCCAGGGACCCGAGTTCAATTCTGATGGAGTCTGCACATTCTCCCCATGTCTGTGTGGGTTTCATCCGGGTGCTCTGGTTTCCTCCCACAATCCTTAGATGTGCAGGTTAGGTGCATGTTAAATTGGCCCTATGTCAGGGGATTGGTGGCGGGTTTTGAGAATAGGGCTCGGGTGGGATTGTGGTTGATGCAGACTCGATGCGCTGAATGGCCTCCTTCTGCAATGTAGGATTCTATGAATTGGTTTTGTATAGTTTGTTAAAGTCATTGAGTCATCTAAATTTTGGTTGATCACATGCAGTAGACATGGTGATGATTAAAATATGGTTTCTCTTTTGGATTTCTTGGATCTTGCTGTTAAACATTGATTTTTCAAGCCATTTTCTGGGAATCTAATTTTGCAAACTGATTTTGCCATTTATCCCTTGTCTTTAATCACACTATCGTTTTTCTTTGTTTTTGTTGGGAAATGTATAATTTCTGTCCTTTACATGTTTAGTTTTGTTCATTCAGTGCATTGTGTGCTTATTCGTATTTTTTCTTCAAGTTTTTTTTAGCATGATCTGCACTCTCTCCACACTTCTGGCCCAAGAGTCCTCTTTTTCATTTATTGTTATTAGAGCCTAAATAATCACTTAAAACATCTATTGATTTCTTTGTTGGATGATTTCATTTTTATCTGTATTGCTGAGGAAATATCATAAGGGAGTGCCACAATTAAACTGCTTCAGTCTTCTTCATTACTGTTGTACTGTATTATAAAGAATTATCAGAAGTTCACAACATTCTAATCCTTCTCCTTGAGAATGATGATAAAATAATTACAGTGAAGATGGCACTGTATTTGTTAGCCTGCAGTGTGAATTCTAATAATTGACAATCTAACATTTACAATAGTTATGGAAAAGGATGAGGAACAATCAAACGTAAAAGTCCTGAAATGAGGAGGGCTAATTTCATCGAATTAAAAACTATGCCTAGGCGGATTGAAATTTAAAATCGGTGGTCAAAACAGTAATTGAACTATGGCAGGCCTTTCAAGGAGAACATGGTGCGGGTACAGGGTGCACACAATCCTATGAAAGAAAGACAAAGGGTATCAAAAGCTAGAGACCTCTGGATGATTATAGATATATAGATTATAATGAAACCGAAAAGAGAGGCTTATGACTAGTTCGATAATACAGTCGAGAATCAAGTGTACAGAAGGGATCTAAAAAGGACTTACAAGGGGCAAAAAGAGTGTTTGAGGGTAGATTAACAACAAATGTAAAAAGGAACTCAAATTTTCTTTTTGTATTCCTGAAAAATGTCGACAGAAGGGTAGAACTGGTTAGGGATAAAATTGGAGACGTTTTGTGGAGGTGGAAAGGATACATGAAACTAGATTAATATTTAGCATTTGTGTTCACCAATGAAGAAGATGCGATCAATTCAGCAGTATTGGAGGGCTGGCATCAAAAGGACAGGATATAAATAGATAAAGAAGATAGACTTAAAATGTTGACAATATTCAAAGTAGAAAGATCGCCCAGTTCATATGGCACGTGTCCTTGGTTTCTAAGGCAAATCCCAATGGTAATTATAAAGACTGTAGCCACAATCTCAGGCAAATTGTGGTCAAACACACCACATGTGTAAAATAAATAGCAGATGCTTCCAAGATAGATTACCCAGATTTACCAACAACCCACCCAATAACAGCATGACTGAAACTCTGGCCAAAACTTTCTGGCCGTTCATGCCAGAGGATTTTGTGGTCTTGCCAATGGCACACATTTCCCAGCAGTTTGGCATGGATTCAATGAGAAATCCCATTGACAGTGGAGGGACCTGAAGATCCTGCAGTTGGCAAATGGAGAAACACGTGGTGGGGAGCTCTCACCCTCTGTCTCACTCACCAGGAACTCCAAATATTTCACTTTAGAAGATCAAGCCACTGGCTTCCCTCAAAGCTGCTCAAACTTGGACTGCCTCCGAGTGACTGTACACCTCCCAGGATTTCAATCTCATCTCTTAAGGTTTCATTTCCCTGGCTTTCCAAATTTGTACTGCAGCCTCTGCTTGCTTGCACAATTTCAGCTCTTTTTATTTGGCAAGCTTCACTGGCTGACGGCACCCCTGGATTTCACAAAGTTCTAATTTTCCTAGCTCCACCAAGCTATAAATGGCTCTCATGACTTTCCCTGGGCTGTAATCCTTTCTAGCATGGAGCTAGTGACCTTTTGCCATTTCCTCAGCTTTCCAGGGCTTCAAGAGCAGCCTTTTTGCTGCTTGGCACATGCAAACATCAGTACCTTTTCAATTTGCCATTTTCTGAAGAACACTTAACCCCACAGCAACCCTCGCCCCCCCACCTCCTACCTCTACCTCCACCCCCAGAAAATACCTTCTTAAACTCTAGCTATGTTCATGACCAGGGTTTCCCAAACTATTCCAGCTGTGGATCCCCTCGTGAATTCCCAAGAGCATTGGGGAACCCCAGACATTCACGTAATGTCAACACCTGCATTTTGCCAATAAATCAAATGTAAACAGAACCTTTTCAAGCTACATCTATATATATATATATTGTGATACAGTCACAAATACGTTTAGCAGATACATGACCCCCTCACGTTAACCCCTGGTCAAGTTACCCTCCCTTGACCCCTTGGAAGAAGACGTTAGTTTAGTGTTTAATGGGAGAAATGGTGAGCACTGCTGCCTCACCGACAGAGACCAAGGTTCAATTCCTGCCTTGGGTAACTGTGCGGAGTTTACTCATTCTCCTTGTGTCTGCATGGGCTTCCACCAGTTGCTCTAGTTGCCTTCCACAGTCCAAAAATGTGCAGAATAGGTGGATTGGCCATGGTAAATTGCCCCTTAGTGTCCTCATGTGTAGGTTAGGTGGATTAGCCATGGGAAATCTGTGGGGTTAAAGGCTAGGGTAGGGCAGGGAAGGGGACCAGGGGTGTAATCCTGTGTCAGAGAGTTGGTGCATGTGGGAGAGAGATACTCCTTCTGCAGTGTCGGGATTCTAATAGATTTTGATAGTTCAAGTGATGCTGGAAGTTGATTTTCATATCGGAGACATTCACATCTCTCTCCCTCACAAGCTCACCTCTCTCCCGCACAACCCTCCCACCCCCTCTCTCCTGCATGTACCCCCGACCTGCCCCCCCAAACGCCCTCCGCTCCTGCTCTCTCACCATCCCTCTCCCACCTGCCCCTGCCTGCCCTCTCCCACCCGACCCTGCCTGCCCTCTCTCTCCCGCGTGCTCCTTAGCCTGCACCCTCTCTCCTCACACTCTCCACCCCCTTCCACCCCATCACGCTGCCTCTCTTCAATCAGAACCTTGTGGTGAAGGATCCTCTTGGGAAGAGTGATCATTGTATGTTGGAGTTTCTGATGCAGATGGAGGAGGAGAAAGTAGGATCCCAGACCTGCGTCCTTTGTTTGAACAGAGGGGAGTACGATGAGATGAGAGAGGAATTGGCGAATGTAGATTGGGGGCGCCGATTGGGAGGTAGGTCTGCTGAGGAACAGTGGAGGATCTTTAAGGAGATCTTCCTTGGTGCTCAGCAGAAATTTATTCCGATGGTGAAAAAAGGATAGTAGGAGAGGAGATAATCAGCCATGGATAACAAAGGAGATAAAGGAGAGTATTAAATTAAAAGCTGATGCGTTTAGAATGGCTAAGAGTAGTGGGCGAGAAGAGGATTGGGACAGGTTTAAATATCAACAAAGAATGACGAAGAAGTTGATAAAGAAAGGAAGGATAAACTTTGAAGCTAGGCTAGCACTAAATATAAAAAAGGATAGTAAGGGTTTTTATAAATATATAAAAAGGAGAAGGCTGGCAAGGGTGAATGTTGGACCCTTAGAGCATAAGAGGGGGGATTTAGTGGTGGGGGATGAGGAAATGGCTGAGGCCTTGAATAACTTTTTTGCTTCGGTCTTCACAGAGGAGGACGCGAATAGTTTGTCGGGTGTTAACGATGGAAAGATGGTAGGAGGGGAGGGCCTGAATGAGATCATTGTTACTAGAGAGGCAGTGCTCGACAGACTAGAGGGACTGATGGTGGACAAGTCCCCAGGAACGGATGGAATGCATCCAAGGGTTCTGAAAGAAATGGCGGAGGTGATAGTGGATGCCTTGGTGATTATTTTCCAAACCTCGCTGGATTCCAGGGAAGTGCCGGAAGATTGGAAAACAGCTAATGTTACGCTGCTGTTTAAAAAGGGTAGCAGGCAAAAGGCAGGGAATTATAGGCCAGTTAGTTTAACGTCTGTTGTAGGAAAAATGCTTGAATCCGTAATCAAGGACAAAATAGCGAGGCATCTTGAGAAGAATTGTTTGATAGAGCAGACGCAGCACGGTTTCGTTAAGGGGAAGTCATGTCTGACAAATTTATTGGAACTCCATGAGGATGTGTCTAGTGTGGTGGATAGAGGGGAACCGGTGGATGTGGTGTTTCTTGATTTTCTGAAGGCGTTTCATAAGGTGCCGCACAAAAAGTTGTTACAGAAGGTTAGGGGGCATGGAGTTGGGGGTAGGGTGTTAAGAGTGGATAGGGGATTGACTGTCAACTAGGAGGCAGAGAGTGGGTGTCAATGGGTGCTATTCGGATTGGCGGTTGGTGACTAGTGGAGTGCCCCAGGGATCGGTGCTGGGGCCTCAGCTATTTACCATTTATATAGATGATCTGGAGGAGGGAACCGAGTGTAAGGTGTCGAAATTTGCTGATGACACAAAGATAAGTGGAACAGCAAATTGTGCGGAGGGTGTGGAAAGTCTGCGGAGGGATCTAGATAGGCTGAGCGAGTGGGCGAGGACCTGGCAGATGGAATACAATGTTGGCAAGTGTGAGGTTATCCACTTTGGTAGGAATAATGGTAGGAAGGACTACTACTTACAGGGCGAAAAGCTGCAGCATGCTACGGTGCAGAGGGACCTGGGGGTCCTTGTGCATGAGTCGCAAAAACCCAGCCTACAGGTGCAGCAGGTGGTCAGGAAGGCAAATGGGATGCTGGCCTTCATAGCGAGGGGGATTGAATATAAAAGTAGGGAGGTCTTGCTGCAACTGTACAGGGCACTGGTGAGGCTGCAGCTGGAGTACTGTGTGCAGTTTTGGTCGCCGCACCTGCGCAAGGATATTTTGGCCTTGGAGGGAGTGCAGAGGAGGTTCACTAGGCTGATACTGGAGTTGAGGGGGTTGAGCTATTAGGAGAGGCTGAGTAGACTGGGCTTGTACTTGTTAGAGTTTAGAAGGATGAGGGGAGATCTCATTGAGACGTAGAAGATGATGAAAGGGATGGATAGGGTAGAGGTGGAGAGGTTCTTCCCGCTCAGAAAGGACAGCAGGACGAGAGGGCACAGCCTCAAGATAAGGGGGGGCAGTTTAGAACAGAGGTGAGGAGGAACTTCTTCACTCAAAGGGTGGTGAATCCCTGGAATTCTCTGCCCATTGAAGTGGTGGAGGCTACCGCGCTAAATATACTTAAGACGCGGGTAGGTAGGTTTTTGGTAGGCAAGGGGATTAAGGGTTATGGGGAGAAAGCGGGAAAGTGGAACTGAGCCACTTCAGATCAGCCATGATCTTGTTGAATGGCGGGGCAGGCTCGAAGGGCTAGATGGCCTACTCCTGCTCCTATTTCTTATGTCCTTATGTTTAGAAGGTCCCTTGTTCTGATTGGCCTATTTGATTTCCCTACTTACTTTAAGACTTTGCACCTTTTGAACTGGCATTTGCCAGTCCTGTGATGGCTTCACAGACCCCAATTGTGGAACTCTTGTTCATGACAATATTGTCTTCTAGTGCTCACTGAGTGCTTGTAAGTTAATTGTAGTTCTGACACCCATAACAGAATGATTCACTGGGCTGCATTTCTTTGCAAGGGGTGTGGACACATCTCCTCCAATTCTCCAACTAAGCAAGCCCACCCACTGTTTAATGGTCTTACTTTTCTAGCTGTTAACCCCCTCAGTCAATGTTGCTCCACCCTTTTAGTTATAAATGTCTTGAATCTGTTTTAGTTGCAACTATCCCATTTTCTACAGGTAAACTGTAATCTTGGCAAAACTAAAGACTACTTCTAAAATATTAACATCAACTAGGTATTTCTAACTGGCCCAGATATGAATCTGGAGGTCGTATTTTCAAACTTTGCAGATGGTATGAAACTTGGAAATGTCGTTAACAGTGTGGAAGATTACAACAGACTTCAAGAGGACATAGGAAGCCTGGGGAAATGGTTAGACACTTAGAAGATGAAATTTAATGCAGAGGTGTTATATTTTCTTAGTGTTACAATTGGTGGGGTGGGATGGGGAACCATAAAAGAAAGTAACTCAGTTTACCAAAGGACCTCCAAGGACGATTTCACTACATTGTAATTTGTATTTAAAAGAAATCAAAATCAGAGTAAGTTAAACATGAATTATCAGGTGAATGATGCTTGAAACAAAAGTGTAAACTTCACTTTATTTAAGTTGTGAACACAAAACAACCACAGGCACTAACAAAACTCTCCGTACAAAGGTGTCAACACATATTTTCCCAGTCCGTAGAATCATAGAATCCCTATAGTACAGAAGGAGGTTATTCAGGACATTACGTCTGCATCAACTCTCCGAAAGAGATGACCAATCCACCTAATCTGCACATCCTTGATTTGTGGGTGGTAACCGGAGCACCGGGAGGAAACTTATGTACACACGAGGAAAACATGATACTTTTCTTCATGGAGGTAGGTCAGGAATGCTGCTCAACAGCAGTTTTCACCTTCATGTTTCATACAATTTTACAACTCCTCTCTCCCTCTAGCCATCACGGTTCTGATGGCATAGCTTTCCAGAGTTCCTTTGTGACCAAACCACTAATTATATCCCAATTTATTTCTGAGGAAATACTCAGCACTTTAGTGCCTCCAACCTCTTCATACAGCTTTCCAGGTTTTAGAACTTTTTAGTCAACTTACACAGCAACTCCAAGAGCTCAGGTTTTCTTGTTTGCCAAAAACAGAAAAAGCTGATCTCCTCCAAAGAGTGATTTCTTCTCCTCTCAGAATTTCTGGATGTTCCTCTTTCTGTCTCTGCTTTCTCCTTGATCTTTGCCTTGATCATCTTCACTCTCCAGCTCCTGTACCTATAGCTCTCATTTATGCCAGCAGCTCTCCCTTGCACCTACCAGAACATCGCTTCTTTCTTAACTTCCTTCCAGGTGCTTCCAGGTCAAGGGTCATGTGAACCAGTATCTCATAATATCTAAAACAAAATCCAATTGACCCCTTTACAATTGATGTTTTCTCTTAAAAGTGCTTTTCAAATATTCTGAAAAACATTTGCAGATTCCCAGACCTAGTAAAGAAATTTCAAATTTTCTTGACAGTACAGTTTCTAGTTCAGAGGAAAGCAGAGTAGGAAGAATGTGGAGAGGTAATGTAAACTAAAACATACAACTTGAAAAGAGATGCGTGAACAGAAAGACTTTGACTGTATGTAAACAAATCTTTGTCCTGCCCCTCTCAAGTTGGGAAGACTAATATAAAAACATATGGGATCCTTGCCTTTGCTGTTAAAGATATAGAAGCATGCTGGTGATACTGATCCCCGGTAAAAAGTCTGACAACACCAGGTTTTAGTCCAACCTCTTTATTTGATAATAATCATAATTATAATAATAATGATAATTATTATTATAATATAATATAACAATAATACAATATAATATAATAATAATAATGATGATATAATATAATAACATAATATAATAATAATAATGATAATAATGATAATTATCAAATAAAGAGGTTGTTGTCAGACTTTTTACTGTGTTTACGCCAGTCCAATGCCAGCATACCCACATCATGGATACTGATCCCCAACAGGAGTATTGCGTTCAATTCTGGACACCAAATGTAGAAAGAATGTCAAGGCCTTGGAGAATATGCAGAAGACATTTAGGAGAATGGCATCAGTGGTGAGGGATTTCAGTTATGTGGAAAGACTGGTTGTTCTCCTTCAGAGGAGATTAAGGGGAGATACAAAGGAGTGATCAAAATCACGAATGGCTTGGATTGGGTAAAGTTGGAGAAAATATTGCCAGTATCATTGGAGTTGCCAGTGCCAGACCGATTTCATATTTTATGTCTTATAATTGCCAATGCCAGAAGATATAGATTTAAGATAATTGACAAAAAACAGAGTGATTAGTGGAGACTTTTTTTTTACACAAGTTGTGATGATATGGAACATACTTCCCAAGAAGTGGATTCGATTGTAAATCTTTAAAGGAAATTGGATAAAAACTTGAAGGGGAAAACGATTATAAGACATAAAATATAAAATTGGTCTTTCAACCTATTGAGCCTGCACTGACAAAACTACGTTAAGTCTACATTAATCCCACTCTCCAGTACTTTCAAGGTCCATAGCCTTGAATGCTCTGGCATTTCAAGTGCTTGTTCATGTACCTTTCAAAGATTGTGAGATTTCCTGCCTCTACTACTCTCCTAGGCAATGCATCCCAAATTCCCATCACCCTTTGGGTGAAAACAAAATCTAAGATTTCCTCTAAACCTCCTGCCCCTCACCTTAAAATTGTCCTTCCTCGTTACTGACCCTTCAACTAAAGGGAGCAGCTACTTCTTATCTATCCTATCCAAACCCCTCATAACTTCATACACCTCATGGACTATGAGGGTGAAACAGGAAAACAGGACTAATCGGCCAGATGTTTCAAAGGGCCAGCACAGACAAAATGGGCTGGATGA
This sequence comes from Carcharhinus amblyrhynchos, assembly GCF_965287045.1. Classification (NCBI taxonomy): domain Eukaryota; kingdom Metazoa; phylum Chordata; class Chondrichthyes; order Carcharhiniformes; family Carcharhinidae; genus Carcharhinus; species Carcharhinus amblyrhynchos. Next base: position 100,712,725 of record NC_137329.1, read on the forward strand.
TATCTCTCTGAGCTTCATTATACTATGATACAGTGAAGGCAGCAGGAGCACAGAAGGGAATGTTCAGATATACTTCATGATAGGACAGCAGCTTTGGAACCAGGAAAGAACTACAGCCAACTAGTTGAATGTGTATTTCAGTTTACATCATATTATATTTGAACAGGATATTTTGAACAGGCTTGGCAGTCTGGTTGGGATATCTAAAAATGGGGAGTCTTTTGGTTAGGACTGTTGAGGATGCAAAGACATTCCCTTATTGTATACGTATCATTCTGATGAATCAACCACTAAGTGTCATTCACTTAAAAACATCTAGGCTTGTCCTATCATCCTGAACAAAAATGAATAGAATAACTAAGGGAGGTAACTTTGGAGGAAATTTAATGCTAAAAAAAGGGCTGCTTTGGGTCATGTGGGAGATAAATTGAATCCTGTCACAAATCCATCTTCAACCCATCCATTCTATTTAAATGGAGGCTGGATGGTGGTGGGTGACCAAGGAGGTAGGTGAGCACTTTAAACAATACAATGAGGCTTATTATGCTACATTTTGATTTGAATGATAGGTGGCTGGATATAATGGAGATTTGATAGTTGCCCTTCTCTCTACATTGTTCTCGGGTCACTAAAAATAGGAGGAATCTGGATGGACCATTCAGACCTTACTGTGTCAAATACCAGACTAAAGCACAGTTGGTGCATAATTTCTTATCCTGAAAACCTGATCTGTCAAGCAGTTAAACTAATACATGTGATTACTTTGTTTTTAAATAGTCTAAGAGAGTACTATTTTCTATAAAATGTTTACAAAATCTTTTTCGGAAACATGTCACCTCACTAATGATGACTTTAAGCAGTCATGCCTCAGACACAAACCATAATTGCAAAACTCTATAATTTGGCCTTTCACTAAACTTTGCAGGTTTTAAACTTCAGTAAAGGGTAATAAATTGACCCCTCTCATGAAGTTCCTACTAGAAAAATTTGAAAGTAAGCAAAAATACTTACTAAATAAAAGTAACCTTAAAAAGTCATAAACCATCTCAATAAATCCAGCACAGCATTTTGTATTCCTTTGCAACACTGCCAAGAGGAACAGTGATGCTAATGCTTACTGACAATCTGCAGTGTGCATTACCTTTCTTTGATGTAAATTTTTAATACCCTTGAAAGTATTTGAAACATACAACTCAGTTTTCTTGTGAAAGAACATGTGCAGTTGAATATATGCACTTTGCAGTGATCCTTCAGCTCACTTGTTCCTGTAATTAAGAGAGGGGGTTTATTAGTCTACACTTGTGTATCAGAGAGATTATATTATGCAGAAAAGGCCAGGTGCAGCTTTCTTTTTTTTTTAATGTTAACTTATTGTTAATAATTACAATAGAAAGCAGCTTGAATATATGACACTGCTGTGACTTGAAAAAGCTGCACGTGGGTTTTGGGTCCTAGATCTAAATGCCTACTTTTTTTTTTCTATTTTGAATTTCATGAAGGGAAACTTTTTGGATGTCTTAGTAAGACCGTCTAGAATATAAATATTTAAAGTATTTAGTCCTGTAACACGAGGATCAGTGAGCAATATCAGCTCTTTCACACAAAGGTAGGCACTGAATGTTGGAGGACTGTGAAATCCAAGGTTACATCCAAATCTGGACTTCTGGGCGAACCCTGCCTCAGCATGTTAATCTTTGTCTAATTACAATAGTAGTGATTAAAAAATACGGCAGTGTTAGTTAGAATTGTTTGAGGTTCAATAAGGTAAACATCACTTTTTAAAATGAATATATTTCTGGCTTAATTTGTGTTTCTCCAAATGAAGGACATTGATAAGGTGGTGATGACTCATGAGTCATTAAACTGGACCGAATGAGTTTGATAACTAATAATCATAATGAAATGTCAGCAGTGTAAATATGGTTTCATGCTATACACCCCTCCCCAGCCAAAATTGCACTATGGGGATAAAAAAAACTGTAAAACATAAACTACTAATCAGATATATTTTGGGTGAGAGGATCAAATTCAGGTCTTGTCTGTCTAGACTTGAGTATAACGTTTATTGGAGGGGACAGAGAGAAGTTAGGTCATAGAATTTCACTCTCTTGCCTTGGATATATACTTAAATGTTTCCTTTTTGAAACTGCTGTGTATACCTTGAGACTGAGCAGAGAGGAAAGAGTAAGGCATTCAGCCCTCAGAATGTACACCTTCATTCAGTTGGATCATGGTTGATCCAACTTGCACAAGGATATTTTGGCCTTGGAGGGAGTGCAGAGGAGGTTCACTAGGCTGATACTGGAGTTGGGGGGGTTGAGCTATGAAGAGAGGCTGAATAGACTGGGCTTGTACTCGTTAGAGTTTAGAAGGATGAGGGGGGATCTTATTGAGACATATAAGATGATGAAAGGGATGGATAGGGTAGAGGTGGAGAGGTTCTTCCCGCTCAGAAAGGACAGCAGGAGAGAGGGCACAGCCTCAAGATAAGAGGGGACGGTTTAGAACGGAGTTGAGGAGGAACTTCTTCACTCAAAGGGTGGTGAATCTCTGGGATTCTCTGCCCGTTGAAGTGGTGGAGGCTACCTCGCTAAATATATTTAAGACGCGGGTAGATAGGTTTTTGATAGGCAAGGGGATTAAGGGTTATGGGGAGAAAGCGGGAAAGTGGAACTGAGCCACTTCAGATCAGCCATGATCTTGTTGAATGGCGGGGCAGGCTCGAAGGGCTAGATGGCCTACTCCTGCTCCTATTTCTTATGTTCTTATGATCTGTACTTCAACTACCTTTACCTGTCTTAGCCCCAAACTCAGCTCCAATTGTGCCGTCATCTCTAGGGGTTTATATCAGAATATTCCACATTTCTACAATGCTTTATACGATAAAACCACTTCTTGATTTCCAACCTAAATGGTCGAGCTAGGTTTCCTTTCAGTCTACATTTCTTCATTACTTCCTCTGTTTTCACTCAATTGAATCCTTGTCACATTTTCCACACTTCGATCAGATCACTGTCAAACACTCTCTACTCAGAAATCCAAGCCAAGTTGATGCAACCTGTTTTCATTGACCAACCTTCTGGAAATCTAGTGAATGTGCACAGTACTTCTTCCAAGACCAAATCTTCTTCCTGAAACATGGACCTGGATTTTTTCAGCAGCATACAATTCACGGTGTTGCAATCAGAACTGTGTGCCACTTCTGCTTTCTCTCTGCCTTTTTGCATGCAATTACAATTAAAATCCAAAGTGCCGGTGATGTGTATGGAAATATCTATGATGAAGTGGTAGCAGAGGGAGCTTATCATTGATGAATCTTGCCACCAACTGAACTGACAATGCTACATCACTGTGTGGCCTATTGAAGAGCTCCCTGTTCAAATAGGAAGTCTGGGCATTATTGCCAGAATGTTTCAGTGACTGAGAATACCATATTCCTTGCAGAAAGTTTGGACTTCCAAAACAGACCAGACCCACAGTTCAGCGATGTCTCCCTGCACATTCTCCCCTACACCATTGGGGAAAAGCAGGAGGTGCTTTTTCCTGAAAATGGCATTCAAGGTGGCCTGAATGGAGAAGGTAAGCAACTGTGGGGTCATGCACTGAACATGGGTCCAGTGTAGGAAATGGGTCAATGACCTGCTCCAATCCACAACGTTAAGCTCCAGTGCTGCATTTAACAGAAGTATCTTATGTGGTCATCAATAATGTGTGGGTGCAGATGGGCATCCCTGTGATCAGCTTTAAGTGCCAATTAGCAATTGAGGCCAGAGCCTATGGAAGTTTGCCTTTTGCTTGTGCTTGGATGCAACATGTGAATGACTGGCCCAGGTCTGTGATGAGGATGCATGCAGAGAAGGGAATCAGGTGTCGCTTGATGTATCATTAACTCTACATTTTGTCATGCAGGACAAGCAGACTCATAATTCCAGGAAGAGGAGATGCACAGGTGGAGGACTGTTAGACCTCAGGCTGCCTACAGCCACCGAGGAGGAGACAGTGGCGATTGCTAGCAATGAGTGAGTGCAATTGATGGCAGATAGTGAGGCTGGACTGGCCAGGAACAAGGAGGACGAGGCAACCGTATTGGTGGTGGCAAATGGGCACACAGAATGGATGCGATGAAATGTGTGACGCTCCAACTGCGATGATTCTTAATGAGATTTTTTTTCTGTTCTGCACCACAGGTCACCCCCTTCCAAGTACCAGGCTGCAGCCGAAAGAGGAGCCAGAAGACTCCACATTCAGGGACACAAACATTGATGCACGAAAGGATGCACTATCATCTGCCTCACCATCCACTTCCATCAGCGCAGTTACATCCACACAGTGTGCATAGGGATCAAGTATTGATTCAGAAGCAAAATCTGGTGAGAATACCACAGACGTGCCAGCAGCTGAGAGAGGATATGAGACCTGGATCCCCAGACAGTTGGAGGACTGCTGGGGATTGGGCCCCTGCTAAGCCTCCAGCAGATGATTGGCCTCTTTGCGGCCACCAATAAGCCTGCCTGGATATACATGAGATGCTAGAAGAAAATATGGTGAGGAAGCCTGGGATCATGCGCAGCTTTATGTGGGGTATGGAAGAGTCCTTGCATGCCACGTTATGTTGTGTCATGTCCCAGGGATTTGAGCACATGGCTTCATCCTTGGAGAGGATTGTGCGTACTAGGGAGAGTCAGGTTGAGCATTTGTCCATTATGCACTCTAATGTATTCCTTCGCCCAGTAGGCTCAATGCAGCAGTGGTTAGGTGAGAGGGGGATGAGGCACTTGGCTCTCCCTCCAGGATCCCTTTCCCTCAGGGAGTCAGAGAGATGCCACCATGCCCTGAATGGAGGAGCAGCATGTATCAGCTGCCCCAGGCCTTCATCAAAGGGCATCCCCATGATTAGCCGCATCTCGCCATCCCCTTCACCTTTGACCCCAACAGCTCCATTGAGGCCAAGGAGCACTTCTCTGGCCTGGGTCCAGGGACATGGTAGGCTGGACCGTCCAGGCCCCATGCTCCAGGGGATGCCTGCCAAGACCATCCAAGGCAGTGGGGCATGATATTACCTCCACCTCAGCTGCTGATGTCTGGTTGCACCTAGCTGTAATAGTAGAAAAAGAGAAAAAAGAACAAGCACTAAGGTGTCATGGGTGATTTTTCCATGTCTGTTTCACTTGTTAAAATATGCACATTATGTCATATGGTTGTCCATGTATCTCTAAGATACCCATTGTACCAGTACCAGCACTAGCTAGCGAGATTGTACGACAAAGCTCCACTCCCCATCCTATTCTAGGTAGTGGAGGATGCGGTTTTACGGTTTACTCAACAGAACTGGGTCCACACAGCTGGAAACAATGGAGGTCTTGTGATGGAGTGGTGGCCATGGAGATCAATTTCTATTTGCAAACATTCTGTGGATTAGGTTGTCCCTGGAATCACTTGCACACCTCCCCATGGCCCTGGCATTTGCAAAAGGCTTATTTGGATTCATAACCTTCTCCTCATTCTCTGACAAATCTTCGTCCTTTGAAATGGGCTGATCTTCCTTCTGCATTTTCACTTGCTATATCTGACCATGTTGCTTTGCAAGTTGTGCAGTACACTGCAGACTATTCATGCCACCTTCTAGGATGCATACTGCAGAACACCTCCACACCAGTCAAGGCAGAGAAGTGCATTTTAAAAACCCCAATGCTGGGGGAGATGGTGGCATAGTGGTATTGTCACTGGACTAGTAATCTAGAGACTCAGGGTAATGTTCTGGGGACCCGGATGTGAATCCACCGTGGTAGATGGTGAAATTTGAATTCCATAAAAATCTGGAATTAAATGTCAAATGATGACACCATTGTCGACTGTTGTAAAAATCCATCTGGTTCACGAACGTCCTTTAGGGAAGGGAATCTGCTATTCTTACCTAGCCTGGCCTACATGTGACTCCAGACCCACAGCAATGTAGATAACTCTGAAAATGTTCCTTGAAATGGCTTAGCAAACCATTTGGTTCGAGGGCAGTTAAGGATGGACAATAAATGTTGACCCAGCCAGCAATGCCTGCATCCCTGGAACAAATAAAAAATGTTCATTTCTGATGGACGCATGAGCTTGATTGCAGCCATCCTCTGTGTCACTATGGAGATGCTTCACTGGCAGGCCAACAAGTATCTCTATCCATCAACCTGGACTGGGGGCTTTAACAACCTCTGGAAGCTGTGAGCTGTGCAAGATGTATGCATCGTAACAACTCCCTGAGAAATGAGCACAGATCTGCATTATTCTTCTCTGGTAGTGCCCGTGAGTTGCAAATGCGGCTGGCTGTTTGTTCTCAGGGAGCTTTTATGGCTTTGTGACTGCAGTCAATGATGCCTTGCACTTGAGAAAATCCAGCAATGACAAGGTGGCTGACGTTGCACCCTGGCTGTCGTCTTCAGTGGTGAAGTGAATAAAATAATTGGCACAACTAAATCGGGCATAAGCCATATGTCCTTTATGCACCTGCGTGTGGCAGTCTGCATCATTAACTTTATCCCGAGGGTAGAATTTTATTGAAAGTTAAATTAGTGAGTACTCATGGCATGCAATTGTATTACACAGGCCAGTGTAATGCTGGACATGTCGCAAACAAGCTGCTAACTTTACCTCTGCATTTCAATTTGCCATTGAGAAATCTAAATTTCTCACCCAACCTTGTAGCCTGTGTAAAATTCTCCTCCACCCACCATGGTGCTCAAGCTGAATACAGTACTTCTGATGGATTCTGACAATGCTTCTCCACAACTAAAGCATACTCTTCTTCCCTTTAAAATCCTTGAGATCAAAGTGTTCATTCCAATAGCCTTTTTGATGTTCTTTGTACCTATCTACTAGCTTTAATGATTTTGGTACTTAAAACTCCCAAATTTCTTTGGTTGTCCACAGTTCGTAACTTCTTACCATTCAGAATAATCTGTTTTTCTTGGGTCCAAAGTAGATGAACTTGCACACATTCACATTAGACACCATCTACACTTACTGGCCACCCTAAATTTGTATCATCTGAAAACTTAGATATGGGGCTGTATTCTCTGGCCTCGCCTGCAGCTGGAATTTTTCCGGTCCCGCTGCAGTGAAAGGGTATTTGAGTGCCAAATTCTCAATTCTCGCTGGCAGCAGTAGTAGGCGTGAACTTTTGGAGAACTCTGGCCATAAGACTTGCAGGTTTTTCATCAATAATTACATGGCGTGAAATTTTGAGAACAGATCACTGAGGAACACCATTTATCACATCCTGACAATCCAAGAACGTATCAAAAAATTCTTAATCTCTGTCCGAACTAACTTTTAACCTCCAGTTTGGTAATTCTCATTTTTGCCAAAAATCCTTCCTGTGCAATCATTGAATGCCTCCTGGATTTCCATTTTGACTCCTTTTGTCTATCTTGTTAGTGACCTCTTCAACAAATTCAGCTAGTTTAGTTAGAGATGACTTCCCTTTGTGAAAAGATGTTTTCATGTGGCACAGGATGGAAGTAACATCAGCTGCTGTATGAGGGACACTAATCTTTGATGTAATTAGTCTCCTTATGTATCTTCACCATGTGTAATGTGCTCAATATAATTGACATGGTTGGATAGACTGCATCAAAAAATAATAAATGTCATCACACTGCTGCCCTGTTTTGTGGGAATAAATATTGCATGCATAAAAAATTATTTTAAAAACTTAAACCTATTGCTTAATGAAACCTAAGTTGTTCTAAAGTATAAGCATATTGCTTGTACATCTTTTCTTCAATCCACAGGACAGCATGTAGGCACTGCTGCCTCACAGTGCTTTGGACCCAGGTTTGATTCCCAGTTTGGGTCACTAGCTGTGCAGAGTCTGTACGTTCTCCACGAGTCTGCATGTTCTCCCAGTGAGTGCATGTGTTTCCTTCGGGTGTTCTGGTTTCCTCCTACACTCCAAAAGACATGCTGGTTAGAGGCATTGTTCAATCCTTCCTCAGTGTACCTGAACAAGTGCCGGAGTGTGGCGACTAGGGGTTTTTCACAGTAACTTCGTTATTGTGATAAAGTAAGCCTACTTGTGACACTAATAAAATAAACTTTAATGTAGAGGCTGGTCCTATTTAAACACCAGTGTACCTCAACTGGAGACCTGTCGCATTTGTAACAGTAAGGTAGATGTCTAATATGAACATCAGTGACTTCCTGTGAAAAGATTTCCCAGGTATACTTTATTATAGATACAAAATAACCACATAATCCCTACAGTGCAGAAGAGGGCCATTCAGTCCACCAAGTTTACACTGCCGCTCCGACAGAGCATCCTATCCAGACCCTCCCGATCCCCATAGCTCTGCAAATCCCCATAACTTGCACATCTTTGGACTGTGGGAGGAAAGTGGAGCACCCAGGGAAAACCCATGCAAACATGGGGAGAATGTACAAACTCCACATACACACAGTCACCCAAGACTGGAATTGTGGTCCCTGGTGCTGTGAGGCAGCAGTGCTAACGCTGTGCCACCACGCTGCTCCAATCTTGAAATACTGTGTGCTTTTACTGTAATCTAAGCCTGGACCTAAAGAAGAAGGCAATTTTTCCTTTACGTTTTTCTGATCACTCGCTTTTCATGGGGGAGGGTACAAGGGAAATATAGGCAACCATCCCCAATGATGGCCGGGTTTTGGTTTTTCCAGCTACAGGGAGCAAGTGATAGAAATGAGTCTACGATGGCTCTTGTGCCTGTTCCTCCAGACGAATTGGGTGTCTGCGCACTGTTTGACAAACTCTGATAGGGTGCTGGATGGAAGTGGCAAGTTCATTTCTTCAAGAATCAAGGGACTTTTATGACTAAATTACCGGACTGCTTATCCATCATCCAGTACTGGAGGAGCAAAAATTTCCTCCAGTTAAATATTAGGAAAACTGAAAGCATGGAGGATGATTCTCCCATCCTGCTGTGCTGCTTTTGTGGTAAGAAATCTCACAACACCAGGTTAAAGTCCAACAGGTTTATTTGGTAGTAAACGCCACTAGCTTTCGGAGCGCTGCTCCTTCATCAGGTGAGTGGGGAGTGAGAACGTCTTACCGTGTTTACCCCAGTCCAATGCCGGCATCTCCACATCATGACTGCTTTTGTGGTGCAGTGGGCTGGGAGATGCGAACTGAGGCATTTCGCAGCATCCCCAAAGGGTGCCACTGCCTCCAAATGTCTCTGGCAGCTGGAGTTCCAGTGCCATCAGCTCCGCGCCAGAAATCAGCATGGAGCTGCAATAATGTATGCAGATCCTCATTTAAATGCTATTTAAATAGTATTAGCAGGCACGGACTGAAATCTCTGGGCCTGCTGGCGTTTCCCCTAGGGCACATAGGCACTACATCCACTGGGCATAGGGCAGTGCCAAAGGGGTATTGCCTGATGGGGGGGGTGGGACCTCTGGGGAAGCGATTGGTGGGGGAGGGGTCCTGCTGCCACTCTGCATTTGGGAGGGAGTCCGGTGATTGGGATTGGCCGTCAGAGTGGGGTTAGCAGTCAGCCTGCTTTTGTTGGTGGGGCGGGAGGGGCTGGCAGTCAGCCTGCTTTTTGGGGGATGCGGGGCAGGGGAGGCAGTTGGAGCTGTGGGAGGCCTGCAATTCGAGGCTTGTTCAGGCAAGTTTGCGGGGCCAGCGATTGGGCCGTGGGAAAACCGGCAATATGGGGCTGCAGGGCTGACCAGTAATTGAACTGGCCAGCAGCGTGGGGCCACTGCGCATGCACTGACAGATTGGTGCATGCACAGTGGCCCGCTCAGCACAATGCTGCTGGCCTCTCCTGCGGGAATAAGCTACACCCACAGATTATCAGCGTGATTCATGCCGAGGTACTCTGCTTTGCACAGTGTGTGGGAGATTCATTTTGAAAATCCCGCTTAAAAAAAGTGGGATTTTACTCCAGTTTTTACACAAATTCGGTTTTGGGAGAATCGCCCCCATTGTTTTTGGTCCCACACCAAACTTCGATCCCTAGCTACCGTTCCATCCCATTCCCTATCAATAGTCTGAGATCTAGTCACTCTGTTTCCAATCCTGATAGCCCACAGGATCCCATGACGAGCTTCCAACCTCATATTTGCATCATCACTAAGGTGATGAATTTCCGCTCACTGAATTTTGCTCCTTTCTCAGCTGAAAATCTTTGTCACCTTTAGACTTAACTATTCCAATGCACTCCTGGCTAGTCTCCCTCATAATATCCTCTGTGGCTTGAAGTTATCCAAAACTCTGCTTCCCGTGCCTTAACTCGCAGTGTTTCCTATTCCCTTATCATCCCTCTGCTTGCTGACAGATACTGGCTCCCAATCTATCAAGTCTTTAAAAAGATTTTAAAATTCCGATCTTCACTTTAAATCCCTGATCTCTATAATCTCCCCCAGCCCCATCTGCACGCCTTTAATTCTGGCCTCTTTTGCATCCTGTTCTAATCTCTGCACCACAGTTGGCCATGCCTCTAGTTGTCCAGGCCCCAAACTGTGGAATACCATCATCCCTGAGCCCTAACCAACACCCCCCCACCACACACACACCCACTCCAACTCCTCTGTGCCCCTCTACATTGCTTTTCTTCATTAAGATATTCCTTAAAGCTTTTTGATCAAGCTTTTGGTCTTATGTGGCTCAGTTGGGGGGCGGTGGAAGCGTGGTGATGTTTCATTATGTTAAAGACATTAGGATGTTTCATTGTGTTAAAGGCTATATCAAATATAGGTTATTGTTGCTTCGTCAAAGACTTTTCAACAAAATGAGTCTGAAATGTTTATTACTGCTTATCGTTTACAGGGTTTGGTGGGTGGTGGGGGAGAAATCAGCAAAAAAATTAATTATGTTTTGACTCAATTCGGAGATTCAGGCAACAATTTTTCTGGATTTTTTACATGAGAAAATGGTTGAAAGATCGCAAAATGTAAGTCATGTTCTTGAGAAATTTGTATTTTGTTTTACTTTTTGTTAACTTAAGCTCTCATTAGAAAGTTGAGAAAAATGGTGGATCAGAAAAACATTCAGAAGGCATTTTGTGATCAGTGTCATCCTGGAGGCCAGATTGTGCTATTTTGTAATTCTTTTTGCAAAATAGGAGCTATTGCGTGTCACAAGGTATGACACCTTTATGTTGAAAATGCCTATCGCAGTGAGGTTAACCAATCTGATTTCCTATGCCAATGTTTATGATAAGTTCTGTGAAAATTGACCTTTGTCTTTTCTGTCTGCTTCAACAGTTTATTGTTCTCTCTCTCTCTGTCCATTACCGCTCTTATTATTCTTGCCATTTGATGTTTATTTCTTGATCTTTCTGTGTCATCTTTCCTTGTCTCTAATGTTGGGGTTATTGGGGTTATCTCTGTTCCTTAGCTCTTTCTTCTTCTCATTCATTCATTACCTACCTTTGTGTGGTCTCTTCATCCTTCTGTCAGCCCCCTCATCTGCTACCTCCACCTACGGTCTGCTTTTATGAGACGTCACTCTGCTAGCTAAATAATTTCAATCTGTGGTTGATGGTGCACTTGGACCATCTTTTCTCCCAGGGATCAGAGCAGTTTGGGTTGGGGTGCAGCATGGGCAACAACAAGTTGTATTTATATTGAGCCATTAATGTAATTAGAAGCTCCAAGTAATGGGGGCATTACAAAGTAGAGTTTGACACTAAACCATATGAAATGGTAATGATGCTGATGACCAAATGCTTACTCAAAGAGGTGGGTTTGAAGAAAAGTCTGAAAAGAAGAAAGGGAGATGGAGGGATGGATAAGTTTCACAAGGGAATTGCAGAATTTAGAGCCTCAGCAGCTGAAGACGCACTCATATTTGAGGAGCAATTAAATTCAGGCATGCTCAAGAGGCCAGTGTTAGATGAGTGCAAATATCTCAGAAGGTGGTGGAACTGAAAGAAGATTACCCAAATCAGGAGGGGCCAAGGCTGCAGAAGTATTTGAGAACAAAAATGAGATTTTTTAAAAATTGCTTAATCTGCTGAAGGTCACTGCGCACAAAGGTAAAGGGTGCACAGCACTTGATGCGAGTGAGGACATGGGAAACAAAGTTTTGGATGGCTTTAAATTTATGGAGGGTAGAATGAGGGAGGCTAGCCTAAGAGTGTTGAAATAGCCAAGTCTGGAGGCATAGATGTGGGTTTCACCAGCAGATAAACTTGAGACAGGAACGGAGTCTGTGTTTTAAACACGTAAGAATACATGTCCTTGTTGGTGCATAAATTATGTCATAAGGGAGCGAGTGGTATAGTCGTTGGACTAGTAATTCAGAGACCCAGGGGAATGCTTTAGGGGGGACCTGAATTTGAATCCCTGAATTTGATGATGAAATTTGACTTCAATAAAAATCTGGAATTAAAAGCTTAATGATGACCGGCACGGTAGCAGAGTGGTTAGCACTGCTGTTTCACAGCTCCAGGGACCTGGGTTCGAATCCCGACTCAGGTCTGTGTGGAGTTTGCACATTCTCCCTGTGTCTGTGTGGGTTTCCTCCGGGTGCTCTGGTTTCCTCCCACAGTCCAAAAATATGTGGGCTAGGTTGATTGGCCATTCTAAATTGTCCCTTAGTGTCCCGGGAGGCATAGGTTAGAGGGATTAGTGGGTAAAATATGTGGGGATATGGGGATAGGGGTGGGATTGTGGTTGGTGCAGACTTGCTGGGCCAAATGGCCTCTTTCTGCACTGTAGGATTCTATGATGACTGCAAAATCATTGTTGATTGTCATAAAAAGTCATCTGATTCACTGATGTCCTTTAGGGAAGGAAATCTGCCATCCTTACCTGGCCTGGCCTACTTATGACTCCAGACCCACAGCTATGTGGTTGACTCTTAACTGCCCTCAGGGATGTGCAATAAATGCTGGCCCAGCTAATGACACCAACATCCCATGAACAAATTAAAAAAAAATCTCCGGGGTGGATGTGATGCCAAGATTACAGATGGTCTGTTTCAACCTCAGGCAATTACCAGAAGAGGGATGGAGTTAGTAAGTGGAGTAGAATTGTACGGTACAGAAGGACAGGAAAGGGGTTAATAGTAAGAACTGACAATAATGACTTCTAACTTCTCAATATTTAATTAGAGGAAATTTCTGTTTGCCCAGTAATAGATTTTGGGCAGACAGTCTGATCATTTTACAATACTGGAAAAGTTGAGAGTGATGATGGTGATATAGAGTGTGTGTCACTAGGGTAAATGTGATAGCTAAAGCTGTGCCTTCAGGTGATGTTTCTTAGAAGCAGCATGTCGATGAGAAATTGGAGGAAGCTAAAGATAGACCTTTGGGGAACACCAGGAGCAACTCCACAGGAACTGGAAGAGAAGATATCAGAGTGATACTCTGCCTCTAGATAAGAATAGATCTAGATGAGTGTTGCCCCTCCTGGGTGGATGACAGCAGAGAGGCATTGCAGGAGGGCGGTCAACCATACCAAATACCGCAGACAGATCAAAAAAAAATGAAATAATCGTCTAGGATGTAACTTCCAATTTGGTAGGGATTCAAACTTGGGAGTTCTGGGAAAGATCAGCATGGCGTTAAAAAGTGACAGCACACTTGAGGATTTTGGGGAGGAAAGGGAGGTTGGAGATGTTGTATTAGTTTATAGAAACAGTAGGGTCATTAGTAGGCTTTTTGAGGCAAAACAATTGAGTTCAGCCGTTATTGGAGGAAAAGCAAGCCTGGGCACAAGTCACAAATTCTGCTCAGTACTAAGATGGTATGACAGTTGGGGAAGTAGGGACTTGACAGCAGAAAGACTGGAGAACCTATCATGGTCAGAAAACAGCTGGAGGACAGGCAGAATAGTACTCTAGAAGTCTAGAAGTAGAAAAAGTAGGTTCAAGATCAGCTTGAAAAGTGTGGTTTTGCTATGTTGGTTTCCCACTTTTGTGTGCCAGCAAACTTGTTGTCTTTCTTCTTACCATTTCCCCTTCCCATCCAGATTTGGTCTAACCAAAGTTCCAAACATGTCTACTCTTCACAGTAGTTTACAGAGCATCCTGGAATGCACAATAACGTCTGGCTCCTTTTCTCTTCTGCAAGCCATCTTCTCAAACTGCTCTCCTCTGTTCACTCCACCCTCACCTCCAACAACATGCAACAAGCTTTTTCATTACGTTGCCACCAAGATTGAGACCATCCAATCAGCTGTCTCTGCTACTTCCTTCCCTTTCACTAAGATTTCCTCTTCTGACCTTGCCCTCACTTGTATCTTGTTTAGATTCTCTCCCTTCCTGAATCATGTCTCTCCCGTTAGCTCAACATGTCCATGAGGCCCATTTGGTCCTCTTGACCCTATTCTCACTAAAATACTGGCTACTCAACATCCATTCCTGGCTCTCATATTAGTTGGCATTGTTAACTGTTCCAGTGCCTCAGATTCTGACCTTATCCTATAAATCTGCCATCATCACCGCACTCTTCTCAAAACCAACCCTTGGCTCCTTCGTTCTTGCAAACTACCACCCCAGTTCTAGGTGACAATCATGGGTTTCCCACCTTCGGGACTTAGGGGGTTTACTACCCAGGATCACGAGACCAATCTTTAGCCCAGCAGTCTTGAAGGTTGATCAGCATCAGAAGATATTCTGGTCATCCACTGTCTCTGCATCTTTCTCCAGCTGACTAGACTCATCTTGAGTCTGGATCAATATAGGCCAGGACAAGATTGTGAGGATGTCAGTGCAGAATTCTCCTTCACTTAGTATAACTCAGCATGCTTGCAAGTCATGTTCATCGTCTTTAATCCTGTAATCCATTATCTGTTCGTCACAAACCCTGTGCAGTTGGGAAGAAGCAAAGGTTGAACTCAGCAGCACTCTGAGTGACTGAGCAGCCAGTTTCAGGACGACACTTCTCACCTCCCCATAATGAGGAATGGGTGAAAAAAGATATCTTAAATATTGTCTGCTCACCTCCCTGGCCAGCATGCCACAGCTGACAGGGATCCCATTAACACAGTCACAAATGAATCTTGAAACAAAAAGGCAAGGTGGCATTGATCACCACTGGCACATGGAACAGGCACACCCTCATGAATAACGTCACAACCAGCAGAACAAGAGAAGAACTGCTCTTGTCAATAGAAAGCTGGCTAGGTACAACATCCAGGTCACCACTCAGCATGATCTATCTTAGAAAGCTTAGCTTAAGGAAATTGCTGCAGGCCATTCTTTTGGCATTCTGTGGGGAAAAAAGAATGGCAGCTAACTGGTATAGGTTTTGATGTTTATGAACCGTCCTATCAGTATGTTAATTTGCCTTTCTAAGGGTTGGAGTTTAAAATTCCGCTGTACAGTAACTGGCAATAACCCCTCATCTGTGTCTACATTCCTGCCATGACCAACCCCAAAGAATTTGGGGATTGATTCTATGATGACCTGGCCTTCTATTTCTAGTATGCCAGAGTCAGGCAAGCTAATTATTCTTGGTGACTTCAACAGAAGAGGTCATGCTCATTTCCAGGCATGGGAAGGAACCATCGGAAAAAATAATGTTGGCAGTGTAACAGCAATGATCTCCTCTTACTAAAGATGTGCATTGAGCATGAGCTTCTAATTACCAACACAGATATACATTTCCCTAATTACAACAAGATGTTTTGCAAGCTCCCTGTCCTGTGCATTGGAATCTTATCGATTTTGTCATTACCAGGCAGAGGGACTCGCAGGGTGTGCATGGAATAAAAGCCATGTGCAGCAATACGTGCTTCACCATCTTATCATTTCAAAGCTAAACATCAAGATCTAACCCCCTAGATGCCCCGAGGGCATGAAGGTCTAGAAACATCTGTGTTTTGAGGCTCAAACAAGTAGTAGTGAAGGAATTTCTTTTAGAGAAACTCAAAAGATGTGTGCAGCAAAAATGGATACTTACTGCATTATAGATAACTGGGCACCCTTCCGGGATATTGTGCAATCCACGGTGTTAGCAGTACATGGTCTTACCTCTTGTGAATGTCAAGATTGGTTGAATTAAAATGATTAGGTAATCTAGAAATATGGCCTCGACAGAATTTACCCAGTAACAAATCATCGCTATTTAAGCAAAATACCAACTATAAAATGTGTGAGACTGTCCAGTGCAAGCTTGGAGAGATGAAGGACACTTGGCTGAATCAGAGAGCAGACAATCTTCTTATCTTGACCACAAAGACTGGAAGATATTCTATAATGTTCTGAAATCTGTCCATGGGCCCCATTCTGCTGGCTTGTCATCAACCTTCAATGCCAGTGGGTCAAAACGGCTTGCAGAAAAAGCCCAAATTGTAGAAAAATGAGAAGAGCACTTTAACCACAATGTCAGTTGTCAACAAAGAAGCAATCAACAGGCTGCCGCAAGTTGTTTTTAACTGCTATCCTAATGATCCTGCCACATTGTTAGAAACAATGAACACAGTCAATCTTCTGCCTTCTCCGATAGTTACTATTATCCTAGCTGAAGTCTACAAAGCTGGAGGTCAATACCTGATTAAGAAACACAATGCATTCTTTCTGATTATGTGGAAGCAAGGAACTATCCCAAAAGAATACAATGATGACTCCATTCTACATTTGTACATGAGGAAAGCAACAAGCCAATCTTGCAAGGTTCATAGAAGAATCGTTCCCCTCTCCGTGGCTTCCTAAATCTTTGCCAAAATCATTCTAAGTCCCTTAGTGCATCATCTTGACCAGGATCTGCTGCCAAAGTCATTGCATTTTAGAAAAAGGCAAAGAACTACTGATATGGTGTCTGTGGTTGGACAGTTTCAGGAAAATGCCAAGAACGGACATGGACTCTGCACTATGTTTGTTCACCTGACCAAGGCATTTGCTGTGAGGGCCTTTGGAAGGTAATGGAGAAACTTGGCTGCTCTAAGAAATTCATCACAATGTCCTTCCTATTCCTGGTCACTAATAGAGTTATGCAGGGCTCTGGGCCAACTTTCTTCAGCATGTTTTTTTTTCTCTCCGCCATTGTCTCTATTATGGTGATCCTAACATTGAAATCATATGGGCAGCTGTTCAATCTGAGGTGGCTCTAGGCAACAATCAAGGTGTACAAGGACATATTTCACAATTTCCTCTTTGTTCATGACTGCACTAAGCTGCCAGTTGGACATTTAGTATGGACTTGTTCTTCAGTGTATGCAACAACTTCAGTCTTATGATCAGCACGAAGAAAACTGAAGTAAGGTGAAATAGCCTGCTTCAGGAATAATCTTTCTCGAACTCAAGGTTTCACTCCATGACCAGAATCTGTCTGCAGTGGTAAGTTCACTTATCTCAGCAGCACACTCTTGCTTGCTGTCTGTATTGGTGACATGACACATGCAAGAATTGCCAAAGCAAGTTTAGCATTCAGCAGACATTGCACATTAAAGTTTCTTTATTAGTGTCACAAGTAGGCTTAGATTATCACTGCAATGAAGTTACTGTAAATATTTCCCTAGTTGCTACACTCCGGCGCCTTTCGGGTACATTGGGGAATGAAGAGGGTAAGTCTTCCTACTAACTGAAAGTCTGTGGAGCAATAGTCCAACCCACTCTGTCCTGTGCAAATCAGGCCTGGATTGTGTACCAGCATCATGCCAAGAAGCTCAACCGCTTTCACTTGATGTGCCTTCAAAAGTTTCTTTAGATCAGATGGAAGGACAAAATAGCATACACTGAGGTGCTCAGCTGAGCTGGAACGCCAGGTGTTCATACCACCAATAAAGTCAAAACTGATCTGGGCTGGTCACGTGGCCAGAATGCCTGACACTCGCTTACCAAAGCGAGTGTCCAGAGCTTGAGTCTGGGGTGCCCTGTCATGCTGGTGAAAGGAACCACTACAAGGACAGTTTGAAGGTTTCAACTTCGAATTCTGGGAGTAGCTTGCCTAGGATTGCAGCACCTGATATGACCAAATAAAAAGAACAGTGCAACCTCCATGAAAAGCAAATGTATATCAGAGGTAGAGAGAAAGTACAAGGAGAGTAAATCCTGAGCCAGTAATTTATACAAAAGTTAGCCATTCGTGGTGTTTTGCCCAATATGCAACAGAATCTTTCAGGCACAGATCTGTTTTAGCAGCCAACTATGTATATACCGGAACCCTACCAATTGTCCCAGATGATAAACGCCACCATTTTTGCCTTCCAAGGCCAAGCAAGAAATTCATTTTTATCCCTATCTTAAATATGTTAATGGGAGGTTCTCAAGTTATGTTTATGCAATAAACATGGACTTTTAATGGAAATCATGTTAATACTGCGAATATACCACAAGCAGCATTTTTGTTGTCTTTGAAAGATGGAGCCATATTCCATCATCAAGGAAGTTGAGAATATAAGATCTGCTTTTCTTCACATTTTTCTCTCTCACTATATATCCACTAAATTGAAATGGACAATCATGGTGATAATAGAAGTTGATAGATAAGCAAGAGTCACTAAATTCTGACCTTATGTATGCATGTTTAAAGACTTACTGGACTGATACAAGGAATGGGCAGGTTGTCTTATAAGGAACAGTTGCACAGTCTAGGCTTGTATCCACTGGAGTTTGGAAGAGTAAGACGTGACTTGATTGAAGCAATCAGTGTCCTGAGGGGTGAATGTGGAGAGGATGTTCCCTCTTGTGGGAGAATCTAGAACTAAAGGTCACTGTTTAAAAATAAGGGGCCACCAATTTAAGCCAGAGATGAGGAGAAATTCTTTTCTCTAAGGGGAGTGAGTCCCTTCTTCAAAAGGCATTGGAAGCAGAGACTTCGAATATTTTAAAGGCAGAGGTAGATTCTCGGTAAACCAGGGGTGACAGATTTTCAGGGGTAGGCATGATTTTATTGAATGTTGAGCAGGCCTGAGGGGCCGAGTGACCTATTCCTGATCCTAAATCATATGTCATAGCAATTCCCAAAGCATAGAAATAAGTAAACTACAATACAATGAACACACATTGAAGTTAAGCTTTCTTGGGCTGTGAGATTGAATTCTGTCAGATTGGAGATTAATGTAGCAGCCTTTGCAGTGATGGAATATCTTGTGCAAGATTTTGCTCCTCAAGAATTCTAGTGGATAATTGCAAAGCGAACAGTTATTTTGTGGATAATTGTGATTCCACTCTTGTCAATCTTTGGGTTGCACTGTTTTATTTATCAATGTAGCCATTACGATCTCCTACCACTTTGTTTCCCACTACAGCCTCCATTTTCCTTTCTTCAAGTCTGAGTGCACAAACTTAAGTATGCAGCAGGCCTAGCTGTCTGTCAATAAATCCGGTTGGCCATCTGAAGCATTACAATGTTTTATTCTTTCTCCATCAAAGCTGCTCACTTCTTCAGCATATTACTGAAACTGCTATTGTCACCAGGTGCTGTTTTATGATCATCTTACCCCTGTACTCCCACCATCTGCTTTACTTTCAAACTTAAAGCAAGGAACTTGTGAATTCTTCACCGTAAAGATTTAGTCCACAGCTGATACTCCCATGTTCCATTCAAGCCCTGAACTCACCTCTGCAGATTCTTCCCCATGAGCTTCAAACTCAACTCAAGCTTGCCTTCTGCCTTGTGCTCTTTCTCTCTCAAACCCTGACAATCCAGCTCTTCTGCCTGCCTTCCAACAATGTCATGCTATCTCCCCATGCCATATGTGTGGGTAGCCAACTGTTCATCTGCCCTTCAAAATTTGAATTATCATCTTGTCCTCAAGAACACTTAACTGTCCTGTCCTTTCTAACTACCAGCCCATTTCCAATCACCTCTTTATCTCTCTTGTCCTTCACTGTATCATTACCTCCCAGTTTCATGTTTGGATCACCTGACTCTAGATTTCACAGCATCTGAACAGCCTGAACCAAAGTCACAAGTACAGCTTCTATAATTGTGGCCACCAACACTTTCCCATCTTCTCCAGACCATTTCCAGCAACAATTCCCTCACCCTGCCACTAATGTCAGAAGTCTCCCAAGAACATTATCATTCTCATTTAAAATGAAATCCTTTGGTTGAAATCATGAATGATTTGAAAATGAAATCATCTGTAGCTATAGGAATAGCTGCCAAATGTGTGCTGATTATGTGTAGCTTTATCTCCTCACCATTTTTTCTTTGTTCTCAACTGTCATTGTGCAATCAGACATCTAATCTTGGATCCAATCATTGTCACCCATTCTTATAAACTTCAGATTGTCAAAAATTCTGCCTCATGCATACTGTCATACAGTAAGTTTCACTGGCAACCTACCCCAGCCCTCGCTGATCTATATTATGGACCCACCTCTAACATTTTAAATTAATGATTATCCTAATCGTCTTTAAAATTTTCTTTTGCCTCACCCACCCAATCTCCACAAACCCCTTAAATCTTATATTTCTTTTCCTGAAATAATCAATTCTGCTGATTCTAGGATTTCCTACCACCATCTCTGTCTAGCCAACAACAGCAGATCCTTCAACAACTGGGTCCTTACTCCCTCTAATTCTCTTCTTGCACCTTTATGTCTCCCGGCATAATTCATATGCCCCTCACTCTTTGAAAGTCTCCTTAATGCCAATCTCTTCAACCAAGATTCCTTTTCTAGCTCAGCATACATTCTTCATATCACTATTTGTGGAGGGCCTTTGTTCTTTTCAATTGATGTCAAAAGACGCTACATAAATATTTGTTATACTATTTGAATTGTAACACAGTAATATTCTAGCATACATTATCAGAGTACTATGATAAACGCAAAATACTACGGCTGCTGGAATTGGAAACAAAAACAGAAAAGCGCTGGAAAGTCTCAGCAGGTCGGACAGCATCTGTGGACAGAGAATAGTGCCAGTGTTTCAAGTCTAGATGACCCTTCGTCAGAGCTGCTGTGTACCATAATGTTGTTTGAACAACATTTCATATTTGTTCACAGAAGCCTTTTCAGCAAGTCTTAGATCCATTATTGAGTTACGTTAACTGTTTTTAAGTTTCCATGAATATTTCAATGTTATTTGTTAATCTTAAGATTAACAAAGAGCCCTGCTCTTTGATCATGCATTCGGTTGCCTCTGTTTCAGTATTGGTATTCTGTGGCATGTTCATTCATTACATATTCATTTTTGGGCATAGCTCATCCTTACATGTATTTGCAGAAATACTTTTAAATTTAGTTATTTTTATTTCTTAGCTTAAAATTTATTTTTATTCCTTTTAATATCATAGATATATTAGGAGTTTTTGAGTCGAATAATACAAACATCTTAAGCACTGATTACCAAAAGAGAAATTGCTGGAAAATCTCAACAGGTGTGGTGGCATCTGTAAGGAGAGAAAAGATGTTTTGAGTCCAGATGACCCTTTGTCAAAGCTTTGGACAAAGGGTCAAAGCTTGACAAAGTTTTGACAAAGGATCATCTAGACTCAACATCAGGCCTTTTCTCTCCTTACTGAGGCTGCCAGACCTGCTGAGATTTTCCAGCATGTTATTTCTTTGGTTTCAGATTCCAGCATCCAGAGTAGTTTGCTTTTATTAAGCACATTTTGAATCAGAATTGTGATTTGTGGCTTCTTTTCTACCCTCAGATTTTGACATTGAAACATTTCACCATAACTAAAGTATATTCTTTGTGATTTGTTGCCTTTCTTTATATGGGGAACCATGACTAGTGAATTGGATGTTAGCAAAATATAATCAGGACCTCTTTCCATCACCATGCCATCCATCGATGCTAATGATTTTCTTCGCTCAGGTATCTTTTGGATAATGTCACATTTTATTGATGTGTACTGAATGTAACATGCATGAATTTGAAAGGGATTTAATCTTAATTTTTATGCTCTAAATCTGAATTTGTTTTGAGATTACAGTTGCTTCAAATTAAAATCATCTGAACTGGATAAATTAATTTACTTTGATGTCCATTTAGTGTAAAAACTGTAATATTCCCATGCTGGATTAAAATGCTCTCTGATATAAATGAGTTTAAGTCAGGCTGGTGCAAACAGTCTGATTTGCAGGCTTATATGAATGGTCTAATTGAAATCCTCTTTCATCTTGTTCCCCTAGATGGGCATGTTTGTCATCTAATTTTGTTAATCTATAATATAGCATGTCAAGGAAAAGTTGTGAAGAGCAGATAGATGAGATTGAATTTAGATCAAATTGAAATGGAATCTAATCAGTTAAAGTTAATGTGTTAAGAATCAATTTGATTCACAACACAAGTTTGTTTATATCTGCTTCAAGGATGAGTGTGAAATTTGGATTGACAGCACCACTGCCATGGGTGCTGTTTGGAGAACAAAGTATGTTTGGGTGCTATGGGTGCCGTTTGGGGAACAAATTGGCATCAGCTGAGTGCACAAACTTTTGGGATGAATTACACCAGATGCCACGTTGATGAGGGGGTTAGCACTGTTGGAAGTAAGCAGAGCCGGCAGATCATGATACTAATCACCATACAATGCTCACTTCCAAGGCTTCCGCATAGACCAATTGTTCCTAGACATGGATGCACTCACAGGAATTTCCCTTTGAATACAGAATGATTTGGAGAATGTAGAGAGGGTTCACAAAGCAGGACAAGCTGTTGTATCCTGGAGTAGTCATGATGTCGTCCTTCTGTGACAGATCCCTGCATGGTTGTAGTTGAAACACGACGGCAAACCGAAGGGTAGCTAGCAGCTGATATGAGTTATTTATTCATTCATGGGCCATGGGCATCACTGGCTGGCCAGCATTTATAGCTCATCCCTAATGCCCTTAGACTGAATGGCTTGCTGGGCCATTTCAGAGGGGCTTTAAGAGTTAACCATGTTGCTGTGGCTCTGGAGTCACATGTAGACCAGACCAAGTGAGGACAGCAGATTATCTTCCCCAAAGGATATTAGTGAACCAGATGGATTTTCTGACAATCAACAATATTTTCATGGTCATTAGTAGATCCTTAATTCCAGATATTTTTTAATGAATTCAAATTCCATCATCTGCAGTGGTGGGATTCGAACCTGGGTTCCCAGAACATCAGTTGAGTTTCTGGATTAATAGTCTTGTGATAATACTACTAGGCCATCACCTCCCCAATGGACCACATGATTAATGACTCCGGTGTGCAACCCATTTACACGTGCAAGGTATCGTAAATGTGATGAAAACCATGATCCCACACAACAGTGATTAAAAACAGTGGTAAATATACAAGCAAGAGGAGCAAGAGTAGCCCATTCAACCCCTCGAGCATGCACAACTATTTATTTTGATCATGGCTGATCATCTTTCTCAACTCCACTTTGCTATCTGCTCTCCATATCCTTTGATTTCCTGAAAGATCAAAAATCTATTGATTATTATTGAAGAAATGACTCCTCATCTCAGATCTAAGTGATCGATCCCTTGTGCAGAGGCTGTGCTCCTGCACTCTGATTCCTGGGTTTACTATCAAATAAACTGGTTGGACTCTAACCTGGTGTTGTGAGACTTCTTACTCTGATTCCCCTGCCAGGGAAAAGCTTCTCCGTATCAATATCAATATTTAGAAGTTTCACAGCTTTAGAAACTATTCTGCTTTTCTATTTTCACCACCAAAGCGAATACCCTCTCAGTTCCCTACATTATACTTCATCTGTCACCTCCTTGGCCATTCACTTCATCTGCTGTTATCTCTTTGCAATTTATTTATGCCCTCTTCATTCACATTCCCACTTAATGTGTCAGCATGCTTAAAATATATTCATCTTGGTGTCTTCATCAAAGTAATTACGAAAAAGAAAAGGAAGACATACATTTATATAATTCTTATCAAAGTGATTTACAACTAATTAAGTACTTTTGAAGTGTAGTCACTGCTGTAATGCAGGAAGCGTAGTTGCCAATTTATGCACAGCAAGCTCCCACAAACAGCAGTGTGATATTGAGTATAACTTTTTTTTTGTAATGCTGGTTTAGGGATAATTATGGCCAGGACACTGAGAATAGCTTCCCTGCTTTACTTCAACCATGGGATCTGATCCGTTCATCTGAAAAGGTCAATGATGCTGAGATGTCAATGATCTGAAAGTCAGCATCTCTGACAGGACTGCATTGGAACATTCTTTACAATCTCCATCTTTGGTGGCCAGTTTGGCCACACTACCTTCTTATTGTCCTTTCATTGCCTGGTCTTGGGTGTCTGAAATGAGTAAGGCACAAAGGTCATTTATCTGAGGAGGTGGAAGAAGCAAGAGGTGCACGCTTACATTATCTGCAGCCTCTAAATCAGGTGGGAATATGGATAAGGGAGATGTGAGAAGAAGGTATTATCATCAACTTTGTTACCGTCATCATGGCAGTAGGCATCACAGTAATGGCCACTTCTTCAATGGGAATCATGTTGAATAGTTGAGATGCCTCCATGTTTGCATCTGCACATAGCTCTGCAACACTGACACCACGGTGTTCTCTTATATCACTGTATGGGTGGTAATGTACTCAGTCCCATGTTAACCCTTTATGTGCCAGACTCTTTGGGTGACACGGTGGTTAGCACTGCTGTCTCATAGTGCCAGGGACCTGGTTTGATTCCCAGCTTGCCAGGGACCTGGGTTTGAGTCCCGGCTTGGGTGTGTGGAGTTTGCATGTTCTCCTCGTGTCTGCCCAGGTTTCCTCCTACAGTCCAAAAGACATGCTAGTTAGATGCTTTGGCCATGCTAAATTCTCCCTCCGTGTACCCGAACAGGTGCCCAAGTGTGGCGACTAAGGGATTTTCACAGTAACTTCATTGCAGTGCTAATGTAAACCTACTTGTGACAAATAAATAAAACTTAACTATACAAATGCAAGCCTGTGCACTGGAATAAGAAATGGCCAACTTTTGACTGTGCACAATACCCAACATTCTCGCTGAATAGCCACTATGGAACTACACTTCAGATAAAGTTGCAGTCAAAAGTTGGGTATTTCATGCATGTGTTGATCCATAGTACTGTTTGTAAGCACTTTCTTGCAAATGCTACCACTGCTATGACAAACTTCACGTGAAGAGCCTTAATGTGTTGAAAGACCACTGTTATTCTGATAAGGGTCTTCAGGGTGTTCTTAATCAATGACCTCTAACTCAGGCCTGGAAGGACACAACTAGAGATTTCATATATCTCAGTTGTTGCTAAATAATCAGGTCCAAGTGCTTGGTTTTTGGCACCATGGTGCACATGAGGTAAAATATGTGAGACCATGAAGAAGTTTGAACAAGAGGATTAGAATTTTAGATAGGCTCCTGCAATGTTTCCAATGCAGAACAGCATGCATAATATTTATGGGTGAGCCAGACTTATAGAAGGTTCAGATATAGGCAATGGACTTTTGAATAATTCAAACCTTAAATGTGAAGACTGAGAGCTGGCCAAAGAAGCATTGGAATGGTGGAGTTGGAGGTAACAAAAGGCATAGTCAAGCATTTCAGTAGCAGATGGACTGAGGTATAGCCTCATACTGGTGACACTTCTGAGTTTGAAATAGGTGGGGAGAGTATAGAGTTGAAAGCTCAGTTCAAGGTCAAATAGGATGTTGAGGTAGCAAATAGATAGCATAGGGCTAACACAGTGGCCAGAGGGCAGGACAGAATTGGAGACAAAGTTTGTGAGGACATTATGGCATAGGCCAAAGTCAGTGGCCTAGATTTTATAATCACTGGTAAAGATACAGTGCTCACTGTTCACCTCGGTGACAGCTGTCCAGAATGTTTTGTGAGCTTTACACCAATGACTTGTTCTGTTCTGGCATTTTATCTAGCCAGCGCCCTCTACGGGATGTCTGTAGACTGTGCTGAACAGGGCACAAAACAGTGAGGCTCTTCACGCAATCAGACTTGAGAATCCTCACTGCAATCCACAGATTCTAAATTAGGAAGTATAAATTAGGTATAAATCACGTACAGAAAATGGAATAAACATTATAAAAGATGGATCTAATTAAGAGTGAAATTGAGATGGGGAAAAAAAAGGAAAAGAAATTATTTACTTAAAATATCCAATATTAATTAACTCCTGAACTTTTAAAATTAAACTTTCAGGGCTTGGCAGTTTGTTTGGTTGCAATTATTTACGATCATGCCTTTAAAAATTCCTTTGCTCCTGAAAGTCCAAAATAATGGTGAGTTTTATTAGCTTCACCATTGTTATTAATACAAAATCCAGGCCATTGGTTTTGGTCTTCCCATAGTTAATTGGAAGAAAATAGATTCTTATCCAAGATCCATATGTCCTTTCAAAGTTGGTGGAGATGGAGGAGCACAGAGCTTCAGCCCACCCTATAAGAGTTGGTGACATTGATACCTGAAACTGGATTTTCATGGTTCCATCCATGTTGGAATGGAGGCGAGTGGGATTTCAAAGTGATGAGCAGAACCTGATTCTGGAATTCCCATCCCTGTTCCTGTCATGTTGGCTTTTCGTGCCTCTGCGATCAGGGCATAAATAATGAGCCCACTCACAGCAGTCCTGTGCTTGCCTACTCCATTATGACAGTTGACATTTTAGAAGCCCCCTCCCCCAACACCCCCACTATTTCCATGAAGTTTTCCATGCATTTTGGTAGGAGACATAGTTTACAGCATCTCAGAGGAGTTGTGAACCATGGAGGAAGTCAAGTCTGGGGTAAGGAATTTTTGGTAGGTAAGTTCAGAAGATGCTAACAGCCTCACATCATGATGTAATGGTGATAAATTAATGAATAATAAGTATGTTTTAATATGGTGATTGATGCTAGGCATTTGTTTAGAAAATATAAATGACCATCAAATTGACCAACAGTGGAACAGGTGGCCATCAGTTCAAGTTACTGAAAAAGGTTTCAATGCATTAAAACCAGCCATCTATTTAGCCTTTGAAGCAATGCAATAGATGTTAACTCTGCAGACTACTGCATGATTTAAATGTATTCAACTCTGGAGGATTTGTTGACACATTTGTGAAATGGACCCCTGTTATGAATACTATAAATAATTGCTTGAGCCCCAAATTTACTCATGAATTCAGCTTAGGAGGGAATATTGATAGAACTGTCAATGGAACTTTTGAGCTTTTTTGATAGTTTTGAGTAGTTAATAGAATTCAGGTTTTTTGAAAGGTTTTTGAATGACTAGTTTATTTTGACAGTTTCATTAGCATCTCAAAAACTTTCCAATGTCAATTTAAAACTCATTAGTTCTGTGCACAGTAGACACTGCGTGAGTGTGCTGGGTGCTGTGTAGATTCATGACACAGGGAGCTTTTGAGGGGGCCCTTGAGGGGCAGGGAGTTGGAGCTGGCAGTGAGGTTGAAGACTGAGAGCTTGAGTGCCTAATTTTCATATACATGTATTTATGTTCAATGAAGCATGCATAAGGGTGTGTCAGTGGCAGCACTAGGCTCATCTAAAAATAAAGTGTCAACCTGGTGAAGCTACAGCAGAAGACAACTTGCATGCCAAACAATGGAAGCAGCATGCAATGGACAGATCTAAGTGATTCCACAACCAATGGGTTAGGTCAAAACTCTGCAATCCTGCCACATCTATTCATCAATGGTGATGAACAATTAACCAACCAACAGCAAGAGGACGCTCCACAATGAACCTTGCACATAGTGTAAATGACAAGGCTGAAGCATTTGCAACTAGCTTCAGTCAGAAATGCCAAGTGGATGATCCATTTCAGCCTCCTCCTGAGGCCCCCAGCATCACAGATGCCTGTTTTCAATTCATTCCATGTGACTGCAAGAAATGTGAAGACACTGGTACTGCAAAGGCTATGGGCCCTTATGACATTCATGTAATAATACAGAAGACTTGTGCTCCTGAACTTGTGGCATCCTTGCCAAGTTGTTCCAGTACAGCTACAACATTGACATCTGTCCAGCCGTGTGGAAAATTTCTCTATCCATCCTGACCACAAAATGCAAAACAAACCCAACCTGGCTGTTAATTACCCCATCAGTCTTGATCATCAGCAAAGTGGTGGAAGGTGTCATTGACAGTGCAAACAAGTAGCACTTACTCAGCAACTGCATGCTTGGGGCATCTAGTTGGCGTACTGCCAAGGCCAGTCAGCACCAGACCTCATTGCAACTTTGATCCAGACATAGACAAAAGAGATGAACTCAAGTGGTGAGGTGAGAGTGACTGCCCACGGCGTTAAGACAGTGTTTAACTGAGTGATAGCATGAAACCCTAACAAAACAGAAGTCATTGGGAATCGAAAGTAACTCCACTGGTTAGAGTCGTACTTAGCACGAAGGGAGATGGTTCTTATTATTGGATGTCAATATTATCAGTCCCGGGACATTGCTGCTGGAGCTCTTCAGGAAAGTGGCCTAGGTTTAGTCATCTTCAGCTGTTTCATCAATAACCTTCCCAGAAAATCATAAGTTTTCTGATTGTACAATATTCAGCACCATTTGCGATTCAACAGATTCAAAATCAGCCTTGAGTCAAAACTCTGGATCTCCCTTCATAACAGTACATTCAGTCTAACTACACTACACGGACTGCATCGGTTCAAGAACATGGCTCACCACCACCTTCTCAATGGTAATTAGGTTTGGGCAATAAAACTGGTCTAGTCAGCAATGCCAACATCCCTCGAATGAATAAATAGAAATAATGTAACTGGGTCAATGTCCCAGTGAGCAGAATCAGGCTGTCAAACGTGCCTGCCTTGGCAGCTACCAATTTCCGTTCCTGTATTAGGCCTGCTTCCAGAGGAAATATCCCTGATTCCACCCCAGTCCTACTATCGCATCATGAAAATAGTATAGGAGGGTGCTGCCACTCGGGAAGCAGGGCCATGATGTCAGGAAATGACCCAACTTGTGATTTCCACCTCAAAAGATGAAAATCTGGGCCCTGGTGTTGAGAACGTTCCTTCATCAAGGTGGCCACTGACTGTATGGTTGACTTCACTGTGCTAATATATTGTGACACAATGCCAATCAAACTAGAAGCAAGTTCCTCCATACTCTCAGACCTAGAGCAGCAGCTCCTTGGCAGGTTTTATAATACCTTATACAATTGTAGACGTGCAGAAAATAATTTTCTTTTGGTGATGGGGTGCTTAAACTCAACATCTTTACCTGCTTCAGCAGAAGTAGGGGGTGAATTTTTCCTGGGTTGTCCTATCTATTCCTGCTCACTTAATACACAGATTACTTGAATAATCTCAGCTGAGGCCACCAATTGCCATGATCTCGGTTATTTTTTTCAAATTTGAGAAACTGAAGGCATGAGATTCACAGTTTAAATCAGCATAACTTCATAAACAAAAAAAAATCAAGGATCTTGGGTAGGGCTTGCCAGCCATTCACACCAGTGGTTTCTCTGGTCCAGCTGCTGTGAACAGAGGTTTGGCTGAGCACCAAATTCTCTGTCCTTGTTGATAGTGGCAGCAGAGTCTGAATGGCTGGAGAATTCCAGCCCATCAATATTCATGACTCCACTTTATCTTAAATGGTCAGTTATGTCCAAGATATTAAAAGCACAATGAATAAGTTACTTATTTTCTAAACCAAATTTCTTAATTCAAATTTTGTTTTGCATCCATTTGACTAGTACTTTCAAAACTCAAGTCAGATACTTCTCAACATTTAAAAGATTAGCTATCTGAATGTAATTTCAATGATTTATTTAGCCTTCCACTTACTTCTGGCAAGGTTTTCATATTCTTTAACTCTGGACTCTTATATCTATGCCTATCTTGCTCTTTTCAGCTTGGCTATTCCAGAAATTCAGCTCACTGTTAGGAGTTAGGAGGTTTAAACTCTTTTTAGCCAGCACCCTGAATTTCAAATGAAATTTGATGGAAAGAAAGGTTTCTTGTTCTGCAACCAGATTGTTTAGAAAAGTAAAAACTCTGCTCGAAGCCAGAGCCGTTCCCACAATCTACTGGGTCTATAGTTAGCTTTTTGTTTAATCCCTGGCTGCTGCTTATGTCACCGGCAACTTGGTTACATGATCATTTATTGGCGGGCAGGTGCTTCACCAGAAATTAATTCCTATGGAAACCTAGTTCTTAAAGGATCCAACACCCAATAATAATATATAATGTTTCTCTCTTTTTCTGGCAAAAGAAAAGCACGTGCGCCCATCACAGTACACATCTCGCAAACTCACTATTTATCATACCCAGGAATATTTCTGCGTTAGTGCTTGAAAAGGAAGGACTAAGTGTCTTCCAACTAATATTCTGCCTCCTTTTCCCTCCCAGGCGATGAGCTGTAACCAGTGCTTGCATTATGGAAATGAGGCTCGACCATGAAAATTGATCCAGTTTCAGCCCAATTCCATCAAATCAATCACTCTAAAACTGCTGCCGGTATAATTGAAATAAAAGAATTCTGACGAAGGGTCACTTCTAAACATTAGCCAGTGTTTTACACTTTCAGATGCTAGTTAAACCATTGTGTGTTCTCAAATAGCATTCTAATATGAGGCTAAAAGTTGCTGCTGGTAATAATAGCAGGCAAGTGTTACTTGTAGGAGTTTTTCAGTCAGCTATTTTAACAGGTGGGTTAGCCAATTTAAAATAAATTGGTTAATGTCTGCCGTTAAAAACAAGTCAATTGGACATCTGTTGGCTCTTAGCTGAAACAGTAACTCCTGGTCTTTTGAGTCTCTGGAAAAGTTACCTTGTGCTGGGAACAAAAATTATTTTGCTTTGCAATTTTGTGTTTGTAAAAATGCATCGAAACAGAGTGTACTGGCACTTGGAGCCACATTTGTGTCCTCAGGTGGAGTTGACACATTTACCCTGTGGTTTGTAGTTTATTATACTATTATTGACTGTTAATGTCCTTCCTCACATTTCCCCTTAGTAGCTGATTATTTTCAATAGTTGATTTGGGATCTGTTTAGTTGCAGCACAGCAGTATCAGAGGGCTATATACAGACTGAAAACAATTTTGAGAGTTACAAAACATTGGGTACAACAACTCACTGACAATGAGGTCAATGATCCCCAAAAATACACTATAGTACAAAGCGCAATCCTAAATTTGAGCAATGCAGTGTCATTCTGAAAATAATTGACATTATTTAATGTTAATATACTCAAAAGAAATAACTTTTTATGTATAACTACTTTAGGACAAATACTAAATGAATGTGTGTATGATGGCAACTCTCAAAAACCATCATCTAGTTGAAAACAAATAGATCTAGTTCCTGAGCAACCAACAGTGAGAAATAAATAACATCTGATAGAGCAATAATTCAAACAGCTTTCAGTTCCATCACCCAACCCAGGCTGATATTTTGTGTAAAGCATTGACAAATACACACAGCATAGCTGATGTTTGCTATGTATCTAGCCAATTAATTAAGTCATTTTGAACTGAAGTTGCTGTTGGTAGATATAATTTGCTAAGAGCACCACCTGTTTTATCCTTTATCTATTCGAGGTTTATTTCACATGCAGAAAAGTTGGCTTTTATTAGAATCATAGAAAAGTTGGCTTTTATTAGAATCTTACAAACTGTCTTCATCATACAATAGCCAAGGAGCATTTTTTTTGTACATTAATTGATTTGTTTTGGCATTAACCCAACTCACCAGTGCTGTAATGCAAATGGAAAACTTTAAAATGTGGGATGTTAGATTGATTAGTAGATCCCAAGTATGTCATTTCTGTAAATGTAAAATATTGAAACTTCAACTCATTGGATAAAGTTCTAGGTGTTCTTTTAAAAAAAAATCTTTCTATTAAGTCTCAGCGTGTGTCAAGATGCTCTGTCTGCCAGTTCTTGAGTCTTTAATAAAGGTCATCTTTATCTTTATAATGACTTTGTATGAGATTAAAGTACAAAAAGATAGTTAATAGCATTATTTGGAGAACATTTTTTTCTAATTCCATCCAAGCAGGTCTGTCATTCCTTTTGAACCATATAATTACACACCTCTGTTAATAATTCTAAACAGCAGGAGGTCATAGAGAAAAGACCACCAACCAGGATGTGCTGAGAAAATGCTTGGATCTATCCGATGTCAATACTTTATTCAAGCAGAGTTCTGTAATGCTTAAATTACGATACAAAGTTCAACCCAGAGGAATACTTAATTCAAATCTCAAGTAAACTTTTATGGTGCAAATGATTCATAGATCCTGGAATCAAAGTTGTATAAATTGCTATCTGATGCAACTCTGGTGCGGACTGTAAATCCATCCAGTAATGCTACAAGGTCACTTCAAACTTAACTGACCTTACTTAATTAGCATTAGCATATTTTAACATGGAAAGCTGGCATAGCCAACAAATCTACAGAACTGTCTCACTATGAAAGAGTAATATGAGTCAATTATTTTCAATCTTTCTCAGTTCCATTACCTACAATGAGTTTCATTGGTATCTATTTGGATGATAATGTAATGCAGTGTTAAGAAGCACCATTTATAGTACCTACTTAAAATAATAGGGGAAGAATATTCAGTGACACAGAAAAGAGATGCTCTATTTCAACCTGTGAAGTATTTGTAAATCAAGCAGTATAGAAAGAACTTGCATTCACATAGCACCTTTCACGACAGCAGCACTTTAGCTTTTAGGTGTAGTAGGTAAACACTGCAGCAAGTATGCTCATGGCAAGGTCCCACAAACAGTTATGAAATGATAACCTGACCATCTGTTTTTTCTTGAGAGGTAAATATTGACTGGGATTCCCCTGCTCTTCTTTGCAGTAGCACCATGGGATCTTTTACGTTCACCTGAGAGTGTGGACAAAGTATCGGTTTGACATTTTATCCAAAAGGTGGCACCTCTGTCATGCAGCAAATTTCTCAGTACTGCATCTGAGTGTCAGGTCAGATTAAAAATGATTCTTAAGTGTCTGATGCAGGGCTTAAACCCACAGCCTTTTGCCTCAGAGGCAAGAGTGCCACCAAGGCCAAAAGATCTTGGGTGCCTACACTTGACTGTTTCAGTAGTGCTGGTGTTCCTATTCAATGCCTGCAAGGGGGCAATGATCCATGATTCTCATTGTTAGAAGAAAGGGAATCCGGGGCCACAGGTTCAGTCATGTAGAAACCTGATAACAATTTGAGAGAACTGAGAAAAATCTGGGTCTCCAGAGGTCAAGATTTTACATTGAAGGTTGTCATTAGTGGCAGTCCTAAAGTGCAGAACTGCCTTTAAACATCACCTCAATGCAAAAGCTTGACTTTTGCAGGGAAGAATGGAAAAGGACTGAATTCCAGGAAACCAATGTGTATTTTTCTTGATAGAATACACCAAATACGTGCTTGTTGCTGATATCAGAAAAGGATGCGTGCAATTCTACTTAGGCAGGTATACACTAGCCAGTGAAGCTATGAGAATAAGAGCTTAGAAAGAGAGATGGTGTGTGAAAAAATGTTAAGCACATATATGGGCAGATTTCAAGGATCAGCTCTTCAAATTTCGATATAATTTTGTTCAAACTGTCTGGCGATGTTGGTTGAGCTGTCACCGGCTGCAAGTGAGAGCCAAAAAATCTGTTTTTCACTTGAAATCAAGTTACTGGTAAGGTCAGCCTTTTTGAAGTAGATGAATTGCACATGCATTTACTTTGTTGTGTGAGTTTTTTTTAAAGATCAGTTCAGAGTAAATATGAAGTGGATAAAATAGTGGAGCTTAAAACCTCCATGTACACTGTCAGTGTTTTGGTCCTCATTTACACTTACAACCCTTAATCTATTCATGTTAGAATGATCAGGAGATTTATCCTGTACCATTATCCTGCACTTGGGCATGCACCAAACAATGAGATATTTGAAAATCAAACCCTGTAAGATGAGAATAAGAGTTGAACTGGGATTCTAATTATTATATGTGGACCACTGTGATTTTATTCTATTTATTTTAGAATTGGAATTACTCTGGACTGACATTAAAATTGTAATGAGGGCATTTTCAGTTTTGACTATGGTTATTTTATTGGTGACAGCTTGACAACTGTAGTGTAAACATTGTGTAATCACCTCCATTTTCACTTAAAGCTAAAATTATCTGTCTTTCAAGCAGTTTTAACTCTTCACATACTGCGATGCAAGTGACAAGTCTTTGGTGATTTTGGGCACGTATGTTTCAAGAAAATGGAAATGTGCATTTTTTTTGTACCTTTCTCTGAGTCCTTGTTGAATGCTTTGCATAGAACTATTTTTAAGACATATGTGGGAAGACTGGAGAAGATTGGGCTGTTCTCTTTAGAGTAGTAAAGGTTGTGAGAATGTTTTAAATATGTGTTTTAAATGATCAATTTTGTTGCTAGGGTAAATAATGAGAAACTGTTTCCAGTTGCAGAAGGACTGATAATCAGAGGACACCAATTTAAGGTGATTGGTGAAGGATCAGGAGGGGACATGAAGAAACCCTCTTCACAGCAAGTCATTATGATTCTGGAATGTTCTGTCTGAAAATCTAGTAGAAGCAGATTCAATGGTAATTTTCAAAAGGGAATTGGCTAGTACTTTAAGGGGAAGATTGGGTACAGGGAAAGGACATGGGGTTGCTTGGATGGTTCTCGCCAAGAGCCAGCACAGGCATGGTGGGTCAAATGGCCACCTCTACATTATATTATTCTATAGTCTCGAGTATTCATTTCCAAATCTTTTTTCTACTTTCTGTTAATGACGATAACTTAATTTTATAGATGTTTTTCCAGAATCAATGTTAAAATATGTTTTTACTCTAAATGGAAATATCAAAAACTTCCATAATATCCTTTAAACTTTTAAAAGCAAACTTCTCCAATTTGTTCTGATAGGTTAGTTCAGGTCTGGATAATGGTTATGATGATTAATATCCTTTAAGACCAAAGTATTAAGTAGGCAAATCCAAGTAATTAGAGTTACTTATAAACAGCTTAAATCTGAGGAAAGCTGTATCCACAGTTAAATTTAGAACTCCAATTCAACAAATGCTTTTATTTTCTTTATGGTTTTTAGCATCTATAACAAAGTAAGTTTCTGATGAAGGACATACATGTGCTAGACATGGCAGACGTGTATATTTGTATTCAAAAACTTGCATACGATGTGCATACTATTGTAACATCATATGTAAAGAGTTCCATTGGGAATATGCTAAAGGATCAACACTTTATGTTTGTACTTATGTGCCACATCACTAGGTGGCGGTCTTAGGAATATGACAACACTGACCTGTAACGTTTACTTTGTAATAATATTGCATTATATTCTATTTATTTATTTAAAATATTTATGTTAGAAATATAGAAACTTAGAAAATAGGAACAGGAGTAGGTCATTTGGCCCTTCGAGCCTGCTCCACCATTCAATACGATCGTAGCTGATGTTCTATCTCAATACCACAGGGGGAATGTTACTGGCTCTCCTCTCCCGTCGATAAGAGCCGAGAAATCAGATCACACCTGATTTCTTACCTTTTACGAGAACTGGATTTATGGCGATGTTGACCTCTTGCTGGAAGTGGCTGAGAGGCTGAATAAATTAAATTTATTGAAATTGTGTTTTACATGTGTTTAGTGAGCCTGGCGTTCAATCGTCTGCGCTCGCTGGTCTTTATGGCCTTGCTGGGAGAGGTTCTGTCCAGCGAGGAAAACACCTGCTCCCCATTAATGGGCAACAATCCTGCTGGCCTTGACACTAGAACCAGAGACCATTGAAGCACCCTGCGGAGGCTGAGGGGAAGGGGGGTGTTGCCCCTTGGGTAATGCCAACCTGTTTGTGCCACCCTGGCACCATGGCACTGCCCACACAGAACCTTGGTAATGCCCACTGTGCAGTGGGCCATACCAGGGGGCGAGGCTTATGGGAGGGACCTAGATGAGTAGGGCTTATGGAGGAAGGGCTGCTAATCTGCAAGTGATCGGGAAGGGGGCTGCTTTGCTGCCACTCTGCAGGATCGATCAGTATGGCGGGGAGAGCTGCCCAGTGCTGCTCTGCGTTGTGATTGTTGTGGGAGGTGCAATTGGTGAGGGCAGCAGGGGCTGCATTTCAGACGCTGTGGGGCTTGTGATCGGCTGTGGGCCCCTGCAATTGCAAGTGGGGAAAGGGTAGTTTGTTCAGGCTGCTTACAGCAGTAGGGGCCTGACAGCTCACTCTCTCTGTCTGTCAGGCCTCTGCTCCTGCTATTGCGTGTGAGATCAACTCATGTGAAATAGCTCCCTCTGCAGTTGCTATTGTGCATGCGCAGAATCTGCAGTTTGCACATGTAAAATAGCTCACTCTGCAGGCTGGCTAGCAAATTGAGTAAAAAGTCTGACAACACCAGGTTTTAGTCCAACCGATTTATTTGATAGTAAACGCATAAGCTTTCGGGTTCGTCCCTTCATCACCTGACGAAGGGACTAACCCGAAAGCTTGTGCGTTTACTATCAAATAAATCGGTTGGACTAAAACCTGGTGTTGTCAGACTTCTTACTGTGTTTACCCCAGTCCAACGCCGGCACATCCACATCATAGTAAATTTAGCCCAGCCCACTGCCTGCAGCAGCTAGAAACTACCAAGACCAGTTTTTTCATGCACCATGTACACATGATTGGGTGTGAAAACAGCCCAAAAAACAGATCTGAAATTCTCCCACTTTCATGCTAACTGGATGCTTAGAATCATTCTCATAAAATTTGGCCCTATATTCCGGCACTCTCCCCATACCACGTGATACCTTTAGAGTACAGAAATCTATCTGATACCTTTTTACATATACTCATTGGCTTCTGTGGTAGTGACTTCCACAGATTCATCACCCTTTGGTGAAAAACTTTCTCCAAGTTCCTCAATGGCCTACCCCAGACCCTGAGACTGTGACTCTTTGTTCTAGGATGTCATGTCAGAGGAAACAACATCCCTGCATCCAGTCCGTCCATCCACTATCAGAATTGTACACATTTCTATTAGATCCCCTCTAATTCTTCTAAATTCCACTGAAAGCAGGCCTAGTCAACCCAACCCCTCATATGACAATCCTGTCATCCCAGGAATCAGTCTGGTGACCCTTCGCTGCACTCTCTATAATGAGTACATCCTTCCTTGGAGAAGGAGACTAAGTGGCACACAATGCTCTAGATGAGATCTCACCAAGACCCTGTACAGGTGCAGTAAGACATTCTTGCTCCTTCACTCAAGTCCTCTTGCAATGAAAGTCAACATACCATTTGCTCTCCTAACTGCTTGATGTATCTGCATGCTTGCTTTCAGTGACTGGACACCCAGGTCCCTTTGTATGTTTACATTTCCCAATCTATCACCATTTAGATAAAACTCCGCTATTCGATTTCTCATTTGAAGTGAATAATGTCACATTTATCCATGTATGCCCACTCACTCAACTTGCCTAGATCACCTTGAAGCCTCTTACTTCAACCACCTCACCGCTCACCTCCGCACCAAGTTGCATGCTGTCAGCAAAGCGGAAATATTGGCCACAATTCTCTGACCTTGCCTGCAGCTGGGATTCTCTGGTCCTGTTGTGGTGAATGGAGATTTGGCTGAGTGCCAAATTCTCCACTTCACAGCTGCAGTGCCGGGGTGAATGAGATCAGAGAATTCTGGCCATTGTTTTTGGTTCTCTCATCCAAATCGTTGATGTATATTGTGAATAGCTAGGGCCCAAGCACTGGTCACTGCAGGACCCCACTAGTCACTGCCTGCCACTTCAAGAAAGATCCATTTATTCTTACTCTGTTTCCTACATGCTAATCAATTCTCAATTCTTGCCAATATATCATGGCCAATCCCATGTGTTTTAATTTTATATACACCAATCTGTTATGTGGGATGTTATCAAAGCTTTCTGCAAATCCAAATACAGATCCACTGGTTCACCCTTATCTATTCTACCAGTTATGTCCTCCAAAAACTCAAGTAGGTTTGTCAAGGCTGATTTTCCTTTCACAAGTCCATGTTGACTTTGTCTAATCCTGTTGATAATTTCTAAGTGTCCTGTTATCACATCTTTTATAAATGACTCTAGTATTTTCCCTACTGCTGATGTTAAGCTAAATGATCTGTAATGTCTGTTTTCTTCCTCCCTTTTTAAATAGTGGGGTTATATTTGCCGTGCTCCAATCTGCTGAGGCTGTTCCAGAATCAACAAAATTTTGGAAGGTGACAACAAATACATTGACTTTTTCTGTGGCCACCTCTTTTTGTACTCTAGAATGTAGATTATCAGACCTTAGGGCTTTAATCAATTTCCGAACCATGTTAATATACTTTTTATCTGCTAATTGCCAGTTTTCTAGTAGTGAGCTAGAAAAGTGTTGTTTTTAAAACATTCCTTGTACATTCGCATTGTATGTCCCCTGTCTATAATTTCTAATTTAACAAGATTTAAATAATGATGGAAACTACAATTGCAATATTGTAACCAGACTTGGCAATTCACTGATGGTGGTTAGCACTCTTTCTCTGGAGCCAGAAGGCTAAGGAATTCAAGTCCCGTTCCAGACCCCTGAATACATAATCTAAGCAGCCATTCCCACTGCAGTACTGAGGGAGTGCAGAGAGGTCAGAAATGCTGTCTTTTGGATGAGGATTTAAACAAAGCACTGTCTGCCTTTTCAGGTGGTGATAAAGGATTTTATGGAACAATTTCAAAGAAGACCAGAGGTGCTCTCCCCAACATTCTAATCCCTATTTATCATTCCCAACTTCATTAAAAGAAATGATCTGGTCATTTCAGCAGGTCTGACAGCATCCATGGAGAGAGAATAGAGCCCACATTTTGAGTCTGGGTGACCCTTCGTCATCCAGACTCGAAACGTTGGCTCTGTACTCTCTGAGCTACTGAGATTTTCCAGCATTTTCTGTTTTGGTTTCATATTCCAGCATCTGCAGTATTTTGCCTCGAACTGGTCATTTTTTTTCTCTGTTTGTAGGAGCTTACAAATTATTTTCTCCACAGTGACAATGCTTCAGAGGTACTTCAGCAGTTGTAAAGCACTTTGCAATGGGGGTGGGAGAAGGCAACTGGTAATATGGGTTTTCCATGATACATACCCAGATCCTATGAATCAATGTCGTCATTTTTTTAAAATTCATTTGGGGAACATGGGCATCACTGGCTGGCCAGCAAAGAACATGAAAAAAATCGAGAAGTGACCGTTGAGAAGTAACAGGCCCAGTGAATGCAATCAATCATGGACTGATTGATACACTTGTCTTTTAAAAGAAGTTCCTAGTTTCCAAACTTTTACCTGGGGTGACAACTGTCTTCTAAAATTACTGCAGATACCTACCTCATAGGGGTCTCCCCAGCTCAGTTGCGAACAGTGTAGGAAATCCTCCAAAAACAAGGAAGAATATGCTTCATATATATGTTCACAAATTCTTATTCCTGTTGCGTGTTTGAGCACTGCGAAGACGATGGCCTCATGGTAATATCACAAGATGATAAATCCAGAAACTCTGCTAATGTTCTGGGGACCTGGGTTTGAATCCTGCCGCGGAATTTGAATTAAATGAAAAAGATCTGGAATGAAGAATCTGCTGAGGACCATGAAATCATGTTGATTGTTGGAAAAATCATCTAGTTCACTAATGTCCTTTAGAGAAGGAAATCTGCCGTCCTTATCTGGTCTGACTGACATGTGACTCCAGAGCCACAGCAATGTGGTTGACTCAACTGCCCTCAGGCAACTGGGGATGGGCAATAAATGCTGGCCAGCCAGTGATGCCCATGTCCCACAAATGAATTTGAAAAAACATGATGACATTGATTCATAGCATCTGGGCATGTAGCGAAGAAAACCCACGTCAACAGTTGTTGTTCTGAGTTTTGGCATTTGGATAACAGGTATTTTGGAGGAAGCGGTTTAAAGTTAATACCACTCCACACAAATCATAACAAATTTCAGAGTGGCATTAGAGAAAGAGATTTAGTTGGTTGAAGGAGAGAATATAAATAAAACAAAAGTGTTAATTTGTTTCACCTTTTCAAGAGTCCAGAAATGAAGTGTGAATTGCATTTATATTCTTTGTTGAACGAGGATCAAAAATGTGAAGAATTTGCAGCTGCATGCTTTTTGTCCTGCACACAGGGACACATGTAACTTATTGGGCAGACTTTTACAACCACTCTTATCCCAAAGCCATAAAATAAGACATAGGAGCAGAAATAAGCCATTCAGCCCATCGAGTCTGCTCCACCACTCAATGAGATCATGACTGATCTGATGTGATAATCCCCTACTCCACTTTCCTGCCTCATCCCTATAACTCTTGATTCCTTTACTGATTTAAACATCTTTGGAAAGAACCTGTTCAATATAAGTAGCTATTCACCCCAAAATAAAGCTTTTATTTGCAATTGAATTGTTCTTCCCAAAATCTGACATCTTGCTGGTGAAATTCATGATGGTGCTATGTGCCATGACACTTAGTAATGCTACTTGGTATGTGACTTTCAGTTTTAATTTTCAATTAACATGTATGTCCTCATTGAACTTGCATTTTAAGATGCAAGGAAGGTAATATTGACACTGGGTGATAGTATAAAATGGGCCATTTCAGTTTCGCCCCCCATTATGTGTCTGTCCCAATTTACATTTCCAGTGACTTCAAGGAAATTATCTCCAAGAAGTGCTATAATGCTCAAATCATTTTTGTATGCCCCTTTCCATTAGTACAGTACTAGTTTCATAGTTTTTTAAAATGTATTCATTCATAGGCTGTGGATATCGCTGGCACAGCTAACATTTATTTCTCATCCCTAATTTCTCTTGAGAAGGTAGTATTGAACAGCCACCTTGAATATCTGCAGTCTGAATGATGGAGGTACTCCTACAACATCATTTGGTTGGATGTTTCAGGAATTTAATCCAATAAGGCGTGGCCTAGTGGCGGTCAGCGTTCCCTGTGCCTACTGACCTTGTTTTTCTAGATGATAGAGTTTACGGATTTGGGAACCAGCATTGAAAGGTAAATAAAATAATTTTCAGAGATATTAGCACTAATGCTCAATGTGACTCTGAGATGCAAACTTCTGAAGACAAAGCAAGAACAAAATCAGTACAGCACAGGAACAGGCCCTTCAGCCCACCAAGTCTGTGCCGACACAGATGCCTCTCTAATCGAATATTTTCTTGCCTCTAAGTGGTCCATATCCCTCTATTCCATGCCTATTCATGTATCTATCCAGATGTCTCTTCAACGTAGTTATAAAATCAGTTTCCACCACAATCTCCAGTAGCATGTTCCAGACATTCAACACCCTCTGTGTGAAAACTTGCCCCTTACATCTCTTTTAAATTTTCTCCCTCTCACTTTCAACCTATGCCCCCAAGTAATTGACCCTTTACCCTGGGAAAAAGATTCTGATGTCCACTCTATCCAAACTGTCATAATCTTGTAAACCTCTATCAGATCCCCCCTTATCCTCTGATGCTCCAGTGAAAACAATCCAAGTTTGTTCAACTTTGTTCATAGTCCATATCCTCCAAATCAGGCAACATCCTGGTACATTTCTTCTTCACCCTTTCCAATACATCAACATCCTTCCATAGTGTGGCAATCAAAATTGTACACAATACTCCAGAAGCGACCTAATCAAAGCATTATACAGCTGCAACATGATTTTCCAATTCCTTACTGAATGCCCCAACCAATGAAGGCCACCATGCCATATGCCTTCTTGACCACCTTGTCCACCTGAATTGCCATGTTCAGGGAACAGTGGATCTGCATGCCTAGATCCCTCTCTATGCTAACATTTCTAAGGGCTCTACCAGTTACTGTGTATTTTGCTTCAGCAGTTGACCTTCCAAGTCACATAACCTCACTTTTATCTGGCTGATTTTCTGAACGTATGTTGTTGGATTGAGCCTTACCAGTCGAACACACCTA
Source organism: Carcharhinus amblyrhynchos (assembly GCF_965287045.1). Classification (NCBI taxonomy): domain Eukaryota; kingdom Metazoa; phylum Chordata; class Chondrichthyes; order Carcharhiniformes; family Carcharhinidae; genus Carcharhinus; species Carcharhinus amblyrhynchos. The sequence goes on from NC_137329.1 coordinate 100,754,479, forward strand.
TTGATAAGTTGCAAATAAGCTGCCAACAATTTTCCATCCATTCTGAGATTTCCATTATTTATTTAGAACTTTTCTCTTCTTGACTGTGTTCTGTTACAGTTTGTTCCACCTCTCAACACTCTTCACGTGTATTCACTGTAAAACCTGATACATACTGAAAAGTAACCCTACACATGTAGTAATGCATTTCCAGATAAGTGCAAAGCACCACTCTGACAGATCGTATATTTTAAGCTAATGGCTAAATTATTTATTACATTAAAAAATACAGAAACAAGTTGGGATCAATAGAATATTAATACTGCATGGCATTGAATGATTCATTAAACTGATTCAAAGAGCAAAGGTTTCAATTTTTAGCATTTAGGTAATTTTTGAATGAGTTCACGATGAGAAACTTCACATGAACAACAACTGGTCACTTATCTCCTATTAGCCCCCAACACAGACAGTAACATAAAAACATAGGAAACTGAAGAACGTGAGGCATCACTCTGGTTATGTGCCTCTCTTCCCTTTAATGTTCAAGCTCGCAATGATAAAAAGATACTTTTCATGATTAATAGAACTGTCCTACTTGAAATCACTTCCTGCAGTGAAAGATCAGAGATAAAAGATGTTGGCAGCTGTAAACACCGTTAACAAACCATTAACCTAGTGTAACAAGATTTGTGCTAATTAGATTTGATTGCGACACTGCCGTTTCTGTACTTTCCCGTATAAAACCAAAACCTATAATTTTGAGTGAAAAATATAAATTTATTATTACAGTGTGATGCTTCAAGGTGGAGGTGTATGTTCATTTAGCATAAAGATCTCAAATTAGAAAGGCAGAATTGTGTTAAGAGACGCACAGTCGTGACTTCTGTTTTTAAATTCCGAACAAGGTGGTAGCTTGTATAAAGCAATATTACAGAAATGTTATTACTTTCTTCTTGAAATGCAGGTTGCTGATTCTAGCATCTTTATTTGTTACAGTGATAGATTTCATATTTATCAGTGACTATTCATTTCCTATCCATTCTGAAATAAATATTATTTGAGCCCTAACTATAATCATTGGGTGGTCATTTGGCTTTGAGCAAACCAGAATCACCCTCCAGGTTTGCTCAATCCAACTTCCAACAGAGATCATCAGATAGTGGTTGAGAGTGGACATCTGTTTGATTTTTTTTGTAATCATGCTTTGCACAAAGGTTCGTTAATGACCCCAACTGCCACTCTGACTGTGATCACTTAAGTCAGGATAGATCGGGACCTCTGTCTGGGCGTCACCTGCTCAATCTAGCATAGCTGTAAACCATCTACTGGGGGACCTTTTTGTCATTATAACTGAAATGTTCTGAATACATATTTCAAATACTCCGCCCCCCCCACCCAACTTAATGTTTACTATAATCATTCATGTGTGAATCACTAAATTAGAACAATATACAAAGTCGTTTTAAAACTGTACCAAGTTATCATTACTGTTTCAGAAATAACCAAAATAAATCAGTCTTCTTCTGCTAAACAAATGCTTTATATGCCCTTATATACTTTTAAGTCATATCTGCATCTCGAAGAGTGGTTTACATTTGGAATCCAAACTACAGAAGATATGGGAGTAATAGTGTGAAACAATTGCTTTATTTTAAAAGTATTTTGTTACAACCAGCTATATTGAAATAATATTCCTGACACCTGGGATATTAAACACCAATTACAGTTTGGTACTAGGCAATGCAGATAAATTAGGCCCAAAATTGATTAACGAAATACTAATAAGAGTAAGAATCGCATTATGCAAGAAACAGATTGGTCACTTAACAAAAACTTAGATATTTATATCTTGCTACGCTGAAAAAATTCAATTACTACTGGAAAAATGTGTCTAGTAACCAGCGTATCAATAAGAACAAGATTGATGAATTATTTTCGTTGCCATGAGGAGATTTCTTCTTCGCTTCAGAGCAGATTGGGAGAAGGCCCCTTGAAGCAATGTGCCTAAATACAGTGCATATTCAACTTCACATGTACTGGCTATGCCTATTACACATAGCATTTGATGTTTTCATTGACCTTGAATTTCTGTTGCAGATCCTTGAATACATCCAAATAGATCAAAGTGTTCATCCATAAAATATGTGTTGGTCATTAGCTACCCATAGAGTTAAATAACAAGATTTGATAGCGCATAAAATATTTTTATGCGGGTCAAGCTCTTCATTTTGGCCAAACTGAGTTCATTAGTAGAAGAGGAGTTCAGTACAAAGCGAGTTAGAGAATGCCCCTTCTATAATTTTCACCTTGTTCTTTTAAACTCACTCCTCCAACCTCCATCCCCATAAAGAAAATCCACATTTTGGCATTTGCAACCTGTCTCATTGATCCAGCAGTCTTCTCGGGTGAATCAGCTTTTGCTTTTCAGATCAACCTAATACCGCAATATGCCAAATGTTGAAGCAATAATCAAACGTACAAACCTAGATACAGGTATGGGGTGGCATACAGGAGAATGCTGATGGGCATGACACCAAGATGCTTAGTGTACAGCAGGCCTGCCACAGACCAGCATCTTGCCGTTATGAAGCAAACAGTGTTCTTGGATTTCTAAGGAGAAATCTTTGATATTGCAACAAAAATATCAGAATTCTAGCTTACCAAACCTTAGTTCATCCAGTCCTGGAGTATGTAAGTTGTGTATGGGATCCTTATATGCTGAAACATATTTAAGATCGAAACGTTCGAAAGACAATACTTCATCGCTCATGATGGTTGCCAGTGTCACATACTTGATCAAAGATTTGAAAGGGAATCATTACAGCAAAGGAGGTAAAACAATAGCCTGACCATGTTCTGTTCGATATGGAATGGACTCATGGGAATTGACAGAAACACATACCTGCATGATGCCCTCTGGCATTGGTAGAAGACGATGTAGTCATCTACCCAGCCTGCACTGTTTCCAGGAGAATGTTTCAACAAGCATCCTCCCCAAAGACAATCCCACAACGGAACAAGCTGCCAAAGGGAATAGTCACAGTCCCATCATTTGAAATCTTCAAGACCAATCATTAGATTTCCATTTGAAAGTTTTAAAAATCAGGGCTACCATTTCAGCAGGTCCTGCCTGTTTTAACTAGCACACCCATATAACTGTTGTCAGAAAACAGATATTAATCTGGGATGCCGAAACAACTAAAGTAGGAATCCAGCTCCAACTTGGTACAGGGCTTTGTGCAGAGCTTGGAGCCCATCCTTTCCACTGTGATGGTGGTGACAGCGCCATGACAGCACTTACGGACCTAACTGTGATGCAGAGTCTGGTGGCTGATGTCTTAATATTCACTGCAGCACAGACAGAAGCCATCCAAGGTCTTGATACTGAAGTGGAAGCTAAGACTGAGGTTCATGCTTAGTATCATGCAGATCAAGGCTTTTGGCTTTGTAGCCATGGATACCGGTGCTCAAAGATGCATGAAAACTCTCACAGTAGTACATCAATCTCTTTCAAGATGATAGTGTTCTCGCTCCCACCTCTGCATCTCCATTAGTATCCTTGCTATTATCGCTCAGTCTACTAACCCAGCCTGTGGTCACCAGGGGCAAGCTGATGCAATCCAAAGCACGGTGCATAAGTCCCAGAGCTGCTTGAAGTCATCCTGCAAGTACATCTACAGTCTCCCTGCAATGAAAGTCGCAGCCTTCCACCAGATATGCTACAACCACTTGGGTAACATCATTTCAGAGCACTAGACTCATACCTCCATCTTGCCCACCCCCATCTCATAATACTGCGGCGGAGTAGCAGAAGGATGAGATGCCACCTAGGCCACTCGTCCTTATGTCTGTTGAGGCTTTGAGCTGTCAAATGTGCCTCCCCTCCTACAAAGTGCTGATCAGGTAGGCCAAATGCAAAGGCTGTTTTGAAAGGGCTTCTTTGAGAAGGGAGGAACGACTTGTCAATTGGGCTATGCCCTGTGTGTAGCAGGGGTACTGTTCCCAAGATGTTATTCCTCCACCATTCCTCACCTCCTGCCCTCCAAAACCCAGCTACCTACCCCCTTCCCATCACATTCTTCCCTACTCAGACTCTCCAATCCCTTCTTGCCCTAAAAGCTTTGGACTTAGCTGCTTCTGGTTGCCATCGTTTCTCTTCTTGTGTCTTTTTGCAGTCCCAGCAGCATCCATGACAGAGTTCTGGTGCTGTTGGGAATGCTAGAGCTGTTGGCCAATCTGAATGATCAGAAGGTGGGTCTTCCTGTCGGCTGAACCTGTTATTGTTGCAGGACTTCCTTCTGGGGCAGGATGAGAAATTGTAACTCCCCCCCCACCACAGAAAATCCAACCCAAAACCACCTTACCTGTAAGTTGGATGGTTAGCTGTTGAAGTAACACCATTGGGGTGGAGCAGGATCCCTTATGCAGCTGAATACATGTTAGGCTTGGAGCTTTAAGGAAGGCCATTAATTGGACCTGCATGGTAGTGTTTACCAAAGCAGTGTTGAGGCTGTTTGATGTCATGATCTGTCGACTCTACATGCTTCTTGTGTACACCCTCTGCACATCTGTGTTAGTTTCCTGCTAGTCAAGGCATGCTGCGCAAGCAATATTGGAAAGAGATAGAAGCATTCCAATCACTATTTTTGAGTTCAGGACTTCAATAGCAACAGCACCAAGAGCTCTGTGGGACTTAGTTTTGCAGCCTAGATCGCCAACAAATGCTTGTTGTCACTCATCAATCCCACTTCTGATCTGTCTTATATTTCTGTAGTAACCCTGCTGAGGCCAATCTTATATGACATAGAATCCCTACAGTGCAGAAGGAGACTATTCAGCCCATCGAGTCTGCACCAACTCTCTGACAGCATCTTACCACATCTATCCCCTACACTATACCCGTAACTCCATGCATTTACCCCACTAATCCCTCTAAGCTACATATCTTTGACCACGAAGGAGCAATTTAGCATGGCCAATCCACCTAAGCTGCACATCTTTGGACAGTGGGAAGAAACCAGAACACCTGGAGGAAACACATGGAGACACTGGAAGGACGTGCAAATGTCACACAGACGGTCACCCAAGGCCAGAATTGAACTTGGGTCCCTGGTGCAATAAGGTAGCACTGCTACCCACTGTGCCACCACGCCATCCACTAACACCCTTTATTTACACAGTGAATAAAACACCGCTTCTGCAGCTACGGTACACAAGTCAAAGGCCTGAGATCTATAATCCTCTGTCCAGGTAGAGACAGCTTGTTCTAAACTCCTGCTCCTTTCCTATTGGGCAAGCTTCTGCTCACTTGATAGGGGAATTCATTCTCCATGAGGCCCATGGGGAGATCGATTGACAATCCCCTGTACCTTCCATGGCCATCATAACATCTCCACACACACCAGTATCTAAATGTGACAAACTGTTTGTTTCCCTACGTTATGCAGTGTATGCAGTGATGGCTGTTCCTTTGCATGCTAAAGGGCATTTGATTTTAAGTGCTGTGTGAAGAGTGTAGACTGGACAAGAGGACTGTTAACTAATTGTATAGACTCACTGATGTAACATATGTTGCAAATCACTAAAATTTTGATTAATATGATACATACTAATTGGTCTGAACACTGCTCCAACCCCTTGAGGCCTAATAACTGTAAAGGCCTCCTCTTCTAATCCAATAATTCTCTTTTAATATTCAGTTTAAAGGTTTCCCTGTTGCAGTCCACCACCTGTCCCACCTTTTAACCTTCTCTGCAAATTGTGCATTTAAGCATAAAACAGTTATGAATTCAGGTAGGATGATTTAGTTTGTGGAATTTAATTTCCATACTGCATCCTCTGCTATCAAAGCAGTGCAGAGTAGAATCCATGCTCTGTGCTATTTCTGTTTTCTCCCTGTTATATCCTTAACTTTTTTAACAATTGTGCTTTTACACATATCTGTATCAACTGCGATTCATGCTGATCTCTAGGATGGAGGGATTTCATGATGGAGGGAGCCGCTGTCGTACCTAAAATGGCACCAGAGCTCCAATTCTGGAACTTCCACTACCAAACCCGGTACGCACAATTTTTGCCAGAGGTTGGGGGGAAAATGGGAGCTGAATTGTAGTTTGCACATCTGTGATTCAGAGGCAACCATACATGTAAAAGTGCAGTTGCCTTCAAGTACATCCAGTTTTTGTTAGTGAGGTGTCCAAAAGCAACGTATGGGCTTTACACTTTGCAAGAGGTCAAAACTTACTGGAGTTCTTTGGACAGGTTGGGTACCTTAGGTAAGGTACCTTTTTGGATAAGCTCAGAGACATCTCTGGAAGCAGTCAATTGTCCTTTTGTGATTGTTTAAATTAGACATGAATGTTGATCAAAAGTTGATAAATGTCAAGGCATTTAAATCTTCTGGCCTTTAAATTAAACATCTGTAATTTTGAGGGTTTAGAAGGTGTTGTCAAAATCGTCTTGGTGAGTTGCTGCAGTGTACCTTGTATATGGTACACACTGCTGTCAGTACATCAGTGGAGGAGTAATTGTTTCATATGGTGAATGAAGTGATAAGCAAACTGTGTTGGCCTTTGTTGAGCTTTGTGAGTTTTGTTGAGCTTTGTGAGTTTTGTTGGAGCTACACTCATCCAAGCAAGTGGAGAGTATTTCATCACAATCCTGACTTGCACCTTTGTAGATGGTTGATAATCTTTGAGAAGTCGGGAGCTAAGTTACCACAGAATTCCAAGCCTATGACCTGATGTTGTAGGCATGGTATTTATATGACTGATCCCGTTCAATTTCTGGTCAGTGGTAACCCCAGCATATTGATGGTGCATGTTTCAGCAATGGTGATACCATTGAATGTCAAGAGGAAATATTTAGATTCCCTCCTGTTGGTGATGGTCATTGCCAGATACGTGTGGTTTGAATATTACCAGCCATTTATCAGCCCAAGCTTGAATGTTGTTCCATATGATGCGCATATGGACATGGGCTGTTTCAGTGTGAGGAGTTATAAATGGTGCTGAATACTATGCAAGTATCAGCGAACATCCCCACTACTGACCTTATAATGGAGGGAAGGTGATTGATGAAGCAGCTGATCCCAGGAAGAATGAAGAACTTTTGAAACAATGGCCTGGATTTTCATCTTCAAGAGGGCTAATGGAAGTCAAAAAAATACTCGGAATGAGAATTTCAAGAATTGACTAAGGGGCAAGAGACATCCCAGGGAAAACACTGCTTGATTGACAGCTCTGCTGTCAGTTTCACAAAGTTTATTTGCACAAGATTAGTAGGTTTCAACTGCTTGCAGTTTCTGCTGTTGATACTTTAAGGGGTCTGGATGTTTGACACTTTCATTGTCCTGTAGCAAAAGAACATATAAATCAGTAACATTTTAAAGCTGTCTTTTCACACATACAAGTGTCTTGGTATGTACGGTCATGAGGAGCCCGTGGGTATGAGTGGGGGTCATTACCTGCATAAGGATCCATGGCGGGGGGGGGGGGCACAACCTGGTATGGGGGCATGAGAGGCCATGGCAGTGGATGGGGGGCATAGCCTGGGGGGCATGAGGAGGGCCATATGCCTTTCAAAAGATTCCCTCATGCAGACTATGGTTCATGACACCTCTGAGGTGCCGTGAACCATAATTTTTTAAAACTCTGTCTTCACTCCATGTAAATTGCAGAGGAGTAAGACATGCCTGTCTCATAGAATCAGTACACTACAGAAGGAGGCCATTTGGCCCATTGGATCAGCACTGACTCTGACAGATTATCTTACCCAGTTCTACACCCATCCTATCTCTGTAACCCCACACATTCACCCTGCAAATCCCCCTAACCTACACATCTTGGGACTGTGGGGGGAAACCGGATCGCCCGGAGGAAACTTACACAAACGCTGGCAGAACGTGTAAACTCCACACACACAGTCACCCAAGGCTGAAACCGAACCATGGTCCCTGGCACCGTGAGGCAGCAGCGCTAACTATGATGCCACTGTGCTGCCCCCATGAGGGAGCTGCCCAGGTCAGGAGTACCAGATGCAGGCCTGTGCACCTAGCCGGCCCACATCTTGACAAGGCACTCCTGAAAATCATAAAGCCCAAGAATAGGGGTTGGAAATCCTGGAATTGGGACCACCCACCATTTTTAAATGGTCCCAAAGTCATTTTGACTTGGCACAAATCGAGGCCAATATTCTGAGGCTGAGATAACAGGCCTAAGTTGTATCCAGTCGAATGTAATTATCGTTGCAGGGAATTTTTCATTGAAACTGAAACAGTTACCCTGGTTGGTAATTTCATAGCTCCAAATAAAAGCACCAAAAGATAGAGACAAGTATTGGAAAGAAGAGGAAATGCTGGAAAATCTCAGCAGGTCTGAGAGCATCTGTAAGGAGAGAAAAGTGCGGACGTTTCGAGTCCGCACAACCCTTTGTCAAAGCTTTAGTGTATTCAGTAATTTGGGAAAATGCGGCGGGAAGGGACGGCAAGTTTCCTTTTCAGCGAACTATTACAGGTATAATTGGCCATTTTCCTCCTGTGCTGTAAAGTGATATGATGATAATGGAAAATGACTGAAGTATCACTTTTGACTGATTTTTGCATGCCTCTACTCTATCATTAAAATTAGTACACAGGAAAATAGGGCCCTAAGTGAATATCAGTGTGATAAATTCTTCTTGTTAGGAAAAATTACAGCTGGTAACTTAAGCTACTTCAGCATGAAATTGAAAAAAGAAGTATTCTAACTTAATTTGCATTCTTGATTTAATGAAAAAATGTAGATTAAACAAAAAAAATGGAGACACCATTGCCTGAAAACATTTTTTAACTTTGAGGGGTCTAAACTGACAATATTAAAATACTTTATTACATTACAGCATGGCTGTATTTATTTGTATGGACACACAGCACCCAGTCAGCCTTGGTGGTTATTTAATATCATTGGTTATTTTCAGTTACATTTACTCTATCTGTAACATCTTTATCAATGGGTTTCTGCATTTTTCATTTTTCACCTAAGCAGTGCACATCGTTCCTTAATCAAATTCACTGGGATGGTTCTGCGGTTCAGTAGCCTCAGGAGCTGCTATGTGCCTTGAATAAATTACAAAAAAACATGTTGATTGATAGATGCTGCATGTCAGGAGAGAAGATAACTGTATCCTCTGTAGCTTGCTAAAAGGTCACACACAGAACATAATAGGAATATTCACAGACAATCTTCAAATGGCACTGGATCATGGAAAGGTGCATCACCTGCCTTATGTCACCGATGCCCCTAATTAATTGTTTTAAAAAAAGAAATGCAATCATGAATTAGCTTTACTTTTGATGGTAAAACACCACTGACACCGAAGAGCAAATAGGCATAAGTAGCGTGCTATTCCTTTAGTGGCCTTCAAGTGCAAATTATACATCATTTCTCTGCGATTACTGCTGAAAAATAGGGATGACTATTTCTTTTTAATGAAAAGTAAGAGAATGTAATTTTATTTCCTCGTAAGTAATGATCTGCTAATGAAATCATGAGAATTTGCAGTTCTGTAATATTCAATTTCTGAAGATGTTATTTTGTTAATGGGTTGTTAATTACAGAGGAAAAACAGATAGTCTCTCTTTTTTTTGGCCAAGAGAGGAATTTCACCTCCTCAAAGTGATTATTTTCTCATTTTCTGTTTGACTTACTTCTAAGCAGGAGGAGAGAGATATTAACATCTTTTAATAGTTTTTTTTCCCTCCGTATCATCTCTAGTGGCTGATCTCTGTGTTGTGTCACACAGCCAGAATTATTAAAAATAGTTTGCAGTGGCTTGAGTTTTGTTTCAAGCTTTCTCATATGTGGCATGATCATCTAGGCTAAAAATTAGTATCATCCCAACAGACGTAACGGTGCAGTTTGATGAAAGATGCAAGTGCTCCATAGAAGTATGAAGAATTTTGATGGAGTAAGTAGGGAAAACTCTTTCCACTGGCAGGAAGGTCAGTGACCAGAGGAAACAGTTTTTAAGATAATTGGCAAAAGAAGCAGGGAGGAGGTGAGGAGAGTTGTTTTTATGCAGCAAATTGTGATGATCAAGAATCCGCTGCCTGGAATGCTGGTGGAAGTTGATTTAGTAATAACTTTCAAAAGGGAATTGGCTAATTATTTGAGAAAGAAAAGCATAGAGCATAGACTGAGACTATTTGGAATCTCTTTCAAATTGTTGACACAGATATGATGGCCTCCTGCACCATGTGATTCTAAGGGTAAACCTGTGTAATTTCAGTTTCAGGTTAAACACCTTCTATGATTATGTAAAACTTTCAATCCTTAAAACAATGTTCATAGACAAACATGTAAACATTTACTTGACCATTTTGTCTGTGAAATTCTCCCAGCGTCCTGGTCTGCAATTATACTTCAAACAATATCATGGGTTTACTAACCAATTGCTTTGACTCCATTTCATACAAAATGGTTGTCCTATTTACCCATGAAACAATCTTCAAAGCAATTCACCACATGTGGCATGTATTCAGATGATTTTGAAAGTTGTAATAATGTGCTTCATAAATCTAATTTATGGACATTATCATTCTTCTTCTGGATTATTATAAGACATGGTTTGGCAAAATTGGTTAATTTATTCAATCTATTTTCCTATGCAGTGAAAACCATCTCCTGATTTACAAATACTAGGCTGGAAATGAAAAAAGTCCTGGCTGCAACTTTCCCAAAAGATAGCCAAGTTCTTAACAGCGAGAAAACTGGAGCAATCTGCATCAGTCTGTCTGGACTGCAGTTGTCCCACACTTAGTCATTTTTTGGGAGCGTGGTGAGTTGTGTGCCGGTTCTGGGATGGATGGGGCCTGAACACACCGGTGAGCCCAGATGCAAAGCAACCAGCCTCCTTTTTGAAAGGAGGCCCAATCTCACGGTGTACTGGGAGACCCCCTCCCTCCCCCTCGGACATTGGGACTCATACCCGGAGCCCCCCCTCATCAGTGGCGTATTTCCCACCTGCTCCCTGACGTGGATCACTGGCATTGAGATCTTCGATTGGGTGCCCCTTCATGACCCCACTTCACGATCCCCCCTTCATGACACCTCCCTTCATAACGCCCTCCACACAGGCCGTATCCCCTTGAGACTGCCCCTGGCACACTGGTACTGCTGGTGTGTCAGGTTGGCACTGGTGTGCTAGGTTAGCACTGCCAGAGTGCCAGGTGGGTACTGCCAGATGGTCATTGCCCAACCATGTCTCCAACCAGCTGTGGACTTCAGTGGCCTCCAAGTCCCATGGTGTGGCCATCAAGTGATTCTCACTGGGCTCATGCTGCACCTGAGGGTTGGAAGATCCGAGGCACTGGGAGAATTTGGCATTTAACGGGCTAAGCATATTTATGTGCTGCTTTAAATATGTTAATTGGCTTCATGCCCAGAATGTGTGTGATCTGGTTAATGCCAGTTTGGCACCAGGCATGAAACCCATTTTTAGGCCTGGATGCAACTTTCCAAGATAGGTGCAATCTGCACCAAGTGGAGCGAGGCTGTAGAACTGTCCCCCCACCCCAGTATTTTTCTCAATGTTCGTGATGTTTTCTAGTTTATCTCTACTAATCAGGGAATGTTTCTCTCTAATCATGAGTAATTCTGGTCTGATTCAACAATGTTACTTCAAAACTATTTTATCAACACTATGGGTGGGATTTTCTGGCCTTTCCTGGTGGCGAATTCTTCCGGTCCTGCTGGATAGCAGCCCTGCGCTGCAAGTTCCCTGGTGGTGGATGATGTGAACAACTGGAAACCTTGTTGAAAGCAGCAGGATCAGAAGACTTCGCCGCCAGCCAAAGGTGGGGCTACCTCCGCTGCTGCAGAACATGCTGTAGAGGTGAATGGGGCAGCGGTGGAAAATTCCACCCTCTATACATGATAAGTTATATACATTCCTCTTAAGTAAAGACTATTCCTTCAGCTCTACTGAGACACGTGACATCTGATGTTAGTGATACGTTATGCCACCATCGCCAGCTCATTACCATAACCATTAACTCATTATACTATCTGCAAATCTTTCACTTTTGCTTTGGCATTTTATTCTTGGGATATTTGACAGCAGCAAGGCTGCATTTTTTGGTCCTTCCATTGTTGCTATGAGAGCAAGACCTTTTTGGAATTGATACATTCCTTGTCATAATGATGCTTCCAGGTCTTTGACTCATTGATAATGAAGAACATCCACCCATACCAAGATGGTGTGTGATTTGGAATGGGGCTCATTCATGATAATAAGAACATAAGAAATAGGAGCAGGAGTAGCCCATCTAGCCCTTCGAGCCTGCCCTGCCATTCAATAAGATCATGGCTGATCTGAAGTGGCTCAGTTCCACTTTCCTGCTTTCTCCCCATAACCCTTAATTCCCTTGCCTACCAAAAACCTATCTACCCGTGTCTTAAATATATCTAGCGAGGTAGCCTCCATCACATCAACGGGCAGAGAATTCCAGAGATTCACCACCCTTTGAGTGAAGAAGTTCCTCCTCAACTCCGTTCTGAACTGCCCCCCCCTTATCTTGAGGCTGTGCCCTCTAGTCCTGCTGTCCTTTCTGAGCGGGAAGAATCTCTCTACCTCTACCCTATCCTGATTGGATGATGTTGCTATCCTATTTTCTTCCTTGTTGGTGGAGATTGTAGAGGTGGGAGTTGCTGCTGAAGAAAGTTCTTCGTCGTGATGGTGCATCCTTTTGATAGCTTTTGTCATAATCACTCTAAGAGTGGAGGGATTGAAAGCAGTGACATGGATACTAGTCAAAAGACTCTCAATCCTCTAGAACATTATGGCATCAAGACAAGTGGTGAATATTCCATCACACATTCTTCATTTAGTATTTCTTATCTAACAAATTTGTAAAAATAAAATCAATAATTCTAATCAGATATGAGGGCAGTGCTGCCAGTTGGTTTTTTATGACTGTTTTTGGGTCTGCTTCTTCTGATGCATTTATATTTTAGAAAATAAAAGCTAATGTTCATTGGTGGTAACATATTGGCATAAATAGAAAAATGGTTGGCTAACGAGACAGAGAGTAGGCATAAACAGGTCTTTCTCAGATTGGCAAATAGTGGGCCTCAGAGATCTGTGTTGGAACCTCATCTGTTTACAAGTTATATAAATAAATTGAATGAAGGGATGGTTGCTAAATTTGCTGATGACTCAAAAATAGATAGGAAAGTAAGTTGTGAAGAGGACATTAGGAAGCTACAAAAAGATATAAATAGGTTGTGAGTGGGCAAAAGATCTGACAAAGGGAACATACTGTAGAAAAATGTGAAATTGTCCATTTTAGCAGGAAAAACAGAAAAAAAAACATTATCCAAATGTGAGTGATTGCAAAGCTATGAGGTGTAGAGGGATCTGGGTGTCCTGTTGCACAAATCACAAAAGGCTAGTATACAGCTACAGCAAATAATTGGAAAGCTAATAGAATGTTATTGTTTATTGTGAGGGGAATTCTATACAAAAGTAGGGAGATTATGCTTCAGTTGTTTAGGGCACCATTGAGACCATATTTGGGTATTGTGTACAGCAGGGGTCTCCAAACTATGGCCCTTAGGCCACATCTGGCCCGCAGCGGGCTGCATCCGAATCAGAGTTTGGAGACCACTGGTGTACAGTATTGGTCACTGTATTTAAAGGAGGATGTAAGTGCATTGGAAGCAGATGGGGTACCCGAATGAGCAGGCATCGTTAACTTCTCTTTACATCAGTCTGAGGTCCCTATCTGCTTCAAGAAGATGCCATCACGCCTGTACCAAAGGAAGGGCAGGCAGTGTGCCTTAATGTCTATTGTCCAGTGGCCCTGACATCCATCATTATGAAGTGCTTCGAAAGGTACATGGCACAAATCAATTCCAGCCTCCCTGACTGTCTGGATCCACCACAGTTTGTCTGCTGCCGCGACAATTCCACAGAAGGCACCATCTGCCTGGCTCAGCACTCAATCTTGGAACACCTAGACAACAAAGATATCTATGTCAGACTCCTATTTATTGACTACAGCTCAGCCTTCAAAACCATTATTCGTACAAAACTCATCTCCAAACTCCGTGGCCTGGAGCTCTGCACCTCCCTCCGCAACTGGACCCTACACATCCTAACCCACAGACTGCAACCAGTAAGGATAGGCAACAACACCTCCGCCACAATCATCTTCAACACCGGTCCCCCACAAGGCTCTGCCCTCAGCCCCTTACCATACTCCTTGTAAACCTCTGACTGTGTGGCCAAATTCCCCTGCAACTCAGTTTTCAAGTTTGCTGATGACACTACAGTAATGGGCCTGATCACAAACAACGATGAGACGGAGTACAGGAAAGAGATAGAGAATCTGGTGAACTGGTGCAATGACAATAATCTCTCCCTCAATGTCTACAAAACAAAATTGATAGTCATCGACTTCAGGAAGCATAGTGGAGGACATGCCTCTGTCTGTATCAACAGGGAGGAAGTGGAGATGGTTGAGAACTTCAAGTTTGTAGGTGTCCAGATCACCAACAATCTGTACTGGTCCCTCCACACTGCTAAAATTAAGAAAGCCCACCAAAGTCTCTACTTTCTCAGGAGGCTAAGGAAATTTGGCATGTCTGTGATGACTCTCACCAACTTTTACAGATGCACCGTAGAAAGTATTCTTTCTGTTAGTGTCAGAGGTTGGTATGGTTCCTGCTCTGTCCAAGACTGCAAAAACTACAAAGGGTCATAAACGAAGCCCAGTCCATCACACAAACCAGCCTCCCATCCATTGACTTTGTCTACACTTCCTGCTGCCAAGGGTCTTGTGGAGAGGATGTTTTCTCTTGTGGGGAAACTCTAGAACTACTGGTCACTATTTAAAAATAAGGGTCCCTCATTTAGAATGGAGATGAGATGATATTCCTTCATAGAGAGGGTCATAAATCTTTTGGAACTCTCTTCCTGAAAAGGTGTTGGAAATAGAGCCTTTGCTCCTCGCATGGCTGAGGAGCCCGATTCTGGACTCACATCTTTGATCACACACTTAGCAGGTGTTTCCAGGAGGTGGGATTGTTCCTTGGACTCTAGATCACTAGCATTGCTTTCTCAGGGCTCCTCTTGCCATTGGGTGTCCTCAAAGATTATGTCCGTGCAATCAGGAGGTTTGTCCATGTAGGTCTCTTCTAAGCAAGGATTTCCCTGCGTTGATATCTATATTTCTTGAGGTAAGCCTTCAGGATATCTTTGAAGGACTTCCTTTGATCTCTTGTTTGGGAATCTTCCCTGAGTTTTGCAGTCAGAACCATGACATCATGAGCACATAGCTGGCCCAGCAAAGTTGTTTTCAGATAACCATGGCCTCGATACTGATGCTCTTGGCTATTTCAAGGATGCTGATGTTAGTATGCCTGTCCTCCCAGCTGATGTGGAGAATCTGTCTCAGTGCCGATGATACCTTTCCAGGGCCATGAAGTGGTGTCTGTAGGTAGTCCAAGTTCCTGAGCCATGTACAAGAGGTGGTGCATGAGGATCTTAGTGTCAGTACAAATGCACAGTCATCCAAAGACTTTCACCCTTAGGCATTAGACGCTGGTACTCTCAGATTGCATCTCCGCATCAGTGTCAATATTAGATGAGAGGTGGTTCCCCAGATAGGAGAAATATTCCATGTTTGGGAGGGTTCCTTTATTGATCTTAATGGTGGTAGAAACCAGATCTTGTCCTAGAATGGGTTTATGAAGGGCTTGAGTCATCTTGAGGTTGAGGTTGAGACTGATTCCTCAGAATGCTTTTGTGAAGGTGTCAAGCATGACTTGGAGATTCTCCTCTGAGATAGCAGAGTTGGCATTGTCATCTGCTTACTGAAGTACCATGAGTGATGTTGGTGTCTTCTTGGATTTCAGTCAGTTGAGGTTGAAAACTTTTTGGTCCATCCTGAAGATGATATCCTCTCCACTAGGAAAGCTTGTTCTTATGGTAAAGGATGGTGGCAATGAAGATGGAGAAAAGGGTGGGAGTGATTACTCAACCCTGCCTAACTCCAGTCTTGACCTCAAAGATATGTCTTATTTCCGTCGATGAGGACTTTTGCTAATGTCTCATCGTAGAGAAATGGGAGAATGTTGATGAATTTCTGTGGACAGCCAGCCTTTGATAGGATCTTTCACAGTACTTACTGATTGACTGACTGAGTCAAAAGCCTTGATCAGATCGATGAAAGCCATGTTGAGTGATTGATGTTGTCGAGCAGTGAAAATCATGTCCGCTGTTTCATGCATTGGTCGGAGACCACACTGACTTTTTAGAAGGATTACTTCAGAGACGGGGTGAAGGTGGCTTCTCCCAACCTCTCAAATCTCCTATAAAGCATTCATCAATGCAATGGTTTTACATGTATTGGTATGGAGGAATTAGGTGAACTAGTCATGTTATTTCCTTAAGCAAAAAGTTAAACATCCAGCCTTTATTATATTTGTGAGATACTGTAAATGGTGGTACAGGTGGTTCCACTATTTCAAAGTGTTAATTTTTCCCATTAACTGTGTACCATTTTAGATAATTACTTTTCTGAATTGACTTGCACAATTTCAAAGGCATAAAATCTTTCATGACAAGACACATTGATAATCAGATATTCCGTTTCCTTTTTTATTAATCTTGTTGGTATTCAACTTATACTGAAAGGCTATTTATCAGGAGGCTTTGAAAATTCAACCAGCTAAAAATAATTTTAGCTTTCTTTTTTACTGCTTTTTTTAAAAACTGAGGTTTAACATTCAGTTGCTGGTGACCATATCAGAGGAAAGAAATATGGAGGATTTTAGAAGTCTACAAGATAATGAGAGGCATGGACAGAGTGGATAGTCAGAAGCTTTTTCCCAGGGTGGAAGAGTCAGTTACTAGGGGGCACAGTTTAAAGTGTGAGAGGCAAGGTCTAAAGGAGATGTACAAGGCAGATTTTTTACACAAAGAGTAGTGGGTGCCTGGAACTTGTTGCCAGGGAAGGTTGTGGAAGCGGATATGATAGTGATTTTAAAGAGGCATCTTGACAAATACATGAATGAGGTGGGAATCGAGGGATATGGTCCCTGGAAGGGTAGGGGGGTTTTAGTTCTGTCGGGCAGCATGGTTGGTGCAGGCTTGGAGGGCTGAAGGGCCTGTTCTTGTGTTGTAATTTTCTTTGTTCTTTTTTGCACTGACCGAACATGGTTGGAGGGAATTGAATTAGCCTATGAAGTTAAAATGATAAGATCACTGAAACATTTTCATTATTAATTTTGCTGCCCTACAGTTTTGTTCTGTATTTCACACAAACTGATACTCTGATGATATTTGATCGGTAAAAATTATTAGGGACTGATCACCCTTAAAAATAAATTCAAACTTCCAATTAATCGCTGAAAGAATGACATGTCAAAATTTCATGATTTAAAGCTACAACAAATATTACAATATAATAAATGACTATAAGCGATATTGGCTGAACACCACTTTTCATTTGTAGGCAACCTATATTTTAAACTGTAGAGAGAAATATTCCCTTTTATACTTATTTACTCATTACACTTACCCCAGCAATACATTCCTTGCTCCCAGCTTCCAACAGATTCCCATTTCTTCATTTCGCCAAGTAGTAATTTTGAATGACCACCTTCAGATGCTTTCCTCTGTTTTTGGAGAGCTGCTTAAATTCACTACCGGCAGTAAAGCTTAGTCAATTAATTCTTCTTCACCTCCTGCCTGTCTCCCCACCCCATCCCCTGGAATTTGTGGAAGGATGCAAAATTCACCTCCCTGCACCTGGTTAGGGGAGCTCAAGTAACTTTTTCTTTCTGCTTTCCACACAGAACGTCTGTTTGTAATATTTATTTATAGGGAATCCCATAACCTGATCTCAAAAATGGCTTCCTCCACGTTTCCCCTCATGGCAATATGAAACAGCCTTGATTTCAGATAGAAATACTAGTTTGCTCTTTTTGATTCCAGCTTACTTTCATCTTAGAAGTAAATGGACCATTTTACAGCACAGCTATTTACAACCCAATACCTATAATGTCTTCCTGCGTCTTTAGAAGACTCAGGGTCTACACATTGCAAACCCAAAAATGCAGCCATTGTCTCCACAAGTGTTGATGCCTCACAGTTCTCTTCAGCAAAACGATCTGGGCCTTCCTGTGATCTTTAACATCATTCCGCTGGAAGTTACAGTCGGGCAGACTTCAGAACAAGTCACACAACCCCCTTCATTTAACGGAAATTTAAATCTCTAGTTTCAAAATATAATAACCTTATAAACCTCATAATTGTAATACAATATTCATTTAATAAAAAAAATCAATTTTAAATGAAAAGATTGGGCCATTGACATGAGATTCAAGTCCATTTCCTTATGTGTGGACCTATTTATTTTTCGTTATTGCGCAACATGATCAGTTAGTCCTTACGTTGATCATTTTAAAATACTTGTGCTGGAATTGAACAATTCAGCCATAACAAAATTGTGGAAGAATTCCATTCAAAGGCAGTTGTAAATCAGCATTCAAAATTGATGGCATTATGATCTCATGAAAACAAAAGAAATAGAGGAACTTAATAAACCTAATGAGAGATTTCCTTATAAACAAACGAACATCTGTGGAACTTGGACAACTTTTTAAAATATATTTTCTCCCTCCTGTCAGGCAGTATTTAGCTTATGAGCTAATCACTACTGTGAGGCAACCAGATTCATGAAAAATGAGGCCCCATTGAGTGCAAAATGTTGCACATCATTCTCGTGTGGATTCTGGGTCTCCTCAATCCTGGGTATTCATGAACAGATTTTATAGTTAATTACTGTTTAATTGGTGACATCATTCTGTATGTCAGTAACTCATGCAGGAAGCAGCCATGATACCTTCATTATGCAGCATTCCAAGTTAGCATCAGTATTTGAAGTCCAATAATCATTGGGTAGTAACTTTTTGGGCACTTTTCTTTCCTTGAGTGTTGACTCCACTGAACCCAGGAATAACTCACCTGAATGTCTTAGTATTTGTTCAGCTATAACATCCATTTTCAAGGAAAATGTACCAAGCAGCTCTCACATAGTAGGCAGAATTTTGTCAGTGGGTGCCACAACCTGATGGTGGGATGGGACGTGTGTGTCTCTTGGGCTCTCTTGTGACTTGCATGGGGAATGCATGTGATTCTGTGGCAGGAAGTGCTTTTCAGTGGTGAAATTGTCAGTTTTGCAGCCAAAGGCAAGTTATAAAAGTGCCCCCTGGTCGAACGGGGAAACTCTGCATCAAAGCCAATTACTGCCTAATTCCATTGCTATTAGCATAAAACTTATTGAGAGCACAAAGGTGGCATGGGTGTTTTTCAGATCTAAATTTCATTTGTTGATAGTTCACGTTGCACTTTCTTAATGTTTGCATCATTGTTATTGAGATTAGCTTAATCAGAAAGCTAAATGCACTGTCACATCTCATGGTTGACATGCAATAATACAGGTAATTAAGTGACATTTCTTTGTTATTGAAGAAGCGGTGATGTGTTCTTGCATTCGGTCTTTCATGATAGTGTCTCATGTTGTACTCCCCAAGGGACACGGCTGACCTTGTAGGCTCGGCTAGCCCACCCTTCTGTGTATTGTAAAGGGCATTGTCCAAGATCATTTTCAGTGAGGATAATTGAAATGTTTTAGGCTAACGAGCCCTGTAAGGACTGCACCAGCTAGCATGCTGAGATGGACCATCCTGACTCTGCCTTTCAAACACTTTGTGGCCTTACTGACTGTAACCAACATCTCCCACCTCAACACTCCTAGGATGCCAGGCCTTTCCCACTTCACTTATCCATGCCCACAGCTGTACCCTCTTCCTCCCTTTTCCACTCGTCTATGCCCACTGTCCACATCACATCACCCGCTCCCTTCCACCACATTCCACCGCTGATTCAGCCTTGCCAGCCCTGAGCTTCCAGCTGAGCTGCCATTCTTGTGCTCTCCTCCCTTGTGCTCTAGGTTTTAACAAGAAAAGTCACTGACCTCCACTGCTGCACAAAGCCAATGTGTGTGCACCTTCTTTAATCAAATGTGAATTGGGTACAACGAGACTCTTGGGCACTTCAGCATTGAGCTTGAAGGTAGAAGTTTGTTTATGCAAATAAGTTTGTTCATGGCATACAAATATATTGTAAGTAGGGACTTGTCACTGGGGAGAGGCTAATTTTATCTTTGCACCTTAAACCATTGATGGGAAATAGAGTTTTCACATCCCACTTAATTCAGTCACCCCATGTGCCACATTTTCAGCTCTTGCAAGTTCCGAAGAATCCCTCCAGTGAATGTGTGCATGCAGAAGAGCAGTGATCATGAAATGGTAACTCCAAGCAGGAAAGAGTTTCCAAACACGTTCTATTGCATTGAGTCCCACAGGAAATGTGAACAAAAGTGAGGCACACTACTTACCCTTTGCCTTGATCCTGATACCAGCAAATGTCTTCCTGATTTTATGCCAACTACAAGGAATGTGCTCTGTTGTTTTGACTTGTTCAGTCACCTCCCTCAGGCAGATGATAACTTTATCTTTATAGAAGGGTGGCCTTCAGCCCCAATTAGCTCATCCACCTTTAGTACAATACTGCGGTAGCACATCCAATTTTATAGCATCAAAGGAAGCAGATTTGTCCACATGTCTTCACTTGCCATGAGCAATTACCCCATTTTTCAACAGCCAAACATAACACTTATCTTTTTATGGAAAGCTGCAGTCCATTAAAACAGATGCTTTGCCAGATATTGCACTCCACAGGCACATATGCTAAAGCGAGGCTAGGTTTCCCCGTACCAATTCCAAGGAGGATCCTGTATTAATCTGTGACCTGAGCTGATTTAGTAGATCTCATGCACAGTAAAAGTAGATACTGTACAATTGGCTACGACACTCTTGAACAAGGGGGTGGGGTAAACTTAGTTGAAGTTCCTGCTGCTCATAGGTAATGAGTGTGCCCATATCAGAAAGTGGATAAGAAGATAATAAGTGACAAGAGGATCAAGTGTGGCTGCATACACATTTAAATGTTGACAATGACTTTGCCATTTTACATGAAAGTCTTCAATGTAGTACAAGAAAATTAAGGCACCTGTAGAACTGTATCTCTGTGATTTAATGTTTTCAGGGACACTTCAGAAAATTGGAGGGAGGTAAATAAAAAATGCACCCATTGGACGTGGAGAAAAGTTTTCATCTCACTTACAAGGCATTAGTTGACAGTCCATTGTGACCACCTTTAGGGAAAAAACAAACTCTCAAAATGTCACCAGATTACTAATGGTCGGCATTGGTAGAGAGAAAACAAATCAAGGTTTTTACTTGTCCATTAAAGTTACTTTGCAGCCTTGCAGTTACTTTGATACTTTGAGCTTTGGAATTTTCCTTTTATTGAGAACAAAATTGAAATTGAAAATAGATGGAAGACCAGTTAACCAGCCACCAAACAATACATTAATTTAAACAAAGCTGAAAATCAATGTTTGATATTTCTGAGCTTCTGAGTCAATATCATTCACAAAAACACAATGAGAAAACGATTCCCAACCTTGTGAAAGAAGGTTTGAAAGAGGAATTGGGTTGCATATTTGGTCACCTCCATGTGCATTCCTGCCTCCGGGCAATCTTACCAGTGGGCTATAAATGACAGCAAGTATGCAGCCAGCAATGGCCGGAAGCCAATTAGGGTTGAGGTGCAAACACCCACTGAGTCAGGAGGCCAGCAGTAACTGGGTGGTGGCCCCCCCAGTATAGTCTGGGGAATCGCTTGTCTTTATCTCACTGATCCTATTAGTAATGGTGTGACCATTCCCTTCCAAGCTTAGGCCTTTTGCATTTTCATATTTTAGGCAAGGGCAACTATTTTGAACAAATGCCCTTTGATTGGCCTGCTCCGGCAGACTCTCCAGGTTGTCACATCACTGACCAAATCTTGGCTGGGACCTGGAATTGCAGAAAATGATGTCCACCATATGCATTTCATTCACTGATTCCCTTATTTCTCTAAAGCTGCTGAGTGCAGTTATTAGTTTTAAATATAAACTTAAACTGCCCCTCTATCTGATCGAAAAATTGAACCACACAGCAAATGTCAAAAATGAACACAGGTTGATTCCAGAAATTATACTGGGATCAACAATATGAGAAATTTCCTTCATGAAATAATATTACACGAGTTATTTCTGATTGTGATGATGACATCTTTCATGTTTCATTGTGGGCATCCGAGTCCTGTGTAGATGCCACCACTTTTCTTAATACGGTCTACAAATTTGAGTTCCATTGTACCCATAATTTGGACGCTATGGATGCTGTTTCAGTAGCAAAATGACATCTGCTTTAGCTCACTCCTGACTTGTCCCAAGCTGAATACGATCTTGCTCAGAGCATTAGCATGGGTATAAGGAGCCTGTGCCAGAGCGAGGTATGAATAGTAGGCAAGTCATTCAGTGTGTGCGCCATCTAGGATTCTGCTCTTTTTTGGGTCATGTCGGCATCACACACTAAACATCAGTGAATGTTTGATTTGATTTATGATGTCACATGTATTGGGATGCAGTAAAAAGCATTGTTTTTGTGTGCTGTACAGATAAAAAAAATACCATTCATAGAGCACATAGGTGAGAAGGAAAGAAGAAGGTGCAGAATATACTGTTATAGTCATAGCTAGGGTAGAGAAAGATTAGCTCAATACACGGTATATTCAAAAGTATGGTGGGAAGAAGCTGTTCTTGAGTTATTTGGTACATGATCTCAGATTTTTGTATCTTTTTCCCGATGAAAGAATGTGGAAGTGAATATATCCAGGGTTCTAGATTATGCTGCAGCTTTTCCAAGGCAGCAGGAAGTGTTGTGGGAGGCTGGTTCACATGATGGACTGAGCTATGTTCACAACCCTTTGTAGTGTAGTTTGATTGTGGTTAGCACTAGCTAAACCAGACAAGGTTTGCTGTTCTGATAGTCGCAGTAATAAAAAAAAATGATAAATGGAAGTATTGATGAGTCTTGAAGATGTAAAGTGACAGGATTGTTAGTGTTTTCTCTGGCAGTGTATTCCATCATAGGTTTGTTCTTGAAAAGAAAGATTGTTGACACACTGTCTTGAAAATAAATGGTTTTTGTAGGTTTATGTGAGTGACTACACTCTGGTTGTTGCTGGAGTTTTGGGGGGAGGGCGGTGAGGTGCAGGTAGTTGAGTACTGAATTCATGGAAGAGGTGCTCAGAGAACTCAGCCATCTCTTAGGAGCTAGAGCAGCAGCCTCAAGGCATGGTGAAAACTGTACTTGGCTTACCATGCCTCCGTAGCATGAGGGGCATGGGCGGAGTGGATAGTCAGAAGCTTTTTCCAAGGGTGGAAGAGTCAATTATTAGGGGGCACAGGTTTAAAGTGTGAGAGGCAAGGTTTAAAGGAGAGGTACGAAGCACATTTTTTTACACAGAAGGTGGTGAGTGCCTGGAACTTGCTGCCAGGGGAGGTAGTGGAAGCAGATATGATAGGGACCTTGCATGAGAATTGAGGGATATGGTCCCCGGAACGGTAGGGGGTTTTAGTTCAGACAGGCAGCATGGTCGGTGCAGGCTTGGAGGACCGAAGGCCTGTTCCTGTGCTGTTATTTTCTTAATTCTTTGTAGTCTATTCTAATGGCTGCTACCTGACTTATAAGTATTTACCTGTTTTCATTTTGTTGAGGTTGTAGATGACTTCACAGAAGGGTCTTGAGTTGTGCTGGGCAAATAAAGGCCTGGCATTTAAGCTGCATCATTTTGGCATGGGCAGCAGCAGTGTGAGCTGATAGGCGACAGCAAGATCACTGGTGGTATGATGGGGTCACAAATGCTGTCATCCAGAGAGAAGACAATAGGTTCACATTCCAAAAGAAACACTGCCACTGCCCCAGACTAATCTGCTGGATCACAGATTGCTGGACTGCTGCAGGACACCTAAAAACCCATTTGTGCACTGGTATCTGCAGACACAACTGACCTTGCATGAACTTGAATCTCCTGCTGAGGCAGGCAACTACTCAGTAGCACATTTAGCTCCAGGCTGCACGCCACTTGTCATTTAAATGAACAGCAACTCAAACTTTGCAACCTGCCTAAATTATTTCAGTGGCCACTGATTAGTTGCACATCATTAGCTCCACTCCCAGTTTTTTGGGACTATTGAATGATTCCATTGTCTCCCTAAAGTCGATGATGCATCTGAGACAACATCCAGAGTGGATGCAACCCCAACTGCATATGATAGCACTCTTCTAGAGAGATGCTCCGAATTCATCCTAATTTCTTCAAATCACACATCCTTTATTTGTTTGTTTTTACAAGCTAATGGCTGTGATATTGTGGCACTTAAGGTAAACCAAGTATAATTATACTTTTAAAATCTATTTTAGGATCCATTTTTTTCACACACAGGGTGGTGAGTGTCTGAAACTAGCTGCCAGAGGTGGTAGTAGAGGTAGGTATGATTTTGTCTTTTAAAAAGCATTTAGACAATTACATGGGTAAGATGGGTGTAGAAGGATATGAGCCGAATGCAGGCAATTGGGGCTAGTTTAATGGTTTAAAAAAAAGGGTGGCATGGACAAGTTGGGCTGAAGGGTCTGTTTCTATGCTGTAAGTCTCTATGACTCTATCGCAGAATGAATAAATATCACTCATTACCGCCTGTCTCCCCCATGGAAATTGTGGCTGTGAATCACCATTCACTATGCATAAACAAAGGGAGGATTGCATTTATTCCGAAAGCAAAACTATCAAAAATAGTGGAGACGACAAAAATCTTGCATCAAAATGTTTCCCTTCTATCTGATACTACTTTTGGGAAAGTTGAAGCTTAGCAATCTGATATTGGATCAAATACACCATTGTTCTGTAACATAATTTCCTAAATACCAGCATCAAGAAGCCAAATTTTGCAGCGAATAGCGTAGAAAGAATATGATAAATTGAAATGCAGTAACCACATTTTCAGCATCTAATTCATTTTGCATATATCTGCACTAGTTCAAGTTACTAGGCCAATGAGTATCCATAAAGTATAGAATAAGACCAAGAAAAATGGTCTGAAAAGTCATGTTTCATATTTACTGTAATAAAGCCATTCAGGACAGCAAAATGAACTGACTGTGACATTTCTCTGTATAGACTGTAACAGTTAGTGAATAATGAGGTGTTAAACTAGTCTGTTTAAATGAATAATTAACCGATTACTGTTTGTAAAGGTGAGAATGGGGGTAATTAATCTGTTAACTAACCATGCAATGTCAGTATGGACTACAAAATTATACAGTTAAATGAGCATTACTGTCATAATTATACAGTTATAAAACAGGACTTGTATGGAATTGAATAGGAGAACATTTTATCTTTTAAAAGTGTATGAGTGCGATTGAAGCAGACTTTTGAACAATTGTGTTTAAGTTGAAGAATGAATAGTGCATTCAACAATATTTTGTATCCATGTCAATTTGTGTAAGTACAGTAAAAAGTCTGACAACACCAGGTTTTAGTCCAACCGATTTATTTGATAGTAAACTCACAAGCTTTCGAGAATTTGTGTAAGTATCAGTGTTATTTCTCCATCCCACAAACCACTCCCCCTCCACCAATGAGGTTAATTTTAAGCAACATCTTTTGTTGCAACAACTTTTAAGTTCTGTGACAAGGAACCTTCTTTAAACTGTTTGGAACTGGAGAAGATATGGCTAAGAAATGGAGACGTGCTTTGTTGCGTCCCTCCCCATTTTCCCATGCGCTGCCAATGACCTTCAAAAGATTTGTCTCCTTGTGAATGGGCAGGCACAATGTGAATATTTAAAGGTCAGAACACAATTGTTAAGATTTGATGCACAGAAATATAGAATCCCTACGGTGCAGAAAAGGCCATTAGGCCCATTAAGTCTGCACCGACTGTCTGACAGAGCACCTCACCCAGACCCTCTCCTCTGCCCAATCCTCATAATCCTACACAATTCCCCTGGCTAATCCATATAAACTACATATCTTGGGATACTAAGGGGTAATTTATCAAGGCCAATCCACCTACCCTGCACATCTTTGGACTGTGGGAGGAAATCAGAGCACCCAAAGGAAACCCACGTAGATGCAGGGAGAATGTGCAAACTCCACACAAACAGTCACCCAAGGCTGGAATTGAACCTTTGAGCTTTGATGCAACAGTGCTAGCCACTGTGACGTAGCAATACTTCTTCTTCCAGAGGGTAGTGAATCTTTGGAATTCTCTTCCAAATGAAGCAGTAGAGGCTACCTCATTAAATGTGTTTAAGTCACAGTTAGATAGATTTTTAACCAATAAGGGAATTAAGGGTTATGGAGAGCGGGCGGGTAAATGGAACTGAACTCACTATCAGATCATCCATGATCTTGTTGAATGGCGGAGCAGGCTCGAGGGGCTAGATGGCCTACTCCTGCTTCTATTTCTTATGTTCTTATGTAATACTGAATGTAGAGGACAATTTTTTATCTATGATGTCCAGTATTGTTAGAGGTGATGGATGGACATTCATTTCTTTTAAAACCTCATCAGTTATTAATGTGGCCACTGGTAACACAATAGCTCTGGAAGCCATTTGCAGTAATTCTCCATACAACTCCTAAATGGATTGTGCAGCAGAAACTAGGAAATTTGCCATAATTATGCTCACGGGACCAGAAGCTTAGTTTTGACCATGGGTGTGTCTTTATGTCAGGTGGAAGTCTTGTCCTGCAAAAGATGCGCACTAGTTCCATGAAAGCAGAATCTCTGGATCTAAATGCATAAGCCGAATGTGCACCTGATCAAACTGAACCTTGTAGAGAAAGAAAATAGAAATGTTAATTTTACTGAGAAATACCTTTTAAGCTCAGAACCTAGTTTCCTAAGTGTCATGCTTATCATGCGAAACAGCAAAATTGAATATCGCCACACAATCTGTAATCTCATGCCCTGAAACATCTTTCATTTCTTGATCACCATTAAGTTGTACACCAAATTTGATTCAAAGCAGAATGTTGAACTGTGTGCATGAGCAGAATTAGGCAACCTACTGCACAGTGCTACCACAAAAAGCAGCAGAACTGCTAGCACACCCTGTGGAGAAATGACAGCAGACTACAAGAGCTAATGAGGGAATGATGCTCCAAGAACTTGCCCACACTCCAACATGGTAGAGCATTCCAAGAATGGAGGCTGATGTGTTTGAAAGTGTCTTCAGCCAAAAGTGTCAGGTGAGCTATCCTGTTCAATCTGCTGCTGAAAGATTTCTGCATCCAACCAACTTGCATCACTTCACTTGACATCAAAAAGAAGCTGCATCCACCGGGGACCACAAAAACTACACGTCCTGAAAACATCATAGCTATGGCTATGACATCCTGTGCACCAAAGCTAGGCATTCAGCTACCTAAGTTGTTCTGATATATCCATGACACCAGCATCTACCCAACAAAGTGGATTACCCTTGTATGTCCTACAAAACACCTACTTTCACCTCCATAACATGATCTGTCACCAGTCCTGCCTCAGCTCACCTGCTGCTGAATAGCTCATCCATACCTTGTTTTTTTACCTTCATGCACAACTATTCCAGTGCTCTCCTGGCTTGTCTCCTATTATTCACCATCCACAAGTTGAGCTAATTTAAAATACTGCTGCCCATTTCTTAACTTGCACTCAATCATCACCTCTCTGTATCCTGATCAGTCAAGCAAAGCCCTTAGTTTAAAATTCACATCCATGCTTTCAAATCCCTCCATCCCCTCACCTTTCATTTCAGTAAGCTCTTCCAGTTTCCTGCATTACAACAGTGATTACACTTCAAAAGTACTTATTGGCTGAAAGTGCTTTGGGATGTCCTGAGACGATGAAATACTTTTTTTACAGCCGTAAGATCCTAGGAGATATCTGCACTCCTCAAATTCTAGCCTTTTGCGTATCTCCAATTTTAATTGTTCCACCATTGGTGTCTGAGCCTTGAGCTGCATTAACCCACAGCTTTGGAAATCCCTTCCTTTCCACCTCTGTAATATGTTCCCTCCTTTATGACACCCTTAAAACCTACATTATCAATGTGATTTGGGGTCAGATTTTGGTGGATAATGTTCCTGTGAAGCTTCTTGTTTTTCCTAATTTAAAGGTGCTATATAAATGCAAGTTGTTTTTCATTGAAATTAGACTGAGTTGTAAAACAAGAACAACAAAGTCCAATTTTGGGGACCAATGCATTGTACCCAAAGAATGCCTGACACTTCTTAACTGTTCTTGCAGTATGTGGAAGGTAGCAATATATGGGAGCAGAGGGTATGCGTTGTCACCAGAAACGATTCAAGCTACATCAAGTTCTTTCTTGACAAGATCTGGGGCAGGGGGTATAATCCCCAAGAACAAAAAAAAAGTCATGGCTATTTACAACAGATCTATATTAAAATATGGAGTTCTTTCATTGGGTCATATCACATTTGTACCTTCAGGATGTGATTGCTTCATATCTGAAGAGTTGCAAATGGTACTGAGCACTATGTAATCATCAGCCAACATCCCCACTTCTGACCTTATACTGGAGGAAATGTCACTGATAAAACAGCTGAGAATGTAGGACCGAGGAATTAGCCTGAGGAGCTCCTGCAGCAATGTCCTGACTCTGAGATTATTGACCTCCAACAGCCACAACCACCTTTGTTTGTATGGGCCATGCTTTCAGCCTGTGGAGAGTTTTTCCCCAACTCACCTTCGATCTAGTTTGGCTAGGGTTCCTTGATGCCTCACTCAATAATGGAAGTGACTCACTCTTGAATTCAGCTTTATTTTATCCATGTTTGGACCAAGGTTGTAATGAGCTTTGGAGCCTTGTACTTGTGGCAGAAGCTGAACAGAGCATCCAAGAGCAGGTTATTGCTATGTCAGTGCCGCTTGATAGCATCATTGATGACACCTTCCATCACTTTGCTGATGCTTCAGAGAGACTGATGGGTCAGTAATTGACTAGATTGGATTTGTCCTGCTTTTTGTGGACAGGACATATGGGTAATTTTCCACATTGTCAGGTAGATGCCCATCTTGTAGCTGTACTGGAACAGCTTGACTACGTGTGTGGCTAATTCTGGAGCACACAACTATAGTATTACCGCTCCTAGTCTTTACAGAATCCAGTGTCTTCAGCAGTTTCTTGATTTCACATGGAGTGAATCGAATTGGCTGAAGACTGGCATTTGTGAAGTTGGGAATTTCAGGAGGAAGGCGAGTAAGATCATGTACTCAGCACATGAAAAATGATGGTAGCAAATACTTCAGCCTTGGCTGAATACAATACGGATGCTGCTGATAGTCCATGGCACCTCACTGGTGTCCTGCCTTGAGGTGCTAGATTTTGTTAGATTTCCTTATCACCTGCTGCAGGCCCAGTCTGGTAGCCATGTCTCTTAGATCTCAACCGCCTTGGTCTGAAGTGATGCTACTGAATCGCTCTTGGTGATGGGATTTGAAGTCTCTCAGTCAGGGAATATTTGGCGTCCTTGCTACCCTGTAAGTGCTTATTTCAAGTTGTGTTCAAAATGGAGGAGCAGCTGAAAGGTGGTAGGAGCTGGAAGGTGGTGATCAGCAAGAATTTTCCATGGCCATGTTGGACCTAATGCCAGAGACTGCATGGGATCCACAATCAATGTTCACGGCTCCCAGGACCACTCCCTCCTGACTGTATACCATTGCTCCAATTGTATTAGATCTATCAGCTAACCAGGACATACATCAAAATGGTGATGGGGGAGCCTGGAAAATTGACTGTAAAGTAGGATTCAGTGTCAGGCTGTTCTTTGGTTTGTCTGTGGAACAGCTTCTCCAGTTTTGACATAAGTCTCTAGATGTTGGTATGGAGCATTTTGTAGATTGTTGTTTCTGGTGCCTTGATCGATTTAAGTGACTTGTCTAATTTTATTTCTTTTTTGACTTTTCTGTAATGGTTTTGTTCAACTTGTGTGTTACTAGGCCCTTCCTGAAGGATGTTAAGAGTCCTCCACATTGATTTTGGTCTGGAGTCGCATGTTGGCCAGAACTGGATTAGATCAAGGGCAGCACGGTGGCACAGTGGTTAGCACTGCTGCCTCAGCACCAGGGACCTTGGTTCGACTCCTGTCTTGGGTCACTGTGTGAAATCTGCACATTGTCCCCATGTCTGCATGGGTTTTCTCCAAGTGCTTTGGTTGTCTTCCACAGTACAAAAGACATGATGGTTAAGTGCTAAATTCTCCCTCAGTGTACCCAAACAGGTGTCGGAATATGGCAGTTAGGGGATTTTGACAGTAACTTCATTGCTGTCTTAATGTAAGCCTACTTGTGACACTAATAAATAAACTAAACTAAATTTCCCTGAAGGAGTTTAGTGAACCAGATGGTTTTTTTGAGAAAATGAGACACTTTCATGATCATTACTATGGAGAGTCCAGAGAACTAATCAATTAGTTCCAGGTTTATTAATTAATTGCATTTAAATTCCACCAGCGACTTGGGTCGGATCTGAATTCATGTCTCTCGAGCATTAGCCTAACCCTCTGGATTACCAGCCTGGTAATATTTCCACCACCTGCCTATCTTCTACCATGTATTTCAGGGGAAAAAAAACTTCAATCCTTCAAAAAAAAACCCTTGAAAACATTCTCACTTCCTTTCTATTTGCTCCAGGTTTAATATTTTCATTCATTCCTTCAAAGTTAGTTCATCTAAAATTAAACTTCTTAATAATCTTTTTACTTTATATTCTATCCTCGTTTCTACTTTGAAAGTAGCATATATCTGAAAGAGGAGAAAATACACTTTTTCAGAGACAAGATAGAAGGAGAGATTTATTCTAATTGAAGAGGGAGGTCACAGTTGTGCACAAGAGATGTAAGAGAAAGTGATCTGTGAGTGAAATACAACAATGGGAAAAAGTAAAAGGTCTAACTTGGGTGTAAATATAAAAGGGAGATTTCAAATTGATGATGTAGGGAGGTTAACAATCCAATGATTTCAAAATCAGTCCAATCTAATTCTGGCAGCAATGCATAATCATATTCTGTTTTCTAAGAGCTGTGTGTGCCTCTTGATGCAACTATCTTTGCATTGTTCCAATGATCTGTAAATTAAATAATGTTCTGAAATACTTCAGCTAGCTCAGAAACTTGCAGCAGTAACCTCCCTTGTGCACCCATTCAGTTGTCTTTTGTTTCCATCCTGAGTTAGAATACATGGGTTGCTGGGGTGTTTCATTTGTTATTGAAGGATTGTGCCAGATAGATCACTGAATCAGCTGTCTTGATTTTTAAATCTAATACCCAGTCGATTACCACGTTATTTCTTTTGACTCTGTAGATTTATATCTCATTAACTGTGTTTTCTGGAAATCTTTTTGCTTCCCTACAAAAAAAAGGCAATGTGATACGTACCGTCGATGTTGCTCTTCCAAATAATTAACTGTCTAAAATAATTTTCAGTTTTTCGCCTATCGTGCTGTCTTCCATACGTCAGGTGGCTTCATTAACTTGACGCATGGGGAAAATGTATTCATGTATGTTCCTTGGGCTAATTGAGGGTCATGGGATGCTATTTATTTCTTTTGGAAACAAAATCTAGTAAAGTGGCTGTGCTGCTCAGTCCTGAGCAAGCACAGACCAGGCAGAGTGGGTGGGGGCCTCTCCACCAAGTAAGTTCAGAATGAATCTCGGAGCTGTTATCAATTTAAAAGGTATACATTGCAGCCACGATTGCTATCAGCATTTTTATCAAATACCATTTTGTAAGTATTTTCAGATAATCTATTTGCTGTACTTCTATGCTTTTGACTGCACAGATGCTTTTGCCCATATTTTGAAAAGTGAGACCGTACTCTCATGCATGGATCTGACCAGAGATCCTTGGGTGTGTCAGAGGAGGTGCGGCTTTACTATGAATGCACGATTAAGGAAGCCTGTTTCCAAGTTCAGATTGTGCACTTGAGGTGCTTTCTTTTTATGTAGCCAGACATTTAATCTTGAGCTGTTGGTAGTGCGAGGTGTGCATGTGGTGACAGAAGTGAACAAACTGTGTTTCAAATTGGTTGAGAGCACATCATTCAGTGCGTATATTTTACAGTGACTTGAGATATTGTGCCTTGCAAAAGATGAGCATAACAAAGTTTTGAATGCTACATTACATCTTGAAAGTATACTATAGATTGATAAGATTTTTGCTTTGATTTATTATTGCATTAGTATGCAGTGAAAGTGTTGTTTCTTGTGCGCTACACAGGAAAAACATAATGTTCATAGAGAAGGAAACAAGAGAGTGCAGGATGTAGTGTTACAGTCATTGCTAGGGTGTAGAGAAAAATCAACTTAGTGCAAGGTAAGCCCATTCAAAAGTCTGACAGCAGCAAGGAAGAAGCTGTTCTTGAATTGGTTTGTACATAACCTCAGATTTTTGTATATTTCTCCCGACGGAAGAAGGTGGGAGAGAGAATGCATTGGAGTAGGGTTGTTCTTGTTTTTGTATTTTTAAATTCTGTGTGAATTCTGTGAAATAGTGTGAAGCATTTATGGGCTGATTCTATGGCCACAAGCATTGTAACATCAGCTGAATGTTTGTCTTATTTTGCTGATGTCAAGTTATGTTCATTTAACCCCGAGATGAGTTTCATGTTATCACTAAGTTGCCTATTTCTAATTCTGTGACTGCTTTATTCTGTCCCTGCCTCAAGTCCTCTGCTGCTGAAATTCTCACCCATGCCTTTTGTTACCTCTAGACTTAACTATTCCAATGCACCTCTGGCCAATCTTCCATCTTCATAAGTTTAAACTTATCCGAAAGCCTATTCCTGTACCTTAACTTATTTTGATTCATGTTTGCATCCATGCTCACTTATTTGCCAATGGTGGAAAGATTATAACTGGGGATATGCAGGAGGCCAAACATGCAGGACTGTAGATCATCTCAAGAGTTGTACAGCTGTAAGAAGTTAAAAAGTGAGGAGGAGTGGGGCCCTGGAAGGAATTGAAAACAAGGGTGAGCACGTTAAAACAAAGGTGCTGCTTAACCGAGAGTCAGTGTAAGCGTTGTGAGCATGGGTGTGAACCTGAATTAAGAAAGCCCATCAACACCTCTACTTTCTTGGAAGACAAAGGAAATTTGACATGTTGGCTATGAATCTCACCAACATTTACAGATGAACCATAGAAAGCATTCATATATCACAGCTTGGTATGGTTCCTGTTCTGCTCAAGACAGCAAGGAACTACAAAAAATCGTAAATGTAGCCCAATCCATCACTCAAACCAGCCTCCCATCCCATTCTGTCTACACTTCTCACTGCCTCGGAAAAGCAGCCAGCATAATGCAGGACCCCTGCGTACCCTGGACATACTTTCTTCCGCCTTCTATCAGGAAAAAGAAAAAATACTAGTTTAGTAACACAAATTTATGTTTTACTGACTGTTTTAAAATAATTGATTGGAACGAATTCTAGCTGAAACTTAGACTAAAACATGTATTGGAAAATGGTGGGCACTTGATATTTTCAATTACTTTGAATTGACAAATTTATACAGTACTCTGACAGTTAGGGGGAAAATCAAATGATCAACTGACTGCAAAAATGCAGGTTGCTAGATTCAAAGAAATATTCAATATTCAAAGAAAAATCATTGCTTTTAAAATAGAAACTAAGCACAAAGATCCTGAGATGTTTTCTTTGTTACGTCAAACTTCTGCTCAAAACACAAGCCTTCAAAATGTACAGTCTTTTTCTGCAAGTGCCGATGCATGGGCAAGAACGTGAAAACCAGGCCTTCAATCATGCACCTGTATTTGTGGCAGTACCCTCACTTACCATTACCATATCCCGCCCTGGAAATGCCAGTATTTGTCAATTAGTTGGTCTAGTGGATAAGCTACTGCTAAAGAACAATCTCACAAGGAAGGACCATTCCACTCCCCAAAATGTTTTGGGTCCCTCATTGATGAGCAGCTCCAGCCTGAACCTTCTGACAGGCACTGTCGTCGCTTTTTTTGGTCATATGCCTTATTAAACATCATAAAGGTCCAACCCCAGATCCTAATCTGGAGCTGAGCAGTAGGAGCTTGAGATTTAGGGAGTCCCCAACCTTGGGCCTGACCCCGCCCCTCCTAATATCAAAATCATTGAATAGTTAAGTGAATTTGTGCAAGAACCTTAGCAAGTCCATGGCTGTTCTAACAATTTCTTGCATTTATGTTTCATTCTTATTGTATATGTCTTAAGATATTTCATAAGGGCACATTCAGACAGAAATTGATACCAAGCCACATTGGTTGATATTAGAGCAGATGACCAAAAGCTTGGGTCAGGGTATGTTAAAAGACAAAACAGAAGTAGGGAAGTAGAGCAAGGGAAATTCCAGAGCTCTGGGTTTCAGAAGATGGAGGCATATTTGATTTGATTTATTATTGTCACGTGAGTTGGTAAATAGTGAAAAGCATGGACTTCAGTAAGGCCTTTGACAAGGTCCCTCATGGCAGACTGGTGCAGAAAGTGAAGTTGCTTGGGATCAGAGGTGAGCTGGCAAGGTGGACACAAAACTGGCCTGATCAAAGAAGGCAGAGGGTAGCGGTGGAAGAGTGCGTTTCTGAATGGAGGGCTGTGACAAGTGGCATTCCTCAGGGATCAGTGCTAGGACCTTTGTTGTTTGTAATATATATAAATGATTTGAAAGAAAATGTAACTGGATTGACTAGTAAGTTTGCGGATAGCACAAAGGTTGGTGGATTTGCAAATAGCGATGAGGACCATCAGAGGATACAGTAGGATATAGATTGGTTGGAGACTTGGAATGAAAGGTGGCAGACGGAGTTTAATCCAGACAAATGTGAAGTAATGCATTTTGGAAGGCCTAATACGGATGGGAAATATACAGAAATGACAGAATCCTTAAGAGTATTGATGGGTAAAGGGACTTGGGTGTATGGGTACATGGTCACCGAAAATGGCAATGCAGGTGGAGAAGGTAGTCAAGGAGGCATACGACATGCTTGCCTTCATCAGCCGGGGCATTGAGTTTAAAAATTGGCAAGTCATGTTGCAATTTTATAGAACCTTAGTTAGGCTACACTTGGAATATAGTGTTCAGTTCTGGTTGCCACACTACCAGAAGGATGTGGACACATTGGAGAGGGTACAGAAAAGATTTACCAGGATGTTGCCTGGTATAGAGGGCATCAACTATGAGGAGAGGTTGGAGAAACTTGCTTTGTTCTCATTGGAACGTTGGAGGTTGAGGGGCGACCTGATAGAAGTCTACAAGATTATGAGAGGAATGGACAGAGTGGATAGTCAGAAGCTTTTTCCTAGGGTGGAAGAGACAATTACTAAAGGGCACAGGTTTAAGGTGTGAGGGGCAAGGTTTAAAGGAGATGTATACGGCATATTTTTTTACACAGGGTGGTGGGTGCCTGGAACTTATTGCCAGGGGAGGTAGTGGAAGCAAAATAGATAGTGGCTTTTAAGGGGCATCTTGACAAATACATGAATAGGATGGGAATAGAGGGATATGGTCCCTGGAAGGGTAGGGGGTTTTCGTTAATTTGGGTAGCATGGTCAAGCAGGCTTGGAGGGCTGAAGGGCCTGTTCCTGCGCTGTAATTTTCTTTGTTCTTCTTTGTTACTTGCACGTTATACTGACAAAACATACCACTCATTGAAAAGGAAGTGAGAGAGGAAATGAAGAGTAATTTCACAATAATTTGAAACCCTCCTCAAGGATGCAGTAGCATCGTGGTATTGTCACTGGATTAGTATCCAGAGACCCAGGGCAATTCTCTGGGACCTAGGTTGGAATCCCACCATGGCAGAGGGTGAGATTTGAATTTGGTGTAATTATAGAATGAAAAGTAAAGGTGACCGTGAAACCATTGTTGATTGTCGTTAAAAAAAAAGTTTGGTTTTTTTGGGGGGCGTTGTCGGTGGCAGGCAAAGACTGTAAACCAAGCTATCCAAATTTAACAAATGACTCCCAAATGAGGAATTATTCAAAGTTTCATTTTTATAACTTTAACATGAATTGGATCTAATGCAAATTAAACGTGGATCGATAGGCACATGGACTTCATAAGAATAGGGTCAATTTTACTTAGTCTTAAAAACAATTATGGATTTCATTGATATTTTAAAGAATTCCAAACTTTCCATACTGCAGTGCTTCACAGTCAGTTTATTGCTGTTTACTTTACAAAATGCTGAGTTCAATAAATTTATGTGGTGCATTTTAGAAGAAAAGGATGATATGAGTTTTCACTCATATGAAGGAGAATAAAGTGATAAATGTGGTAAATTTCCCTTTGCTGTGATTCCATTAGATAGTCACAGTCAGCAAATAGGGCTACCAGGCAATGGCCCTAATTTTGCAGCTCACAGTCCATGGGACCATAGAATTGCTACATTTACTCTTGTGATTTATTTATTGCTTTTGGATCAATTTCCTGCTTTGTTTTCTTCCCACCCGCCATCAATTTCATTTCACGAAACATATATTTCGTTTTACATCGTGTTCAATTTATGTGATGGCGTCATTGAGATACCATTGTCATGCAACTATTTCTGTTCAATATGAGGTTAATGTCAAATATATCTACTATTTAAACAAAGACAGATTAAATATATGGCAAGTGAACCTGCTTCTTGGTAACACTGGTGAGGTGAGGTGAGGATTGAGGAAAACAGCAAGAGCTTAAAACAGAAACAGATATGTTTGAAGTGCTCCCGTTCAGATAATCTCTGCAGGAAGGCAAGTTAATGTTCTGTGTGTGAGACCGTTCCTCACAACTACATCTGCAGCTTTCCTTCTTTTCATTTGCATCTGAAGAACTTCCTTTTTGAATATGCCATGAGGACCTTTATGCTCATCTGAACAAGCTGATCAAACCTTAGTTTAAAATATAATTTAAAGTACAGCACATCTAACAATGTAACCCCCAATATTAGGCTCCTTGTCAGTTTAGATTATCTGCTTCAGTCCTGGAATAAGGCTTGAATCTGTAAAGAGTGCTTATCCCAGCAAATATTTCACTCTCAGCCAATATCACTCAAACTGATTATCTGATGCTAACTGACCCAAGGTGACAAACCAGCTAAGCCAGTCAGAACTTTTCCTGTGCATGCAACCATGGTGATGATGGCATGATGACTCTTCCTGTTATGTTGCCACCATGTATTAGATTAACTTAATGGTTTTATTCCTGTTTCTTAGTCTCTTCTAAACTATTTTTGTTAATTCTCTTTAAAAGGTAATGGGTCAAACAAGTTTATTGGACATACTTACACCATAAATTTCTGACAGGGTTAGATACTCCCAATGCATTTCAGGTCCTGGGTGTAGAGACCAAATGGGGATTCAGGGCCCTCATTGCATGGCTGGCCACAAGACCAGCTATCTTTCCTTGGAGAAGCTTGGAAACCCTGGATAATGTATGCTTTATTAACTGCTCTCTCCACCTGTCTTGTTACCAACAATGATCTATACACATACATAGACACACTCATGTCACTCTCCTGCACCCTCTAAAGAATTATACCCCTTACTTCATATTTTCTCTCCATGTTCTTCCTATGAAAATGCATCACCTCACATTTCTGGGAGGCTAAGGTAGGTCATGCACTCCTGGCTGAAGATAGTTGTAAATGCTTCAGCCTTGCCTTTCGCACTCAGTTGTTGGGCTCCACTATTACAAGGATGGGAGATGTTAATGGTGCCATAGAAAGCATTGAAACCATAAAAACCATTCTTTCTGGTTGTACCACAGCTTGGTATGGCTCCTGCTCTGCCCAAGATGGCAAGGAACTACAAAAGGTCATGTCTATAGCCCAATCCATCGCATAAATGAGCCTCCCATCCATTGACTTTGCTCTGGCAAAGCAACCAGCAAAATTAAGGACCCCAAGCACCCCTGATAGTCTCTCCCCCACCTTCTTCCTTTGGGAAAAAGGTACAAAAGTCTAAGGTCATGAACCAACCGACTCAAAAACAGCTTCTTTCCTGCTGCTGTCTGACTTTTGAATGAATTTACCCTGTATTAAGTTGATCTTTCTCTACACCCTAGCTGTGAGTGTAACACTACGTTCTGCACTCTCTTGTTTCCTTCTCTATGAATGGTATGTTTTGTCTGTACAGCATGCAAGAAACAATATTTTTCATTGTATGTTAATACATGTGACAATAATAAATCAGATCCTTCCACAAGTTGTTTATTTGCACATAATTAGATGTGGTAGGACTACCAATTTCTGATCTGATCGATTAGTTATGGGATCACTAGGTCTCCTATAGTAAGCTGCTTCAACTGCTTTCACATGTATGATGTTATGTGCTGTACCTTCACCAATTTGACACTTCATTTTTGTTAGACCCGGGTGCTGCTCCTGGCATGCTTCTAAACACCCTCATTAAACCAAAGTTGGTCCTCTAATGCATTTCCTCATTATATTCCTGATATAATGAGGAAATGTATTACGAAGTTACAATTTGTAGTGAGCTATGATTCCACTGGAGCTGATGATCTGCCACACCATCTCATGCTGGAAATGCAAATGGTTCAGTCACCATTCATCGAAAAAGTATCAGTTTCTCAGAAATATTAACCTTTGCAGGTAGATTTTCTGTTCTTCATTTAAGCACTTAAAAGATGAGTATTCTGAAACTCTACACCATCACAAAAGTACATTAATATGGTGGAAACATTAGAGGCCCTATGTGCTGAAAGCACCATAGTCCACAGTGTTAAAATAATTTTGAGAACTGGTCATACCACTATATAGTAACTGTTATGATTAAGTTTAGTATCTAAATGCATGCACTGATTTGTTCCTCCAAGGTGATACGCAATAGAGCGGCATGGTAGCACAGTAGTTAGCACTGCTGATTCACCTCAGCAGGAACCCAGGTTCGATTCCTGGCTTGCATCACTGTCCATGTGGAGTTTACAGTTCTCGCTGTGGCTGCATGGGTTTCCTCTGGGTATTCCAGTTTCCTCCCACATTCTGAAAGGCATGCTGGTTAGGTGCATTGACCTGAACAGGCGCCACACTGTGCTGACTAGAGGAATTTTGCAGTAACTTCATTGCAGTAACTTCATGTAAGCCTTACTTGTAACTAATAAATAAGACCTTTTCAACTTTAAACTTAAACTGGCTTGTTAAATAGAGGAATATTTTTACGAGTTTAATTAATACTATTCTTAAAAGTGTAGAAGTCTAAACGTGCAATTCTTGTATTATTTCATAGAACATAGAACATTACAGCGCAGAACAGGCCCTTCGGCCCACGATGTTGCGCCGACCAGTTAAAAAAAAACAATGACCCACTAATCTAAACCAATCCCTTTTCGTCCATAAACCTATCCACGGATCTCTTAAACGCCCCCAAACTAGGCGCATTTACAACTGCAGCAGGCAGGGCATTCCAATCCCTCACCACCCTCTGGGTAAAGAACCTACCCCTGACATCCATCCTATAACTACCACCCCTTAATTTAAAGCCATGCCCCCTCGTGCTAGCTTTCTCCATCCGAGGAAAAAGGCTATCACTATCCACCCTATCTAAACCTCTAATCATCTTATATGTTTCAATAAGATCCCCTCTTAGCCGCCTTCTTTCTAGCGAAAACAACCCCAAATCCCTCAGTCTCTCCTCATAGGACCTCCCCTCCATACCAGGCAACATCCTGGTAAACCTCCTCTGCACCCTCTCCAAAGCCTCCACATCCTTCCTGTAATGTGGGGACCAGAACTGCACACAGTACTCCAAGTGCGGCCGCACCAGAGTTGTGTACAGTTGCAACATGACGCTGCGACTCCTAAATTCAATCCCCCTACCAATAAACGCCAAGACACCGTATGCCTTCTTAACAACCTTATCTACTTGATTCCCAACTTTCAGGGATCTATGTACACATACACCTAGATCCCTCTGTTCATCCACACTATTCAAAGTCCTCCCGTTAGCCCTATACTCAACACATCTGTTATTCCTACCAAAGTGAATCACCTCACACTTCTCCGCATTAAACTCCATCCGCCACCTCTCGGCCCAGCTCTGCAACCTGTCTAAGTCTCCCTGCAAACTATGACACCCTTCCTCACAATCTACCACACCTCCAACTTTGGTGTCATCAGCAAATTTACTAATCCACCCAACTATACCCTCATCCAGATCATTAATAAAAAATTACAAACAGCAGTGGCCCCAAAACAGATCCCTGAGGCACACCACTCGTAACCGAACTCCATGACGAATATTTACCATCAACCACCACCCTCTGTCTCCTATCTGCTAGCCAATTCCTGATCCAATTTCCTAGACTACCCTCAATCCCATACATCTGCATTTTCTGCAGAAGCCTACCATGGTGAACCTTATCAAACGCCTTACTAAAATCCATATATACCACGTCAACTGCCTTACCCCCATCCACCTCTTTGGTCACTTTCTCAAAAAACTCAATAAGGTTAGTAAGGCATGACCTACCCGCTACAAAACTATGCTGACTATCTCCAATCAATTCATTACTCTCCAAATAACTATAAATCCTATCCCTAATAATTTTTTCTAAAACCTTGCCCACACCTTAACCATGGAGGTTAACCAGTTGTCTTAGAGTTTTAACCAAATTTGATAACAATATGGGAATAGTCTCTGTTTTCTTTTCTCGAGAAGCAACGTCTATGATGTCACTGAAACAGAAAAGGAAAATATTAATAAATTTTCATTTTGAAAAATATAGTATCATAAATAGCAGGTTGAAAATATAAAATGATGACTATTTTGTTGATCTATTATCCCCTTTTTATCTTCCTTTTGCCTACATGTTGTTGGCTTTCAGAAAGATGAGCAGAATTGCTTGGGTCACATACTACTTCATAACTATGCACAATGCTTTCGGCTAGTTAACAAGGAGTGGCAATCTTAGTGATGAGAGAAAGAAACATCGGTCTTTTTTCTCACTTCCTTATGAGAAAGTTAGCATCAGAGAATAGCTAGTTTGCAAGTGCCATCACTATATTTTCATATTAAAGCAAACAAGAACTTTTGTGAATTCATAAATATTCCTGTGTCCTAAAGAGATTGAAATATACTACTGCAAATTTTTTGGAAGTTTTGGGGTTTCTATATATTTTTATTTATACGTAGGTAAGAGATAAAGATGTTTGTTCATTAGAATAAATGTTCCTTGAGCTCTCTGCTTTCAAGATTGTTAATAGTTGTTGTAAGACTTCAGAGGGTTGCAAAATTCAGTATCCCCAAAAACAAACATGGTCACAATGCGCAGATAACCCATGTCTGTTGCTTCCAAAGCAGGCACTTGCTAGTTTGAATGATTTAGGCATGCAGCCCAGCACTAATGACATTTATTGCATGTCAGAACAGAGGCCCAAGTTTATATGAAGCTAGGACTATCATCCATAACTTAAAGCTAGCCCGCACTGCTTGAAGAGGAGGTGCATTCTGGCTGGAGCAGGTTTTAAGGTAGATAATCTAACCTGAAATGTGATTAGTGGCACAGGAGAGAGTATGCATCAAGGTCCTGTGATGCTACGTTGAAGGTTTTGATGCAGGAAGTTGAGTGAAAGAGAGATGTACTCAATGCACAATGATCCAGGAAGTCCTCCAGAAGTACATTCCAAAGGTAGTGAATTAAGATAGCTTTTGCAGTCATTGCAGGCAGTATAGCTCTGAGGACGTGGATGGATTGCTACAAGATGTTCAATGACTCAACACAACTGGTGAAGATCAGCAAGTGCATCTACAAGTGCCATATCTTACCACCTGAACCACTAACGTCAAATAGTATTCAATTCGCCACATTCCATCATTATCAACAATCTCTACCAATTATGAATCACACTTAATATTCAGCTCTTCACCTCACCCTCACACACTTAACATTGTTATAAGTTTCCCATTCTGAGCCTGTACATGTCAAATTTTCAACAATGATAGCCACGACTCCCAAGCATTTGTACCTCTCTGATACATTTTCCTCTATCTTGTAGTTCAAAGTAATGCATCCCAGAGGCAGCAGCATCTAACTGGTGAGGGTCAGGCAGTTACATGCCCTTACCCCAATTGAGAAGAGATTTCTACCCATTATTGAAACACCCATAACAGAGAACTGAAACCATTCAAGATAACGGTAAACACATTCCAATCCAAAGATGTGCAAGTTAGGTGGATTGGCCATGCTAAATTGCCCCTTAATGTCCCAAGATGCATAGGTTGTGGGGGATTAGGGGAGGTAAATACAGAGGGTTAAAAGGATAGGGCTTGGCTAAGATGCTCTGTTGAAAAGGTAAATGGGCTGAATAGCCTCCTATTGCATTGTAGGGATTTTATCATTCCCCCTTCTCGTGTCCTACTTTGCTCACTCCCACTTAGGAACAGGAATAAGTCACGTAGCTCCTCAAAACTGTTCCACCATATACTGGCGTCCTGGCTGATCTGCAACCTAACTGCCCACACCTGTCATTGCCCCATACACTTTAATACCTTACCAAAAAATCTTATCAATCTCAGTTTTAAAAATAACTGTCGATTGAGCATTAATAACCATTTGTAGAACATAGTTCAAACTTTCACTACTCCTTGCATGAAGAGGTGTTCCCTAATTTTACTTATGAAATGTCATGTTCTGATTATTAGAGTATATCCCGCAAATACTGGAATCTCCAATTGGTGGAAATAATTTCTCCCAACCTATCCTATCTGTTCCCTTAATTCCTTGAAAACTTTGATTGAATCTCTTCAGATTTCAAACTGAAGATGTACGCATGGACCTCCTGCTTTCTATCCCTCTCCTCACTACAAGCCTACCCTTACATCTTTCTCCTTTCAGCTCCCAACAAGTACAATCTGACTACACTGTAGTGGAAGACAAAGTGGTGGAAGAACAGGAGGACAGTGATGAAGGAGGAACAATATCACTTGTTCTCGCACACCACACCACCAGCTTAAATACTGACACGACAAGTTGCTTTAATCTCTGTGGAGACTCTAGGAAGAGATTAAAACTGCTAATGACTAGCTGAAAGGGCAGCACAAAAGTTCACATTTTAAGACTTCTACTGAAACAAACAAAATGCACCATTGACTAAACACTATTTCAGTGGGCAATTTATAATTAA
The DNA here is from genome assembly GCF_965287045.1 of Carcharhinus amblyrhynchos. Taxonomy (NCBI): domain Eukaryota; kingdom Metazoa; phylum Chordata; class Chondrichthyes; order Carcharhiniformes; family Carcharhinidae; genus Carcharhinus; species Carcharhinus amblyrhynchos. The sequence continues at coordinate 100,797,644 of NC_137329.1, forward strand.
AATTGCAGGACAAAACTTCTGCTTTTACATTTAACACAATCAAAAATTCCACTCCATTGTCATAGTTTATGCTGTGCCTTAAGTATACATTAAATTCTCCCAGAACGAGTCTGAAGTGATTCTTGACTGATGAGGGTTTACATCTGTTCCTTTTCTTTCCCAGCCTGATAGGTTTTAACCCCAGAACAGTCTTTCACAGTGAGAGTTTTCCTTTAGGTTCTCCCTCTAGCTAGGTGAATCTTCCAGCTGAATTTAAATTTTCACTAATTCAATCTTTTTAATCCAAGCATGAGCTCCAACCCACATTCCTGCTCGATGAACCAAAAAGACTCGCTATCTCTATCTTCTCCCTTTCCCTTTCTTGGATCCTGCTCACTGACCTGCCTGTGAGTTTCAGGGATATAGTCTGGAAATCCTGTAACCTGACCCTACAAACTGTTTCCTATGGAGCATTCCCTTCTCAAAGCCCATCTCCATGGCAATAGGAGTCATGTGGGTCTTTTTATCCAGATAGAAATGATAATTGGCTATTAGACTCTCAATTCTATTCTATCTTAAAACTAAACAGTTCAAATATAATAATTTTCAGAACCTAAAGTTCTTAACACCTTCCTGGGACTTTGGAGACTAACAGTCTATCCATTGTAAGCACAGATGCTTTCCTTTAAACTTTAACCATCAGGCACCTTGCCCCAGCTCCCCTCCTTCCACAGTTTGGCTAACAGCAGAATTCCGAACAGCTTGCATGACCCTCTTGTCCATATCTCCTTCCCTTCATTTTACCTAAATTAAAGATGGTCCCAAAACATAACAATCTTACACACCTCATATGTAGCAACGTTTTTGGAGGATAGCTTTAAAATAGGATTGAGTGACCTGCAGCCAGGGCAGGGGGTAAGAATAACAGAGATTTCATCTTGCCAGGAGACAGAGTTGTATGTGAGTTCTGCTGCAAAAAATCAGATATGGACTTTGGCCTACAAAAGAACATTGATAGATAGGAATGCTGAAATGCTTGGTGCATTGGCATGCTTGCCAGACAGCCTGCAGTCTTGGACAGGCTCTGGCTTGAACTTGTGAGGGATTTTGCACAGAGCCTGGAGCCCATTGTTCCCAGCTTGGAAGTGGTGGCCAATTCCAAGAAAAGACTTGCCGATCCTTTGATAATGCACTTGGGAGCCTGTCCATGATACGATATCTGATGGCTGATGTCTCAGCTTCCATTGCAGCACAAGCTGAAGACACTGAACATCTTTGCACTGTGGTGACACTTCAGTAATACAAGCTGTCACACAAGCTCAGACTGCTGTCATGCAAAGTCACCTTTCTGCCATGCAGATGCATGCTGTTTCCACCATAGTTGCCACAGGTTATTGCAGCAGTACAGCAATCTGCACCCCAATGCATTGTTGGGATTTCTGAGGTGCCAAGCCAGCTTGTGACAGTAGCACCATGGAGCATAAATCTCTGTCTTCTCTCAGGGTGGCAGCATTCATCTTAAAACCACTACCAGCCTTCCAGTTTCCTTGCTGTTACTTGCTAGCCAGTACAGAGTGCTGAAAAGGGGCATTGCAGAGCTGAGCTTTTTTGGACCAGAGCTGCAGGAGGTCATCCTCTAAAGCTGTTTGCAGTCTCCCAAATTAAATTCAGCTCATTTCCACCAGCCATGCTGTAGCCACTGGGGCAGCATTGTTTTGGAACACTGAAACACAGGTGCAAAGAAGACAAGGAATTTATAAGAACGATTAGTTAGCCTTTGTATACAATATTGGGTGATTTGATTCAGAAATTTAGTTTGGAATGTTTGCTTCATTTTATTTTATGTTTTGTTTTGGCATTATGATCAAGAGAATTTTATCATGATCAGTAATAGAAATAAGGAAAGTTCTGGGAGTGTTGATGAACGGGGAATTAGGGTTGTGCTCACTGGTATCACAATTTAATGAGTTAATAAGAGACATTCAGAAAGGGATTGGTATGATTTTCTCTTCTCTTCCTCTTCCTCCTTAACTGCTCACCGCAGAGCTGGTGGCATAGCTGCACACTTATGATTGCGAGGCTGTGCAACATGTAACAGACTGCCACCAACCCTTACATGTTGTGTTGAGTACTGCAGATTTTCTTCAGAGTGGTGTGTCACATTTTGTGTGGCAACATGCCTTTCATTGTGTGTGTGTGTGTGTGTGTGTGTGTGTGTGTGTGTTGCACACAGAGTCATGAACCAGGTGGTCAATAGATAGCCTTTGTTTGAGGGTGGCACAGTGGTTAGCACTACTGCCTCACAGTGCCAGGGACCTGAGTTCAATTCTCTGCTTGGGTTGCTATCTGTATGGAGTTTGCACATTCTCCCTGTGTCTGCGTGGGTTTCCTCCAGGTGCTCGGGTTTCCCCTCTCAGCCCAAAGATGTGCGGGTTAGGGTGATTGGCCAGGCTAAATTGACCCTAATGTCAGGGGGATTAGCAAGGTAAATATGTGGGATTACGGAAAGAGGGCCTGGTGGGATTGTGGTCGGTGCAGACTCGATGAGCCGAATGGCCTCCTTCTGCGCTGTAGGGATTCTGTGATACCCAGTAGCCACCCTCTTGTTTGGCATAGTGCTTCAAATGCAGTGAACTAGTGCAGAATGAATACATCACAACTGTTATAGGGGCTGAATTTTGTGTCCCTAACAGGTGCATTTTCCGCTAGGGGGTTCATGTCAAAGGATGTGGGCGCCTATCCCTGAGCTCAGCACCATAATACAAATGAGTGGAAGTTGAAATCAGCAACCTGCCTGTCATATTTAAATGAATAGTCAAAGGTCAATTAGATAATTGACCCCGATAATATGTTGCCCATACCATAAAACATTTGGAGTGGGCAGTCAGACCAGTATTTTAATTTACTTGTTCAAAGGGCAACAAGTAAGGGACGGTCACTCTTTGCGAGCTACTCTATGCCAATCACGGGGTAGCCCCCTTAGATTGAACTACCCCACCCCTCCTAGCTGCTCCTTCCCTTAATCTCACCTGCCCCTCTCTCTACCCAAAGCTTTGTGATCCAAAACCTTGGATTTGCCAACTCTGGAGATCCATGAGCCTCGATCTTCTTCTGTTGTCCTGGTAGCTGCCACTGACCCCCTCCCTCATTGGTGCATTTTATGGCTGGAGGGTAGGTTGGCATGGAGCACATCGACTCCACACTGACATTGTTTCTGCAGGGGGCTGGGGTGGGGTGGAGGGATATGCCATTCCCCCAACTCCCCCAGCATTATTCAGCCCAATGATACCAAATGTTGATTTGTATGATATACTGTATATGGAGACATACCAAGTGGCCGTTATAGTGTGTCTCAAAGTTGACATATCCGTCTTCAAAGAAACTTGGATGTAGTCAGTCACACCCTGGCAAGACTACAATTCTCTCCCATCACAAGTTTGCCTTTGCTACCTTTCCCCTGGCAAGAGAAAATGAAATTGTTTGGAATGCAGAATGACTTCTTATGTAATAATGGATGACAAACTGGGAGATGTTGCAAATATTGATGGCTGTAATCTGGAAGGAGCCAGACACAGAAATGTTCAGGGCCAGGGTCACCTTCAGCTGCTGGCAGTGCTGTCCTCGTCCTGCGGTGAGGCAGCAAAAGGTGAGATTTCAGTCAGGGCCACTTTAGTGAAGCAGAGATGCCTGACACATTCTTCCACATTGAGGTTCAGTTGGGGATGGCATGTGGCACAGTGGTTAGCACTTCTGCCTCACAGCGCCAGGGATCTCGGTTCAATTCCAGCCTTGGATGACTGTCAGTGTGGAGTTTGCTCATTCTCCCCGTGTCTACATGGGTTTCCACTAGGTGCCTAGTTTCCTCCCACACCCCAAAGACATGCCGATTAGGTGGATTAGCCATGCTAAGTTGCCCCATGGTGTCCCAAGATGAACACATTAGGGGAATTTACCAGGGTAACTATGTGGGGTCACTGGGATAGGGCTGGGTAAAATGCTCTGTCAAAGAGTCGGTGCAGACTTGATGGGCCGAATGGCCTTCTTCTGCACTTAGGGATTCTATGAGAATTGATCCCCAAACATTCTAGGTCGATATGCCTTCTGCTCAGAACTCCTGTTGCTCCTGCCACTGCCTGTTCTCCCTTTTCCAACAGCCTGTTTGGCTCAATGATGCAATGTGACCATTACAGCCTAGGCCAGTATTTATTGCCCATACCTAATTGCCCTATGGTGGTAGTGATCTGCCTTCTTGAACTGCTGCAGCCCATGTGGTGCAGACACACCCACAGTGCTGTTAAGTATTTTGTACGGAAACATTGAAATCATGATTAAGTTCATTAGCATGTTGATTCCACCAACTTCAAATAACTGTGCAAATCACCAAATACTTACGCAAACTTCACAACTGGGAGGAGTTTCAAGATTAGTTTATAGTTTATTAGTGTCACAAGTAGGCTTACATTAACACTACAATGAAGTTAATGTGAAAGTCTCCTAGTTGCCACACTCCAGTGCCTGTTCAGATACAGTGAGAGAGAATTAAGCATAGCCAATGTACTTAACCAGCACGTCTTTTGGACTGTGGGAGGAAACCAGACCACCCAGAAGAAACTCACGCAGACACAGGGAGAATGCGCAAACTCCACACTGACAGTGACCCAAGCCGGGAATCAAACCTAGCTCCCTGACGCTGTGAGGTAGCAGAGCTAACCATTGCACCACCGAGCTGCCCAGATGTCAGCCTGGGTGTGAAATCAGTGTTACGTGTTGACCGACGTCACAGCCTACCAACTCTGCATACTTCCGGCACGTACTCTTGCACCTTACCCAAAATGGCATCTAGCAGTGGCCATACCAGAAGTGTGCATGTGTGCTATTGATGCCATTTTGGAGCATAAACAGCACATGTCTCACCCAAACAACGGACACTATAGATCCAGGTTTTGTGGCCTTAGCCTTTTTTTCTTAGGTTCCTGCCAAGCACTAAAGTGGAAATTCTGGGTGGGGAGGTGTCGATCTCAAACATTACGTTTCTGATTCTAATTGCCACTGAAACAACTTGCTGGCTTGCTGAGGATCAAAATGTTTTTGTCAGTATGCTTCTCTGGCTGCACGGGCAAAATGTCATCAGAGGGCACCACAACTTTAATGATGTTTTACTATTCGCACATTAAACACGGCAGTTTTTCAACTGTATGCGCTTCTAATTTTCTTTATGGAATTGCATTAGAGACTATAATTAAAGTGGTAAAAGAAAATTGGGTGCTTATAATCCCAGTGGAAATTCATGCTAAAGAGTGAGGTCGTGATCACCCAGAAAGAATGCCCTTCACTCTCAAAAGTACAAATTTATCTCTGCTGTTTCTGTCATAAAGCAAATGGCATGAAGCATAGCAAGAGAGAAAATACTATAGCACTGCAATGAGCAAGCTGACACTACCAAATGAATATTCATGTATTAATTGTTTTCCAACATGCTTTTGTATTGATTAACCAGAGTTACGGCCAAGTAATTTGGAGAAAAGTGGCCTCATGTCATCCAGTAAAATTAAAAGGCTGTTTTTTTCCAGCAGGTGTGAAATACTAAACAAGAACAAGGTGGCGCATATCAACACAAAAACTGTTTAAGATTAATAATCCTATGCAGTTAGGGTCAGGCCGTTGAAATGTTATTGGAAAAGAGATCTGTCTTTCAGCTGTGGTGTAATTCTGTTGAACATTGTTCCTGGTGGGAATATTAGAGCTGAGCAGAGGTGGGTGTATCAGTGCAATATAATTTTAAACTGTGATTTGAACACCACCTTTTAGGCACTGTTGTTGCAAAAATATGACAGCAGCACTAAAAAAGAAACGTACGTGGAACGTAGAGGCAGGAGTAGGCCATTTGGCCCTTTGAGCCACCTCTGCCATTCATTTTAATCATGGCTGATCATCAAATTCAATATTCTTATTCCACCTTCTCCCCTGTATTCCTTGATCCCTTTAACCCCAAAAAACAAATCATGATTATGCGATTTCTGCATTGCTGAATTTCCATAGTGCCCTCCCTATTGTCAATTCACATTATCCTGCTGAAATTCAGTGATAGATTTAAGATTAAGGTCTCTTAACTTCAGTTTTCGGTGCTTTGTCTTATATGATGAGATTGTACATTACATGAAATTACCATACTCTAACCATTAAGAGCTGATATATTTCAAACATTACTTTCTGTGAGTTCTACAAGCCATCATAGTCTTCTTAATCCTTCTCATAAGCAGATATTCCCATGATCATAGCGGTAGAGACCTTTTGTTAGCATTACCCGTTTTAGTTTCAGTGCTATAGATTAGTTCAGATATTTATTTTAAGGTTGCAATTAAATATAGTTGAAACTGCAATATGACTGCATTCCATGGTGTGTATTTGTAGTTTGAGGCCGTACTCTTTTTTCTGGTCAAAACATAAAGGTACTGCTAGAACAGGTCAGTTTGGCTTTCAACCTATTGGGCCCCTAAACAGTCCAGTTCAATCTGCTGTTATGCTCTTGCATTGTAAAAACAGTCTGAACAATTTCAGTGGCTAATGCCAAGCTTTAGGAGTTAACAGTTGGGGAGATAAAATTGCACCCTTCAGTGTTGGGCATGTTTGCATTGGCCCAGGTCCCTGTATCTGAGATTGACATAGTAATGCAGAAAGCTGGTATGTGATGTAGAACTTACACACTTTAAAGTGTAAAAAAAACTACACAGGCTTATGTTTTCTTTCTCTTGTGGAAAAAGTGCAAGGTTACACAATACAGACGGTTTTCATCTTTTCCCATAAATGCACCAATTCTTGGGATATAAATGACTGAATTCATCACCAATTCATCAGGGACACAGAGCTATGCAGTTCTGTTTACAGTGGCGGAAAGTTAATATAAATTTTCATCAGAAGGGGAAGTTTACACATATGATTCTATTTGTCCTTCATTATTAGCACCTGAGTCTAGGCTGGGAAGCATAATTGTCTACAGGCACAGGCCAAATAGATGCAAGGGAAAGGCAAATAAGCACACCAAAAATAATTTTATGGTTGTCTGTTACAATTCTCTCACTGGGATTCTTAATCTAAAAAATCAATAAACAATGGGACCAAAACTCTTCCCTCAGATCAGACACAGCACCAGTTGAAGTAGCTCACAGAAGATGACTATTCCCTTTGCGTACTTTTAACTTTTTTTCTGTGCTTTAAAACAGAGCTCGACTCGAACATTTGATGAGGGCTGAGATACCAGTTTGAAGTATCGGCTTCTATTCGGCAAACTGTTTTTAGCTGTTTGTACATTAATACGATAATGATTGCAGCTTTTTCGTTATGTTAAAAATATCCTGAAGGATTTAGAAATTGCTCAATAGGATTACATTAGATCCAATAAAATGCAGTAAAAGTCATGTGGGATTCTTCGACAGAAACCCTTACAGGATATTCTGGTTCAAGGCCATGGCATTTTTTTTTTCAGAAAATAATAAATAAGGCACCTTGAATACTGCTTTTTAAATGTTATTTTTCTGCCTTACATATTAAAAAAAAGTTCTCATTTATTTGTTCATGTGTTTCTTTTCATATGTTGTTTGGGAATGCAGGCGGATTGAGCCCGACTTTCCTTAGACTTTGAAGCTTGCAACACATTGTGCTCAGCCAACAGGAGGTGTTCTTGCTTTAGGCTAAAATACACTGCTGTTTTTCCTCTACTTTCCACTCCTCCCCTGTTCAGACTGCTCCCTACCCACATTCACCTCGTAACCTGTCCAAGAGTTAACAAAATTCATTACTCATGTGGTCAGCTTACAGGAGCTTCGGGTAATCCCTGTTTATGGCCACGTACGACAGTTGTGCGGGTATCTTAAAGGAAATCAGTTTTGCAAAGAGGTATTTGAAAAATGTTTTCATTTGTTTAAAACTGTTGATTGTCGTGGAAAAAGAATGTTTGGAACAGCACTATCTACAGAAAGAATATGGTCTGTTCTGCCTTTAGGATGAAAGGAGGTGTGCCAAATGGTTTACTTTTGAGGTTGCCCAAGTAATTGCTCGTTACTGGCTCACATCTCATCGTGGCTGTATCTCACTCAGTTCTCAAATTCTTAATGGAAAATTAACCATGGGTATATAGTGGAAATCATCATTTTATACTTGCATATAATTTTCCACAGATTAGGAAAATACCTTTGATTCCTTTTAGTTGGTAATATCTGAATGCCTGCAAATGACAAAATTCTACACATGCGTATATCTTCTATGATAGTGACACAGTGAACATTTGTTAGGGTCTTAAATTATTACTGCTGCACCCACTATGGGCCTAAAACAAGTGCAATAGTAATCACTTCAGCTGTGCAGATTGATCATGGCATTTTCCTGGCAGTTGTCTGAAATGAATGCAGGCCTCATTTCAGTTGAGTGCAAAAGCAAGGAAGTTATGTTTAACCTTTATAAAACACTGGCTCAGCTTCAACTTCAGTATAATTCCAGGCACCACACTTCAGGGTGAATGTGAAGCCGTTTGAGGGGGGTGCAGATAAGATTCATGGTAATGGTTCCAGAGACGTGAAACTTCAGTTACGTGGATAGATTTGAGAAGCTGGGACTATTCTCCTTTGAGAAGGGACAATTAAGAGATTTGACAGAGGTATTTAAAATCAGGAGAGATCTGGACAGAGTAGATAGGGAGAAACTGTTGCTGCCGGCAGAAGAATTGGGAACCGGAGGACATCAATTTAATTGATGGACATGAGGAAAATCTTTTTTTTAATGCAGTGAATGGTTAGGATCTGGAATGTATTGCCTGAGAGTGTGGTGGTGGCAGGTTCAGTAAAGGTTTCTTAGAATTAGATAACTATCTGAGTAGAGAAAAAAATTGCAAAGCTATGCGAAAAAGACAAGGGAGTGGGAACAAGTAAACTTGCTCTTGCAGAGAGCCAATAGACAAAGTGGGCCGAATGGCCTCTTATAGAATTGTAACCATTCTATAATTTAGTATTGAAATAAGGTTCCTGCGATAATTTTTGTCACAGTTTCCGAAATTTGTTTGCCCTTGTAGAGTTTGTAATTTGGCAACCTCCAATTAGCATTTTCAGTGCTTGAGCAGTTTAACAAGTCATCTCTAAGAGGATCACTTGAGGCTGCTCAATAAAGATTCCAAAACCTTCTGCATAGAGATGTTGAGTATGAAGGTACAAGAATGACTTTCCTGTCTCCAAAGTCTGAGCTAATTGATGCTAATGAGGTCCAAAGATGAATTTACTACAGTTTTCATGCCTTGTACCTTTTGCACACCGTCACCAATATGCTGCTGGAATTTAGGCCCCGTTTATTCATTAACGTAAGAATGTAAGAAATAGGAGCAGGAGTAGGCCATCTAGCCCTTCAAGCCTGCCCCGCCATTCAATAAGATCATGGCTGATCTGAAGTGGATCAGTTCCACTTTCCCGCTTTCTCCCCATAACCCTTAGTTCCCTTGTCTATCAGAAATCCATCTACCCTTGACTTAAATATATTCAACGAGGTAGCCTCCACCACTTCAATGGGTAGAGAATTCCAGAGATTCACTACCCTTTGAGTGAAGAAGTTCCTCCTCAACTCCGTTCTAAACTGCCCCGCCCCCTTATTTTGAGACTGTGCCCTCTAGTTCTAAATTAATGAATAATCAAGGGAATAATGAATAAGGGGAGCAGTGAGGAAGTGGAGTTGAGGTTGAACATTGGCTATGATAATACTTGATGACATAGGCAGGCTCGAAGGGCCTTGCGGTCTACTCCTGCCCCTATTTCTTATGATTATACATTCATCTAAAAGGACGAGGATGAATGGGAACACTGCACTTGGATGTTCACTGCCACATCACACATCATCCTGACCTGAAAATGTAACACCATTCCTTCATAATTATTAGAAACATATCCTTCAATTCCTGTCCTAACACCACTCTAGAAGTACCTTGATTGTATGGACTGCTGTGGATCAGAGGAGTCTCACTGCCACCCATCCAAGGTCAACTCTGGGTGGACAATAAATGCTAACCTAGTAAGCAATGCCCACATCCTACAAATGAGTAAAATAATGAACTTTTGCCTCATCAGCACATTTTGTGCCACACAATTGATTAAATTTGCCCTTGTACAGGTATTCTAAAATGAGGACACTCACTCTCCTTTTTTTACTTTGTTTTCTCCACTGTCGGGTAACCTGCCTAATGTGTTGGTCAGCAGGATTTTTTAAAAATAAACTTTTACTCCATTCTTAAAGCCAGTACTCAGCATGGACTAGGAAGACCTGAATCTGTCTCCTTGCTTGCTCCAAAAACCAAATTCAATTTGAATCCAATTCATGGTCCCCATAAGGGAGGCAAAGAAGATCCAAACTGACAAGAAATGGCATTGCGTCCCATCTTGGGTTTGATCTGACATTTGATCTTAGCCAAAAGGTCAACAGAATGTGTATCACAGTGGTCTGGTAAATAGCCCCTTCACATTTAATATCCCTGTGAAAAAATGCATGCCGTCTATTCCATACCTCCTACAGTATTATTTACAATCAGGAGTTTGACAGTGTTGGACATTGAACTTGCATCTTTTTACTTTGTGGCATAATATACCTGTAGTCCAGCACACTGCAGCTTTCATACTGCTATATAGAAATTGTACTAACTACCTTTAGGTATAGTTGGGGCACAAAATTATGCAGGTAGAGATGGGAACAGAAGCAGGTGGGCCTGGAAAATGGCACCATTAAGAGCTGTGATTGTTCCTTGAGATGGTTCTGAGATGCTGCAATTTTTAAACTGAACTCGGTAAATGATAAATGACCCAAAAATAGCTGGTTTGTAATTTGACATGCTATAGAAATTAACTGTTCGATCAGTGAGGGGCAGTTTGCAGATTTTTTCACATTGTTAAAACTTGAATCATCCATGTGATGTGGACGTCACTGGCTGGGCTGGGCCAACATTTACTGTGCCTCAGGAGCAGATGCAAATTCCACCTTGGTAGAGTTGTCAATGGCTGACTATCATTGCATAAATCAGTTTATGGATGCACTGTACGAAAGGGCTGTATCTTGCATCAAGCTCCAAATGTATAGTCCAACAGGGTGCAATGAAATTCACCTCCATCATGGGGTTCCCTCTGGTTCAGAGGCGATTGATTGCACCCATGTCACCATCGAGATTTGGATTGAGCAATCAAAGAGATCCCACAGTCAAGGGATTTTACTTTACAACTACGTAGTTGATCTGTGATAACAACATGCAGGTATATACACAGTAAGCAGGCAGCTGCCATGATTCCTTCATATTCAGACTATCACAGATGCTGCCGTTCTTCATGAGACCTGAGAGGTTCTGTGTGTGACCGTTAGGGGACAAGGAATATCCCCCGAGGAGGTGGCTGCCGACACCAATGAGATGCCCTGCAACAGAGGCACAAAGATACTACTACTGATGTTATCTCAACACCAAGAGTACCATTGTGCAGTCATTGAACTTCTAAACAGATGTTTCTGGTACCATCTAAGACACTTCCTCAAAGGTTTCTTGAACTGCAGTTGTCTATTGTGCTCTCCATAACCTGATCATCCATAGAGATGTCGACCTTCCAAGTCTAGGGAGAGTCGAAAGTTGCCTCACTCAAAGACAGTGAGATAATTCTAATTTCTGAGGGTATTCTCCCAGTTACCTATTGTAACTTCAGTAGATGGTAAATGTACTTCTAGACTAAAGAATGGCTGAAAGTGGCCATTTGTGCTACTTCGGGGATTTCAAGCAAGTTACATTGGAAGATTAGGAAGATTCTCTCCAATGCCTAGATCTGAAAATCATTTCAATTCAAATAAAATTTTATTTTGAAAACACTTGAAGCCTAATACTTGATGGTTGTTGAACATGAAGGAGAACTGAAAGTTTTCTTCATGAAATGTCATAGCAACATGCTGGGGTTTTTAATGGCAGATATTTTGATTAAGTACAGATTCATCCCTTCTCACTCTTGTAGACAAATCTCAATGACTCATAGGGTCGTAATGTCCAAGCTTCCTCATGTCTGATGGTGGGATACCCCAAAGATACTCCGAGGAATCCCTCTCGGAAGTTCAAAGGTAAACATTTGCGCAGCAATTGTTCAAAAGTGTAGGCTTTCTTTGGGCAATTTCCCTGCACTGAGAGCCATCCAAAACCATGATTTAAACCGCAAATTCAAATGGTTCCAACAGGGTTACCCTAATAATTACTTTCAAAATGTTGGAAGAGTTAAAACCTTTTCTAACGTCTGGATAACTTCCATGAAGACACAGACTGTGCACCCCCCCATCTGCCCACGGAACTCCTTCCCCCACCCCCACATCTCCAACCTGCACAGGACTCCATCCTGATTAACCAACCCCCCATGGGACAACCCTGCACCTGTACAGGACTCTTCACCCCTTCTCATTCCAACAACCCACCCAATGTCTGATCCAACCTGACTGGACTCCCCACTTTGCAAGCCAGACGACCCCCCCCCCCCCTCCCCGCCCCAGGTCCGATGTCCTTATCCCCTCAATGTCTGACTGCCACCCCTGCCATTTTCCCTTACCTTAGGTGCGTACCATTTTCCTGGCTTGTCAATTTCACTGAATCTTTAAACTTATCTGGTTTATGGCAGCTAGTGCAGTAAAAAAGGTGGCCAGTCTTCCTTCAATCTGACTCTGCTGGATTGCTACTGTGGACTTTGTAGACTGCCATGCTTCCTGGATCTCACCTGGCTTGAATCAGAAATTCAGGTGAGGCAGACATGAAATACATATAGCATAGGTAACTGGGAACAGTGGCAACCTGACATAGTTTGCCACTCTGAGGAAGTTATGGCCCATTATGTTTGCTTACCTTTTCAATGTTCCCATAAGTACACAAGACACAATGATTGAACAGATATCATTGCGTTTAAGGTTACTGGACTGTACACCTTTCTGTCTCCTCACTAAGTGGAGCAATACAGGTGCGATCTATTACCTATCGTCAACAACAATTTTTGTCACGTTAAACAGGTGATTAACAGTTTTCAGAACAAAAAGTATAATTACCATAATTGCAAATTAATGAACTCTTGGAAACGACTTATAGATGGCAAGCAGAGTGAATTGATATGCATTTAGTGGATGGGGGGTGTTGTTGAGGGAGTAAGAGTTTCTCTTTTTTTTACTTTGGTGCAGCAGAAGGAGCTGGTTGGTGAGTAACTGGTAAATCAATTAGAAATGAACTTGTTATAGCTGGTGCTAGCATTTAATAAGCACCGTAAATTGTGGCGTACCTCGGGAATATTCTCAGTTAATTGAGAAAGTAATTAAATTAACCAGCTAACATGAGAAACAATGGCAGCACAGGTGTTGTGTTGCAGAGGTGGAATGTGGGTTGCCTTGAACACCAATGCAATCCAGAAAAACATGCCTGCAGAAAGCATAAGTAACGAGAGGAATTCTGGATCAGAATTATTAATCTAGAGGCCAAATTGCAGACGGTGTGCAGTATCAGGGAAGGGCAGAGATACCTGGACACTTTGTTTCAGAAGACTGTCACATGTCTTAGAATAGGGTTCTCTTGTTTTGGTCAGTGGTAAAGGAAAGAAGGGTGTGACTTGAGAGTGAGGCAGGTAAGGGGACTAAACATAAAGTAATGTAGAAGCCTCAGACTTTATAAATATCCAACGGTTTGAGGTGTTTGCAGCCTGTGTGGATGAAAGCAAGGTCTTATAGGTGGATGAGCAGACTAGTCATGGCACTCTGATGCAGGAAGCTGTTTAAGCGGCGGGGCGGGGGGGGGTTTGTGTGCAAAAGGGAATGTAATGTTAGTAGAGGACAGCAATCCAGGGAGAAAGCCACTGTTCTCTGCACTGAAGAGCGAGAATCCACAAGACTGTGTTGCCTGCCTAGTGGCAAGGGTTCGGAATATCTGCTCAAGCCTGGGTAGGAAAAAACAGTCTGAGGAAAGGGATCCAGTTGTCATGATCTTTATAGGTACAATCAACATAAGTAGAGCTAGGAAAGAATTTCTGTGTAGAGAGTATGAGGACCTGGATGCTAAATTGAAAAGCAGGACTCAAAGATAATAATCTCTGGATTATTACCTGAGGTACATACAAATTAGAACAATGAATGCTTGGCTGAAAGACTGGTTTGGGACAAATGAGTTCTGGTTCATTTGGCAGAGACATCCATACTGGGCTAAGTGGGGCCTGTACGCTTAGAACAGTCCACAAACATGTTGGGACTGCTGTTCAAGTGAGCTGCAGTACTAGGAAAGTAGAGAAGGTTAAACTTAAGAGTGGGGGCAAGGGATTGATTTTTAGGAAGATGTGGTAAATCAAAGAGTAGAAAGAAACAGAGTAAGAGAGAAAAGTATTAATATTGGAAACAGACTATGGAAAGGAAGGGACAGAGAACAAAAATCTCAGAGTAAATCAGCAAATAATGTTAGAAATTACAAAAGTAGTAGACAAAACTAAAGGCTCAGTATCTGAATATTGATAGCAATAAAACCAAGACAGATGAACTGATAACACAAATAGAAATAAATAAGTATGATCTGATAGCCATTGCAGAGACATTGTCAAAGGTAGCCTGGATGAGGAATCCATAGGATGCTTTTGGGGTAATTTCTTTGAACGGCACATTTTTGGCACCAGCTAGAGAGCAGACTGTGCTAGACCTTGTATTATGCACTGAGATGGAATTAATTATCTACCTCATAGTGAAGGTGCTCTGAGCAAGCAGTGATCATAATAGAATTGAATTTTGCATTTAGTTTGAGGGAGAAAAGAGTGAAAGTAAGACTAAGTATTTAAAACTTAAATAAGGACAGTTATGATGGCATGAAACCACAACTATCTGAAGTCAACTAGCAAATTGGGTTAAGGGATAGGTCAACGGAGAAGCAGTGGCAGACATTTAAGAGAATGTTTCACAATATACAAAATCAGTTCCTCCCAACGAGAAAGAAAAAATCCAAGGGAGAACACACCATCTGTTGTTAACTAAAATGTTAAAGATAGTATCAAACTTAACAAAAAAGCATATATTTGTGAAAAGATTGGCAGCAGGACACAGCATAAAAAACAGCAAAGAATGAGTCATGAAGATTAATAGTGAGCAAAGCATTAGAGTATGAAAGAAAGCTAGTTAGAAAGATAAGAACAGATTTGAAGTTTCTATTGATACTTAAATTTAAAAAAGGCTTAACAAAGTGGGTATTTTTCCTATAGAGAGTGAGTCTAGGGAACAAAAACTGTAAAATAAGGAGGTGACAGATGAATTGAACAGGCATTTGCATAGGTCTTCCCTATAGGGAAAGGTAACATCCCAGATATAGAAGTAAATAGGAAATGGAGGGGAGGGAGGTTCGCAAAAAAATTGCAATCACCAAGTAAGTGATACGAGCAAATTATTGGATCTGCGGCTGTCAAGTCCCCGGGTCCTGATGGACTTCATCCCAAGATCTTAAAAGAAGTGGCCAATGAGATAGTTGATGTGTTGGTTTAATTTTTCAAAATTATTGGATACAGGGAAGATTTCCATTAGATTAGAAAATAACGAATGTAACTATTTTATTCAGGAGAGAGGGAGAGAGAAGCAAGAAACTACAGGCCAGTTAGTTTAGCATCTGTCAGAGGAAAATGATAGAAGCTATTACTAAATAAGCTATAGCAGGGCACTTAGAAAAAAGTCAAGATAATTAAACAAAGTTAACATGGTTTTGTGAAAGGGAAATCCTATTTAACCCATTAAGTGGAGCTCTTTGAAGAGTTGCGTGTACTATAGGTAAAGGAAAGCCAGTAGAAGATCTCCATAAAGTATTTGATGATGTGCCACACCAAAAGTTATTCCAACAAATAAAAGCTCAGTGTAGGGGGTAACATATTGGCATGAATAGAAGATGGACTAGCTAACAGGAAACAGAGAGTAGACACAAACGGATCTTTTCCATGTTGGCAAAAGCTAACAAGTGGTGTATCACTGAGATCTGTGTTGGGAACTAAACCTTTTCCAGTTTATATAAAGGACTTGTATGAAGGGATTGACAGGATGGTTTCTTAATTTTGCTGATGACACAAAGAAAGTAAGTTGTGAAAAGAACACAAGGAGGCCACTAATGGGCAAAGATCAGTTAGATGTGTTGACAATGTTTAGGAAATTGGAATATAATATCCATTTTAGAAGGAAAAATAAAAAAGAAGCATATTACCTCAGTGGTGAAAGATTGCAGAACTCTGAAATTCAGCTGAATCTGGGTGTCGTAGTGCATGAATCACAAAAGAATAGTATGAAGGCGCAGCAAGTAATTAGGGAAGCTAATTTATTATAAAGAGAATTGTGGATGGCACAATGGTTAGCACTGTTGCCTCACAGCACCAGGGACCCAGGTTCAATTCCTGGCTTGGGTCACTGTCTGTGCGGGGTCTGCACGTCTTTCCCTTGTCTGCGTGGTTTCCTCCCAGGGTCCAAAAATGTTGCATTCACTATGCTAAATCCTCCCTCAGCGTACCCGAACTGGAGTGCGGCGAAAAGGAGATTTTCACAGTAACCTGATTGCAGTGTTAATTTAAGCCTACTTGTGACACTAATAAAATAAATAAGAATAGGGAGGTTAAGCTTGAATTATACAGGGCATTGGTGAGACCATATCTGGAATGCTGCATGTAGTATTGGTCTCCTTTTTTAAGGAAAGATATAAATGTATTGGGAGCAGTTCAAAAAAGACTTCCTAGGCTAATAACTGGATTGGGTGAATTGTCTTATCAGGAAAGGTTGCACAGGCTCAACTTCTATCTGCTGGAGTTTAGAAGTGTAAGAAGCGACTTGATTGCAGCCCTGAGGGGTTTTGACAGGTTGGAGATGGAAAGGATGTTTCATCTCGTGAGAGAATCTGAAACTCGGGTCATGGTTTAAAAATTTAAGACAGGGATGAGGAGAAATTCTTTCTGTTGGATGGTTAAGAGTCTGTGGAACCCTCCTTCTGTAAAGGTGGTGAAAGCAGAGTCTTTGGATATTTTTAAGGCAGAGCTAAATGGATCCTTGATACTCAAGGGGCTGAATGATTTTTGGGGATAGACAATAATGGCCGCGATATTCAGATGCGTTCTGCTGGCGCAGATCACGCTGATCCAGAAAAATTGCATGCAGACCCAAAAATGGTTGTAGTGCCTCGTGCCAAATGGTTTGTGATCTTACTGGTTCCTTGCTGCTGGTGCAAACTGGATCTCACTCGGGAAAAGCACAAGGCAGATTAGCATGAGATTGTCATAGTTTTAGTCTCATTAGCGCATTTCACAAGCAGTCATTCCCCCTCCAGACATTCAGATGGGGACACCCAGAAATAGTACTGCAAGCAATCCCCAATGAGGGCTGTCTCGCAGCCATTGCCTTTATGAGCATCATTGAGCTCAGCCCAATCTGCCACATGCTATTTCAATGGCTAGGTGTTGCAGGGGTCCATATCTGGGCCAGAGGGTCTCCCATAACTGAAACCTGCCAACCCAATGGACTGGCTGTACTCTCACTTAGAGAGAGAGAAGGCGGGACAGACACTCAGAGTCGGGGAGGAGGCTAACGTCTGACTCCCGTCCAGATACAAGGCACAGTTTAGGCACAGTTTAAGCACTGTCTGGCCAGGTGCTTGTTCCTGGGACACTTGGATATCCCGGGGTCTACTTAGGTCGTGGTTGACAATGCTGGTACGGAGACCTGAGACAGAGGCGGAGACCTGCTACAATGAGGCGCATGCTGTTACCTGATCTGTCATTGAGCAGTGCATTGGCATGCAGTTCCGCTACCTGGACCACTTTGGCGATGCTCCTTTGTAGAGTCCCTCGATGATCTCCTGCATTGTGGTGGTCTGCTATGCACTCCATAACCTTGTGCAGCAGCACAGTGACATTTTGGAGTAGGAGGACAATGCATATTTCTCTGGGGATGAGGCAGACTAGGAGGCAGTGGAGGAAGAGCCGGAGGATGGAGGACAGGGGTCGGCAAAGGCCCAGCATGCCGCGAGAACCAGGGAATCCTTCATTAACACTAGACGCTCAATTAGGAGGCTTGGTGTCCAGAAGTTCTAGGGTTCAGAAAGTGATGAAGTTGTCATTCCAGGATGTCTGCCAATGTCTCTATGGCTCTCATTGTTGGGATTGCTTGGGGGGCCAGTAGGAGATTCTGAGTACAGATGGGAAGATACACTCCCTGTGGGAAACAGGACAAAGAAGGAGAATTGCGGCTTTGAGATGGAATATTCTTTAATGTTGATTATTTACAGTGCCAATTAGCCTATCCCTAATTAAGGTGTCTACCTTCAACTGTGTCCTCTCCGTGCTCCTAAATCTCCTTAATCTTGCGTGGCCTAACGCTACATCTAGGTGACTCCCCAGGAGGCACATCAGAGGTAGAAGCGTCCTGCTGTATCTGTGCCCTGCTTGTATGTTCAAAATGTTACAAATAAAGGGAATTTTTTATTCATTCGAGGGATGTGCGTTCTACTTGTGAGGTCAGTATTTATTGCCCATCCCTAATTTCCCCAGGCAAGGTGGTGGTGAGCTGCCTTCTTCTGGAAGTGCTGCAGTCCATGTGGATTAGGTACACCCATGGTGCCATTAAGGAGGGAATTCCAGGGTTTTGACCCATCAGTAGTGAAGGAATGGTGATATATTGCCAAGTCAGGATGATGTGCGACTGGGACTGGAACTTGCAGATGGTGGTGTTCCCATTTATCTGCTGCCCTTGTCCTTTGAGATGTCAAGGGCATGAGTTTGGAAGGCACTGTCTAAGGAACCTTGGCGTTGCTTCAGCCTACAGCTTTATGTTCTGTTATGTCAGAGTCGCCACAGTGTTTTATGAAGCCTGCCTGGGTCATAAGTTTTGCACCTTGAATTTGACAAGGATTAGCATGCTATGGTTCAACTCAGGAATGAATCGAATGACCCACCAGGAAGCTTTTATCAAACAAAATTTATTTGGGAATATAGTTAACATGTATAGTAAGAATGTTACCAATAACTTAGCAATTGCAAACAAACAGTTTGAAATCAGAATAGATTCCCAGAACTCCAAAGACTCTGGTCAAGCCACCAGCAACAGATTTTCTACTGCAGGAAGGCAAAAAGCCTTCCTTTCAGTTAACCAGCAGAACTTCCAAAACCCAGGGGGAGAGAGAGAAAGACACTGCTTTCAGTCTGATGTCCACTCCCTTCTAAACTAAAACTAAACAGCAGCTCAAAACTGAAAATGAATCCTTGAATTTCCTAGGAAGGAAAACCAACTGACCAAAACCCATGACCTTTCTCCCAGTTACGCAGAGCCATAAAACAGCCCAGATAAAAATAAACAAACCCCATTTAAACCATTGAAGGAGCAATAAAAGGACTCCTACAACAGCCCAGCAACAATGAGAAGTGAGAGCTACAGAGAATATGATTTAAAAATAAGGGGGAGGTGTGATAATAGTGTACCTTTAAGAAAAAAAATGAACCATCAACATTCACAGATGGTATCATTTTTCAAAGTCTTTCAGTTTCACACTACAATACTCTACATTAGATAAACATTCATTTTACAAAATCAAAACATGCAAACTGAACAGTAACATAGTCCATTTCAGTCATTGTCTTCCACCATTGAGCACTCTGCCTGTCATCACATTCATGACAAACTACTACATTTCCAAAGTTGTCCTTCCATCCTTAATCCTACATTGATTCCAAGTCAAAACACAATTTGTTGTTACGGTGATAAATTAGCCCTGGTAAGGTCCTCAGAGAACTACGCAGGATCACAGATTACATGTGTGTCATCAGGATCATTCAGAAAAGAAATTTTATCTCTGTCCCCTTGTTTATTGGCCTTAGCTTCTCCTCTGCCAAGCCATTCGACTCCTTTGTTCACTGTTGATCAGCACCATCACTTTCTGCATAGACTTTTGTAAAGAGACACAGCAGATTGCCTTTCTTGGTGCCAGAACCCATTTCGACCATGGTTCTAAGAACCACTTTGGCAGTTACATGGCTGTGAAAACCACTGTGTTTTGTTCAAACACTAGCAGTGTACAGTGTTGCCTCACTAGATATCCATGTCTGCACAGACTGTATGGATTCATCCGCATGTTTCTTTGCGTTGATGGAGACCTTTTTTTGACAGTCCTGCAATTTATTTTCATGCAATTTGAACAACTCAGGAACATATTCCAAAATGGTCAAATTGACTTGTATCTGTCTTCACACCAGCTCATGTTCTTTGTTCACATGATTGTCCATTAACTGGCTCTCTTTCTCTACCTCCACCCAGTTTTGTGTAATTGATTAAGACTTTTGGCTGCTGTATCTCAGACCGAGTAAACATCAGCTTTCCCATCTGAACCTGTGCCAACTTTAGAGGGTTAAATCTTTAAGGATGTTGCTTAATTGGAACAGCATTTCCCACATCTACATCACATATAACCATTCAAGTGCTTCCCAACTTATTCCCACATACTTGTCCATGTGATATTAATAACTCTTTCAGGTCAGTTTGATTTTCCTCTTGAAGATAACTCAATAATTTACCCCAGTTTTTAATAACATCCTCATTATCCAATTTAATTTGAGGAATGTCAAACTCAGAGTCATTTGGATTTGGTTCTTCGCTCTGATTTATAATTGTGAAAACATTCTGCTTTTGCTCTCCCTCACTATCAAAATACCTTTTAAACATAGTCACATGACATACTCTGAGAGTTTTCCTTCTATCTGGCATTCTTATCAAATAATTCACCTCACTCAATTTCCTTTCAATTTGCTAAGGCCCACCAAACCTTGCTTTTAAAGGTTCACCTACCACTGGCAGCAGCCCTAAGACTATCTCCACTAGTAAAACTACGAATTTTTGATTTCTTGTCCGCTTCATGTTTCATCACGTGCTGTGCTACTTTTGTTGCTAGCCAATTCACCTGCATTACTCAACCTTGCCCTAAAGTTTGACACATAGTCCAATGATATAGTCTCAGGGTGCTCACTTGCCAATTTCACCTTAATCAATTTAAGTGATCCCTTACTTCATGACCAAAAATCAATTCAAATAGACGGAATTTGGTTGAGTGATTAGGTACATCCCTAACTGCAAAAAGAACAAATGAAAATGGAATCAATTTCTATCCCTCACAGGCTGAAACTGATGTCAGAAAACAACCTTTAGTTTATGAATTAATTCATCATCATCTGCCATTTCGGCTGCTAACCTTGCAGTTTTAACCTTCTGCTCTTTCACATGAGTTCTCAATTCATCTGGAAGTAAATTTTTAAACTCTTCCAAAATAATCATTTCTCTGAGAGCTTTATATGTCTGGTCTATTTTCAGAGTCCTTATCCACCTCTCAAAATTACTCCATTTGATCTTTTCAAATTCAATGTACATTTGACCAGGTTTTTTTTCTTAGATTTCTTAACTGTTGAATGTAGGCTTCTGGTACTAGTTCATATACACCCAAGATGGATTTTTTCTGGGTGAATGGGCCAGGAACTGGCAAATGGAATTTAATGTTGGCAAGTGCGAGGTGGTCCACTTTGGTAGGAATAATGGTAGGAAGGACTATTACTTACATGGCGAAAAACTGCAGCAGGCGATGGTGCAGAGGGACCTCGGGGTCCTTGTGCATGAGTCGCAAAAACCCAGCCTGCAGGTGCAGCAGGTGGTCAGGAAGGCTAATGGGATGCTGGCCTTCATAGCGAGGGGGATTGAATATAAAAGTAGGGAGGTCTTGCTGCAGCTGTATAGGGCACTGGTGAGGCCGCAGCTGGAGTACTGTGTGCAGTTTTGGTCGCCGCACTTACGCAAGGATATTTTGGCCTTGGAGGGAGTGCAGAGGAGGTTTACTAGGCTGATGCCGGAGTTGAGGGGGT
Source organism: Carcharhinus amblyrhynchos (assembly GCF_965287045.1). NCBI lineage: Eukaryota > Metazoa > Chordata > Chondrichthyes > Carcharhiniformes > Carcharhinidae > Carcharhinus > Carcharhinus amblyrhynchos. Next base: position 100,819,525 of record NC_137329.1, read on the forward strand.
TGAGCTATGAGGAGAGGCTGAATAAACTAGGCTTGTACTCGTTAGAGTTTAGAAGAATGAGGGGAGATCTCATTGAGACATATAAGATGATGAATGGGATGGATAGGATAGAGGTGGAGAGACTCTTCCCGCTCAGAAAGGACAGTAAGACTAGGGGGCACAGCCTCAAGATAAAGGGGGGGAGGTTTAGAACGGAGTTGAGGAGGAACTTCTTCACTCAAAGGGTGGTGAATCTCTGGAATTCTCTGCCCGTTGAAGTGGTGGAGGCTGCCTCGCTAAATATTTTTAAGACGCGGGTTGATGGATTTTTGATAAGCGAGGGGATTAAGGGTTATGGGGAGAGGGCGGGAAAGTGGAACTGAGCCACGACAGATCAGCCATGATCTTATTGAATGGCGGAGCAGGCTCGAAGGGCTAGATGGCCTGCTCCTGCTCCTATTTCTTATGTTCTTATGTTCTTATCATGTTTCATAGATATTTCCTCTGATAGTGATGCAAACACCTCACTAGATCTACCTACCAACTCTGTCTGAATCAGTTACACATGCATGGTCTGTGGCCATTTCATTTGTTTAGCCACTTTCTCAAATGAAATGAAAAAAGCTTCTACATCCTTCTCATCAAACCTTGGCAATGCTTGGACGTATTTAAATAAATCCCCACCAAACCTTTTGACAACGAAGCTCATGCTCCTTCTCACTATTCTCATCGCTATCCTGAAACTGTATTTTTCCCTTTACCTCCACCAATTTAAACTGATGTTCACTTTTTATTGCCAGTTTCCAAAGTTAGAATTCTCTTTCTTTTCCTTTTTGCTCCATTAGAGCCATCCTTTCCCTTTCTTTTTCCCTTCTCAGTTTCATTTCAAGCAGTTTCATTTCTTTTTCTTCTTGTAATTCAAACTGTTTCAATTATTTTTCATGTTGAAACTGTTTTATTTGTAATTGAATTCTAGCCATTTCTAATGATTCGGACAGTGTTTCTGGCCATTTTAAATACTGTGTTATCACCACAATGTTTTTGCCCATTTCAAAAGCTTTGTTTTAGTCACCTTTTGTAAATCACCTAGTGTACTCGGAGTTTAGAAGGATGAGGGGGGATCTTATTGAGACGTATAAGATGATGAAGGGGATGGATGGGTAGAGGTTGAGAGGTTCTTCCCGCTCAGAAAGGACAGCAGGACTAGAGGGCACAGCCTCAAGATAAAGGGGGGGGGGGCAGTTTAGAATGGAGTTGAGGAGGAACTTCTTCACTCAAAGGGTGGTGAATCTCTGGGATTCTCTGCCCGTTGAAGTGGTGGAGGCTACCTTGCTAAATATATTTAAGACACGGGTAGATAGGTTTTTGGTAGGCAACGGGATTAAGGGTTATGGGGAGAAAGCGGGAAAGTGGAACTGAGCCACTTCAGATCAGCCATGATCTTATTGAATGGCGGGGCAGGCTCGAGGGGCTAGATGGCCTACTCCTGCTCCTATTTCTTATGTTCTTATGTGACTTCCTCCATCCCAGGAACTCCTGGACCTATGAAAGAGCCATTATTCCACAAGGCACTCCCAGTTTAAACCTGAATACAATACCTGAAAAGAAGCCACAAATATGCTCATCACTCACTGTCTTTGAGTTCAATAATCCCAAATCAATCAGGAATCCTGCAATAGAGCCCCTAATTGTTATGGTTCATGTCAGAAACTCCACACTTTTTTGAAGCCCGTCTGGAGAATAAATTTGCACCTTGAATTTAGCTAGGATAAGCATAATATGGTTTACCTCAGGTGTGATTCCAATGACAAAAGTTTATTTAGGAATAGAGTGAACATGTAAAATAAGAATATTGCCAATAACTGTTATAGATTATGAACAGAACAAAACAACCACAGTAATGTATAACCCTTAACAAATATATCTAAGATATTCCAATCAAACCAATCCCCTAAACATAACCTTTCCACAGGTTTAGTGCAATAAGGACTAATGTTCACGTGATATTGGAATTGAGTCCTTTGGATGAATGCTACAGTTCTGTTGATACAATCAGAACAGTTTGAAGTCAGAGCAGTTTCCCAGAACACCAGGGACAGACTCTGGTCTAGCCACCAGCAACAGAATTTCTACAGCAGGAAGGCAATAAGCCTTGCTTTCAGTTAACCAACAGAATGCTCAAAATCCAGAGAGAGAGAAAAACACTGTTTTCAGTCTGATGTCCACTTCCTTCTAAACTAAAACTAAACAGCAGCTCAAAACTGAAATGAAATCTCAAATTCCCTAGGAAGGAAAGAAAAACCTGACTAGAAGCCTTGACCTTCCTCCTGACAATGCAGGGTCATAAAACAACCCAGGGTAAAAATAAACAAATCCCATTTTAACCATTGAAGGAGCAATAAAAGGACTCCTACAGACAGCCAGGCAGCAATGAGAGCTGAGAGCTACAGAGAACATGATTTTGTTTAAACTCTTAAAGGTACACCAATATCAAAGTTCACTGTAGCTATCTTCTACCATGGATTTGTTGCTCTTCCCTCATTTCTGTCAGTGTCAGACTGACTGAAGCTCAGGGGCAATATTAGCCAAAATATTGCTGCAAATGTCTTTGCTATCTCAGAAGAAGAATAAATCATATGTGTATTTCTGGTAAAACATTCACTGACCAGCCAGCCAGCCACAGAATTCTTGGAATTGAATCTTGGCTGCTTCCTAGGAAGTTGCAGTTATTTACTCCAAATAATTTTGCCTTACGTTTAACTAGGAATCAGTCGTGAGATTCCAGGCAGAGATTGTTTCCAAACCGCATAATCTCAGTGGTGTGAGGTCTGACTCATTTTTATTTGTGAACTTTAGCAGCAAGTGCTTGATCAGTTGACTGCCTGATATAGGCAGGAAGTGATGATTGGTGGGCTCCTGGATATATTAATTTTAGGCAGCTAAGATTGACAGCCAGCACATAGACAATAGCTGGCCAAATTGCAAGACACTAGGAAGGGTTTGGGAAGGGAAGGGGGCAAGTTTGGAGCTGTGCCAGCCTTATCAAGGACCCATCTACCCTGGGCATATTCTCTTCCAACTTTTTCCTTCAGGGAAAAGATGCAAAGATACCAACTAACTCAAGAACAGCTTCTTCCCTGCTGCCAACAGACTTTTGAATGGACCTTTTGAATGGATTTGATCTTTTGCTACACCCTAACTATGCTTGTAACACTACGTTCTGCACCCTGTCCTTTCCTTCTCCCCAATGTACTCTATGAATGGCATTCCTTGACTGTATAGCACACAAGAAATAGCACTTTCCACTGTATACCAATACATGTGGCACTAATAAATCAAATCAAATCTAAATATTGCTTATATAAATCCAGAGGAGTGCAGGTTGAAGACTAGACACGCAGATTAAACTAGACAACAGTGTGGCCGAGACTATGCGTTCATGGGCAAGGCTCTAGGCCAATTGCAGCTGCCTGTCCACTTCATGGTTCAAATCACTCAGTTTCAAATTGCTTTGACAAAGGGTCATCTGGACTTGAAACATCAGCTGTTTCTCTCCTTACAGATGTTGCCAGACCTGCTGAGATTTTCAAGCATTTTTCTTTTGGGTTCAAATCACTTATTTGATTGACCAGTGAGACGGTTCCAGGAGAAAGATATCTACGGCATACAACCCAGACACATCAGTGCCTTCAGCATACCTGCCCATAATGTTTAATTGCTGCAGTTTACAGGAATATTGACCATAAATAATTTTAACCTTGTGTGTGCTGGTACTAGCTGGAAAAAAAAGTCAAAAAGCATAGCACAGGCAACCGCATTTAATGTTGAAGAGTTATTTGGTCCTCTATCATTTGTAGAATAAATTCCATGTTCAACTGTGAGTCGTCAAGCACACTGGATGCAATATTCTATTTTTACTTAATGGATTTTTAAAATTTTAATAGAAATAAATTGAAAAGCGAAGACAGATTAGTCATTTCTTTTCATTGATAGAAGATTGATTTAATAACGTGCATTTTTCTGGGTTTGACATCCAATAATCACCTATTTTTGGCTGCCGCATCAAGAAAAATTGGGAGCTGTCTCAGGACACTAAATTAGCCCCAACATGCAATGCTGCAGCCAGGTATCAGCCTGAACACTTCAAAGGATGAAGCATCTTGAGATGTAGCACAATCTACTCATAGCAAACCTGTGACTATTGTGGAGTTTTAGTGAAGTCATTTAAATCTTTTAATAAATCATTTAGTAAAATCATTTAACATCCATTCACATGAAAAAAATTACGAAGATAAGTACAGGATCAAAATATGCCAATTTGTACGATGTTAAGTGCACTTTTTAGCTTAATAAATATCTTCTGTGTATTTCTGGCTAACTAATAATAATTCCATTTTAGCTTTTCCATACTTTCTTCACATCTAATATTTAAGGCAATCTACAAAGCAAAATGATATATCACTACGTCAAGTTATACCATCATAGGCAACAGTAACAAAAAGATCATTGCTCTTACGTGTTGCTTACTAATGATGTAGCCATTTCTGATTGGTTGGCACAACACTAGTTCATAGACAAAATTTAAATTTTGAAGATACTTAAGCAAGCTCGTAGTGCAAAATGTAAACTTGTGTTGTTGTATAAACTCTGTCTGTTAGCACCATCATCATTTTTAACAAATGATGTAAAGACACCTAAATAACAAAAGACACCTATGTCTGACTACTATATATTGGCTACAGCTCAGCCTTAAACACCATTGTTCCTATGAAACTCATCTCCAAACTCCATGGCCTGGGGCTCAGCTCCTCCCTCTGCGACTGAATCCTGAACTTCCTAACCTACAGACCGCAATCATTAAGGATTGCTTCCACAATCATCCTCAACATTGGTGCTCCATAATGCTGTGCCCTCAGTCCCTTACTATACTCCTTATACACCAATGATTGTGTAGCCAAATTCCTCTCCAGCTCGATTTTCAAGTTTGCTGATGACAACACTACAATGGGTTAGATTTTAAATAATGACAAGACAGAGTACAGGAAAGAAATGGAGAATCTGGCGATCTAGTGTGACAAAAATAATCTTTCCCTCAATGTCAACAAAACAAAGGAGATAGTCATTGACTTCTAGAAGCGTAGTGGAGGACATGCCCCTGTTTATGTTAATGGGGACAAAGTAGAAATGATCGGGAGCTTCAAGTTTTTCAGTGTCCAGATCACCAACAACCTGTCCTGGTCCGTTCATGCTGATGTTATAGTAAAGAAAGCCACCAATGCCTCTATTTTCTCAGGAGAATAAGAAAATTTGGCATATATGACTGTCAGCAACTTTTACAGATGCACCGTAGGAAATATTCCTTCTGATTGTATCACAGCTTGGTATGGCTCCTGCTCTGTTCAAGATTGCAATAAACTACAAAGGGTCATGAATGAAGCCCAGTTCATCACTCAAACCAGCCTGTCATCCATTGATACTGCCTACACTTTATGCTGCCTCGGAAGAGCAGCCAGCATAATCAAGGACCCCACACACCCTGGACATATTCTCTTCCACCTTCTCCCGTAGGAAAAAAGGTACAAAAATCTGAAGCCACCAACCAATTCCAAGACATCTTCTTCTGTGGTGCCATCAGATTTTTGAATGGACCAACTCTTATTAAGCTGATCTTTCTCTACACCCTAGCTATGATTGTAACACTACATTCTGCACTCTCTCCTTGCCTTCTCTATGTATGGTATGCTTTGTCTGCAGAGTGCACAAGAAATAATGCTTTTCACTGTATACCAATACATGTGACAATAATAATTCAAATCAAAGACAATGCTTATAAGCCCCAATTTAACTTCTCATGAGAACAAGGTATGCATGTGGTTAAGATAGGTGCAGAATACTAACGCTCACCACCACCGCCACCCCCCCCCAAAACTGTTGCAAATTGAATCCAGTGACAGAAGACACCCAGGTAAGGGAAGTTGTGGTGTAATCTGATTATATTGTGGAACATGACTGTAATAACAGGGAAGTTATTCCAAGTGTCCTGGCCAATATTCATCCCTCAAAAAACATCATAGGAACAGATTATTCGATTCTTACTACGTTGCTGTTTGCTGAGCTGTGTATGAATATGCTTCTGTGTTTCTTGCATAATAGTGACTATACTCCAAATGTATTTTGTAAGCTGTAAAGCTCTATGGGACATTCAGTAGTCATCAAAAGCAGTACATAAATAATTTCTGATGATGCTGTGCCTTTAAGAATAATATTTGTATCATGTTTCTTGTAAGGAGTATGTATAAGAATTCAGATCTGTTTTCAGGGTGCCGATGTGTCTAGGAAAACTTTTAATTTAATGGCTGGGGGAACAAGATAAGTACTCAATTTAGATATGGAGTGTTTGTTTAAGCAGGGCTAACGTACTTATTTTCACGTAGATTCCCCCTAGCTTTTCAGAGAAGAGTTCTGATTCATTTGATTGACAGAGACAGAGTCATGCATTAATGCGAGGAGCTAAGTTTGCAGGAAAGAAAAGGTTTCAGTTTTATTTTAAAAATATAAGCAGTTGCTGCCTGGGCTGCCACAAGAAAGCAATCTCTTGAGAGATGTTATGGAAGTTCCAGGACTATTAATCTAAAGTCACAAGCAAGTATACCTGTGTTTTGCCAACTGATTATAAAGAGGGGTTTTAAATCTTAAGAGAAGTGTTTCTAAAAATAGAACTCATAATGATAAGTTAGCAGTTAAGAATTGTCATGGTTATGTATAGTTCAATTATTAAAGGTTAAGCTATTGCGTGAGTAACAACCCAGTCATCTGTAATTTTTTGGTGTCCGCTGCAGTTTTTGGGCTTGTCTGCATGGGGTTGCTCCAGTTTCCTCCCACAGTCCAAAGATGTTAGGTTGATTGGCCATGCTAAAATTGCCTTTAGTGTCCTGAGATGCGTAGATTAGTGGGATTAGCGGGTAAATGTGTAGGGGTATGGGGGTAGGGCCTGGGTGGGATTGTGGTCAGTGCAGACTCGATGGGCTGAATGGCCTCTTTCTGTACTGTAGGGTTTCTATGATTTCTACTGCATGACCTCCTAACTTTGACTCGATTCAGCACGAAGCCTTTCTTTGCACTCCCAATTGGCTCCCTTCCCACTGGACGGGCCCCCAGTTGGTCCTCTGTCACTTGATTTGCCAAGCTGAAATGGCAGGAGTGAGTGCGAGCGCTAAGTTTTCATTCCACCTCCTTCACCCCATCCTAAAATCCAGCCCCACGTTTCAAGCTCCAGCTTGGGGAAAATGTCCATCAGCCTCTGAAGGTGGAAAAGGAACAGTGAGGCCACCGATGTTAGTGGTGACTTTTTCTGCCGTATAACCCAAGATTTTTCCAGGGCGTATCACTGCTGGACGGACTCTGATTTTCGCTCTGTCACCAAATTGGCAACATGAAGATCTGTGCCAGCTCACAGCCAGCAAATCAGGAAACCCTTTTCACCCAGGCCCACAGCTGGCATCCTTCCAGCGTTCCCCTCCCTCCTACCCGGCATCAGCTTGGCACTGCCCTGGCATTACCCTTTTCCTCCTGAACACTGCACTGACCTGCAGGCTCCCTAGGGAGCACTGCTGGTAAGGTGTGTATACCTTCTGAGACCAGTCCTGCATCATGCTCTTCTGACATTGCTGTGGATGGAATTCTAATTGTGCGGATGTGATTCTGGTTTTTTGGGCCTGATAATTATCAAGTTAATTTGTCACAATGAAGTTCCCAATGTTTACCATCGGCCCATCATTGACAGGACAGGGAACAATTTCTTCTTGCTTTTAGGTCATTGTGAAACACAACTTTGGCCTTCTTGTAATATTTCCCACTCCCAATGCCGAGCCCACCCGACATGAACGGGAGCGGAAAATCCCGGCCTGAGACTTCTAATAATGAACACACTATGACTGACAGTGCAATTAGCTATATAGTTATTGCCCCTCATTATATTTACAGTAACTTGGTATTTTAATAAATTAGAACGTAGAACATAGACTAACTACAGCACAAACAGGCCCTTCGGCCGCAGGTTGTGCCAATGATATCCATACCTACTCGGCTTATCTATAACCCTCAGTTCTGTCAAGTCCCATGTACTCATCCAGAAGTCTTTTGAAAGTGCCTATGGAATTTGCCTCCACCACCACCAACAGCAGCCGATTCCACTCACCCACCACCCCATCTGAGTGAAAAACTTGCCCTTGACATCTCCTCTGTATCTACTCCCCAGCACCTTAAACCGGTGTCCTCTTGTAGCAAACCATTCCAGCCCTTGAAAAAAGCCTCTGAGAATCCACCCGATCTATACCTCTCAACATCTTATACACTTCTATCAGGTCACCTCTCATCCTTCATCGCTCTAAGGAGAAAAGACCGAGCTCCCTCAACCTATCCTCATAAAGCATGCCACCCAATCCAGGCAACATTCTTGTAAATCTCCTCTGCACCCTTTCATTAGCTTCCACGTCCTTCCTGTAATGAGGCGACCAGAACTGAGCACAGTATTCCAAGAGAGACCTGACAAGGGTCTTACAAAGCTGCAGCATTATCTCCTGACTCCTAAACTAATCCCTCCATTGATGAAGGCCAGTACACCGTACGCCTTCTTAACCATATCCTCTACCTGCGAGGTTGATTTAAGAGTCCTATGAACCCGGACCCCAAGGTCCTTCTGATCCTCTACACTGCTAAGAGTTTTACCGTTGATATTATACTCTTTCATCCCATTTGACCTTTCAAAATGGACCACTACACATTTATCTGGTTGAAGTCCTTCTGCCACTTCTCCGCCCAGCCTTGCATCCTATCTATGTCATGCTGCAACCTCTGACATCCTTCCAAACTATCTACAACACCACCAACCTTCATGTCGTCAGCAAACTTACCAACCCATCCCTCCACTTCCTCATCCAGGTCATTTATGAAAATTACAAACAGCAAGGGTCCCAGAACATATCCCTGAGGCACTCCACCGGTGACCGACCTCCATGCAGAAAAGGATCCATCTACAACCACTCTCTGCCTTCTGCGGGCAAGCCAGTTCTGGATCCACAAGGCAACAGCCCCTTAGATCCCATGCCCTCCCACTTTCTCAAGAAGTCTTGCATGGGGGACCTTATCGAACGCCTTGCTGAAGTCCATATAACCACATCTACTGCTCTTCCTTCGTCAATGTATTAAGTCACATTTTCAAAGAACACAAGCAGTCTTGTAAGGCACGATCTGCCTTTGACAAAGCTGTGCTGACTACTATTGAGCATACTAAACTTCTCTAAATGTTCATAAATCCTGTCCCTCAGAATCTTCTCCATCAACTTACCAACCACTGAGGTTAGACTCACTGGTCGGTAATTTCCTGGGCTATCCCTATTCCCTTTCTTGAATATGAGAACCACATTCGCAATCGTCTGGAACCTCTCCCGTCTCCATCGACGATGCAAAGATCATCACCAGAGGTTCTTTACTGAAATTACTGAAGTTTCAATTGAGTTGTCCCTTGACTCTTTTGAAAATGCAATTGCTGAGAAAACATATTTATCTCTGCATGTTTGCTCATAAATAAACTTGTTGCCTAGTAATTTAAAAAGTACATGATGGTACTTTTACGACACTTGAAGAATCATCTCAAATAATTAGGGTAGTGTCTTATTTTCTTCTGATAGCACACTGACTGATGTGTTTATTCTTTACACGGATTTAACATGTTTTAAGTAAATGAGTTCAGAACAGCATTAAGATAGTGTACAAATAAATTAATTCACATGTATTAAACTGCTCATATGAGAGAAAATTAAATTCCTTTGGAAATAACTATGCTGTAAATTTTTTTTGTGTGTTTCTTTCCCCGTTTGCCGATCTGAATATGTGCCCAGAAGTAATAAAACCCTGGAGATGAGGTTGCTTTAACACAATAGGTTTGCCACTCTTACCCCTACACGTTTTATGGCAGATTTTATTTGACACAAGCAATAAACCTTGGCAACATTCTGATATCAGCACGAGGATTTAAATTGATATGATTAAACTAATGTCTCACTCTAGTTCAGAAAGGTTAACATGAGTAAGAGTGAAGAATACAAGAACAATGTAGGTTTCAACATTTACAATTAAATGTGCCCACTGATTTGTGCTACTCTTAACATTTTCGATTTCTTTACTTGATTAGTGAGATCATGATTATCTTTTTATGATTGGGGAATTTTTTTTAAATGAAGTTTAGCTTCTTGGTTACTGAAGCCACCAGGTATGGAGTTGGAGGTGCAGCCAATAATTCTGTCCATCACAGAAACTCACATTTCACAGAATTACAGAAATGCTATGGTGCAGAAGGAGGCCATTTGACTCATCATATCCACTGTGACATTACTGTATCTTTAAAGTTCTTTTAAAAAATAATTTTCTCTGTAGCTCACAGCCTTAGCTAATGTCACTTGCTGGGCTGTCTACGAGGAGTTCTTTTGTTGCTCCTCAAGTGGTTTAAATGAGGATTGTTTACTTTTACTATGGGAATTAGTTTTATGACCCTACATTGTCAGAAGGAAGTATGTTTGCAGGTCAGATGACAGGAGCTCTTTCATTTTCAGTTTTGAGCTGCAGGTTTTAGTTTTAGAAGGGACATCAAGCTGGAGAGAAATGTCTCTCTCTCTCTTTCTCTCCCTGGTTTTGGAAAATTCTGCTGATTGGCTGAAAGCCTTCCTGGAGTAAAAAGTCTGCTGTTGATGTCTTGACCAGAGAACCTCCATGATGTTCTGGGAAGCTGTTCTGACTTCAGACTGTCCTGAATGTATCAGGAGAACTGCAGCATTCATCCAAAGGACTTAGTTCTAGTATCATGTAAGCACTAGTCTTTGCTGTACTAAACCTGAATCATCGAACCCTACAGTGCAGAAAGAGGCCATTCGGCCCATTGAGTCTGCACTGACCACCATCCCACCCAGACCCTAGCCCCATATCCCTACACATTTACCTGCTAATCCCTCTAACCGACACATCTCAGGACACTAAGGGGCAGTTTTAGCATGGGAAATCAACCTAACCCGCACATCTTTGGACTGTCGGAGGAAACCCACACAGACACGAGGAGAATGTGCAAACTCCACACAGACAGTGACCCAAGCCAGAAATCGATCCCAGGTCTCTGGAGCTGTGAAGCAGCAGTGCTAACTACTGTGCTACCGTGCTGCCGTGTAAGGGTTTTTCTGTTTATGGGATTGGTTTGATTGGAACATCTTAAATATCTTTAAGGGATATACATTATCACAATTTTGTTTTTGTTCGTAATTGATAAAAGTTATTGCTAATTTTCTTTCCATACATATCACCTTATTATTAAATTAACTTTGTTTGGTAAAAGCTCCTTAGTGGGTCATTTGAATCCTACCTGAGATGAAACATATCATGCTTCTCTTAGCCAAATTCAAAGTGCAAAAGTTGTGATTTAGGTGGGCTTAAACACTGTGAGGTTTCTGACTTGAACCATAAAACTACACCAGCCTTGTGAATGAGCACCTCACCTAGTTCCATTCTCTTGTCTTCACCCTGTAATCTTTCACATTCTTTCTTCTCAGATAACAGTCAAATTCCCTTTTGAATGCTTCAATTGAATCTGCTTCCACTACACCCTTAGGCAAAGCATTTCAGACCCTAACCACCTGCTAAGTGAAAATGTTTTTCCTCATATCACTGTTGCTTAGTGGGGAGTCAGTTCACTCAGTTGGCTGGATGGCTGGTTTGTGATGTAGAGGAACGCCAACAGAGCGGATTCAATTCCTGTACTTGCTGAGATTATTCATGAAGGCCCACCTTCTCACACTTGCCCCTCACTGAGGTATGGTAATCCTCAGGTTAAATCACCTCCAGTCAGCTCTCTCCCTCAAAGGAGAGTGCAGCTTATGGTCATCTGGGACGTTGGTACTTCACTTTTTTTTATTGCTTATTTCATAACTTACTTGACATCTATACCGTCTCCTTTTTGATCCTTTCACAAATGGGAACATTTTCTCTCGATCTACTTTGGCCAGACTCCTCACACTCTCTCTAATGCTTCCACTCCTTACACTCCAATGATTTTGCATCCATCCTAAAGTGTGGCACCCAAAAATGGATGCAGTACTCCAACTAAGACCAAACTATAGTGACTTGTAAAGTTCAACATAATGTCCTTGCTCTTGTACTCTATGTCCCTGTTAGTAAAACCCAGAATATTTGACTTGCCAGTTTGTGCTGACTACAAAAGTACATACGATCATGAGAAACAAAAGGAGAATAGTTGAAATTTAAAATAAATTCTTTACTAAAGGTGTCTTTGCACAAGGTCTTTTCAACCACAAATGATTGTTTTCACAATTTTTTTCAGAACTTCAAGCATTTAGATCCAAACATGTGGCTTGTAAGAAAACTGTGTTTTCACTCTCTCTGCTGTCGAGATATCCCCTGATGTTGACAAGACTTGCCTCTCAAAAAGAGCCAGAGCTGTTCCAACTGACATGTTCCAGTTGAACACCAGTGTAGCAAAGATAGTGCTATAGACAGATAGGGATATAAAGTGAATGCTACTGTAATTTTATAGCTCTGGGCGTACAGATCTGACTCCCATGCTGGACCAGAATCTATATTACTTCTAGAATGTAAAAATATTTGGGGGGGTGGGGGAAAGGTTTTTCTTCTTTTATGGCCAATTTCTCTGGGCATCACATTGATTATTTGGTCCATTTGTTTATCTTAAAGACCAGACTAAAGGATTTCTGTTGCACAGTATTATTCTATATCTATCTTTATGAACATAATAGCACGCTATTTACATATAAGAAATCGGAGAAGGAGAAGGCTGTATGGTCCCTTGATCCTGCTCGACTCTGTACTGGCCTCTTAATATTTTAAATGTAATCATTTCAGCTACCTTATGTTCCTTTTACTACATGTACTGTACATCATCTCTGTTTTGTGCTGCACTTCAGGTTATACATCTTTTCCTTTATCATTAGTAATGAACTCTGTATTTTTTGTGAAGCTTCAACTGCAGTAGAGGTTAAAACTATTATTGTGTACGTTTAAAAATAATTCCAGTGACTAAAAAACTTTAAAGAAGTCCTGCTCCCTTTTTTGTCTTTTCACTGTTGAGCCTGATTCCAAATGCTCTGACTTCCTTTTTCCTGGAATTCTCATACTCATTTGTTTCATCCAAGTCATTCATTGAACATTACATAAGGAATGAAGGCACATGCACAGGAATTCAATCAGTTTTGTTAAAAATCAGTGCTTACTAAAGTGATTTTATTCCTTAATTCTGAGATAACAACAGGTAATGAGTTTTTTTCTTTTTTTGCTGTGCCATGTAGTTTTATTGGTCAACTTATTAGTGAATTCAAACAAAATGAAAGGAGGTAAGCGTCAGCTTGTCTTGTGGTAAATTTTCTTTCAGTCTGCCTATTTGGAAAGAGTACTTATCCTGTCAATGTGCACTAGGGAGTGCCTGTGTAAACATTCGTGTTTCTCCCTGTTCCTCATAACAGTTTCTTGTATTGCATTTCTTCTGACCTTGCTATCTGAAACCAATTACAGGAGATCCATTCGGGCTGCATCTGTTTTCATAAGAAGCCTGGGCTGCAGTGTTTTTCTCAGAGATGAATATCAACATCAAATATGCTTCTGAGTGCCTCATTATTTATGTTTGAGAGAGGGAGAGATTTCGTAGCCTTCAGCTGAGCTCTCGAGAATGTGTCGTACTGTGCTGTTTATACATTGAAGATATTAATGGGTGTAGATGTCATTTTTCATTTTAACGTCTGAAATGTGACATGCTGATAGGTTAAACAGCCATATTTTTCAGTTACAGTCATAAGCGGCATCTTACTTCCAGAAAATTATATTTACTTTTCCTTTATTGTAATTAAAAAGATCACGTTTTACTTGTTACTCTTTTAATATTTTACATGTGATGCTGCAGAAGCGGTAAGTGATAACTTTACTCAAAAATATAAATGGTTTCTGAGTGAGGAAAAAAAAGTTGTACAGACCTAAACTAAGTTTTTATTTCATAACATGCATAATTATAACTTAAAAACATGTCCAAACAGAATGCAAGAGCACAATTGCGTTTACACATAGTTTGCATCTTGCTTTGTCTTGGCAGAAATGATGTTGGATAAAACTTTCAGTTGCAGCTTTGGAATATGCACATACATCATGTAACATCTGCAAAAAAGATTGTGCTTAAATATTTAACGCTGCATGTTATAAAGTAAAATTAAAATGAATGATAGATTGGGTGTGCAAAATAGTCCTTGTGATTCATGATTGAATTAAGTTATTAGAAATTGTCATTTTTCCACTGATTTTATTTTACCTTAAAGCACTTTCAATAGCCACAATAGCAACTACCAACTATTGTGTGATTGCAATGAATATTGCTTTTATGATGCACTCATTATGTATTACTCTGCCTAATGTTCAAATATTTGTTTTCATTTTGACTGTTTTCCTAATTAATATTTTCCCATTACCTGTTATTTAGTGGAGTGAATAGATTCAGACTGACTTAAAATAAAACTGCAGTAGCCCTGAGGACTTGGGTGATGCCTGCTTACATGTTGTGTTGGCAGTTAGCAACTATGATGTATTTGTGTAAAATGTAAACAAAACAAAGTCCTCTTTCCATATGCTTAATGCTGAATCAAGAGACCATGGTTTATTTCATTGGACATAAGATTTACTGAATTCTAAATAAATGTGCACTCAAAAAAACCATACAGTAGTTGCTTTAAACTCAATATACGTAGATAATCTGAAACAGTTTGTGGAGTAAATGTACACGGTAAAATCTGTAAACGTATGGTCTATCTCCATGAAGTTATTTTCAGGGTGTAAGCAGCAACACGCACTTTTATATTAACAGAATATTAAGTGGATAACTCTTGAGGAAATAGAAAGAACTTCTGTTGTGCATGTCTCTCTTGTATCTTGGTACAAATTGCAGTTCTGTGTTCCTCCTTGTTTCTCCTGACAATGCTCCAAAGCTAGTAATTTATTCAAAATAGCAGCTTTTATTTCAAAGTTGGGTACCCTTTTGTTCATATCTCAAGTTGACTTCATGAGCAAACACATTAGCAGGTGTCTCGGGCCTAAATATTGGATTTCATTGCTTTCAGTAGGCAATGAGTTATTGAGCCACTAAATAAATTTGTGAATATGCCTCCTTTCTGGAACTTCTTACTAATATATTTCAGCTTCAGTTGGTTGCATTTTCGTTCAGTTTTATGGAGGTTGTTAGATATTGAAATAAAATAAATTACAGAAACATATTACCGAAATACTTCCAAATACACGCTGTAAATCTAATTTAAAAACTAAACTAGAAATGCTGGAAAATTCAAACAAAAAATATGTTTGAAGGTTTGTTAGTGTGTGTGGAAAGAGAAACAGCATGCTGATGTCTGGCGCAACCCCTTGTCGAAACCTTAATTTCTGTTCATCGTATCATCACTATTAAATAGCAGAGTTTTGCCAATTCCTTTTCCTACAAGGCTTTCAATTGGGCCTTGATCCAATTGCACTTTCAGCTTTACATTTTTCAAAGGCTACGCAAAGTGTTGGTTCACAGAGCTAAAAAATAAGTGCTTTGCGTCTTCTGAAGTAAATGAGTGATGTGAAACAGTCGCAGCAATTTAGCTTAGTCCATATAGTTTAATCATAATATATCATATTGCCTTGTTATGCAATATACACATGCAACTCCACACGTTAGACGATGTATTGAATGTCTCAAAGTGTGCCACCTTCCAATTTTTCGTTTTTTTATGATTGAAAAAATACGAGAGAAGAACACTGAACAGAATTCATCAAATGTTGTTGAATATGTTTTGTATGAAGTTGAACTTTCCTGAAAATGCGCTGTTTGAAAAAGAGAGCTTAGTGATGTAACAATAAAGTGATTGTTTTGCAAAAGTCTCCAAATGTTAGGAATATGCTTAGCAAATTGTTACCAGAGCTTTCTATGGCTAGACAAATCAATGTTGTTAGGAGATGGTGCTGCAGCACTCAGTTTGTTTACTTTGGTTTTGTGCGTCTGCCTGCCTTCTCAAAAAACTTGCTTGGAGCCAGACTGTAGCAGCCCTCTCTGTCTTTTCATAATTGATCAGGGGATGACTGGCTTCCCTGAGGGTTAAGACGTGGCAACTTTTTTCTGTTTGCTCAGCATCTCAATGCAGTAGTTCAAACATTGTTCACACCAGCTGGCAGTGTAATGCCATATGCACATCCTGTCAAAGCAACTGTTGTCATGGATACTAGAAAGTACTAGAAAACCAACCCCTTGATTCTAATCAAAAATGTACTTTACCCCATCAGAGGTGAATCGGATGTTTTTTTGAAACCAGATTGATCAAGTGAATCTTTACTCTGTGCACCTAAATTTTTTATCACATATCATGTGCTAACGATTTTGTTTTTGATGACTCCATGGATCTCTGCCGACCAAGACATTTTTCTGGGGTCTGTTGCAAGGAGTTTTTGATGGGTAGTACCTGTTCGTTGCTTATATTGTCAATAGGTTGATCCTGGTGAAGAAATCAACTTAATTTTGAGCTTTCACATTTTTTTGTGTAGCTTAATCCAGTGATCTCCCGGCAATTTATTTTTTTTGCATGCTGGTATTCTTTTGTGTTTGTGTCCAAATATTTTTACTGCCATTTGTTTAGCGCTGACAATAGCATTAAACAAAGATATAATTTCCAGCTGTACTTTTTGCTCTTCTGGAAACAGACTGGCAAATTAAATCACTGGACTTCAGTGCGATCATTTTATTTACAGCTGTAAAGAATACTTACATTTAAAATCACAGGTGTGCAAAAAGGGTACAAAATTACATTTTACCTAAAACATACATTTAATCGTCGATGACAAGCACCAGTAAAATAATCAACTGTTTTAATTTATTGTCACATCCCTTCTTTTTCATCATTAAAATGAAGACCCTGGTTTTTCATATTGTAAGCATTTTCCCTGCCTGCAATCTACAGTACAGAATCCACGTTAATCCACTTCCAAGATATCTGATGTTGATTTGTCAATTTTAATTACAGCTTCCAGTAACATTTGAAGTCTTGCGCTTCTGCACCAAAATGATATTATGAATATGCAAATCTATGGTAATAAGAGGGGGAGGGGGGTCATTTCTGTTGAACACACACACAGTGGATGAATCCCTAGCGGAAATAAGTCTATTGATGCAGTTTACATCAGTTTGTAACGTACTATAAGATTTTGCTCTTCCTGTAGTGTTCTGCAGAAACTCTTGACTTGCATATGTGCAGTTTCATGGACAGCTGCAGGTTTGAAAAGAAACTTGTGTCACGAAATATCTGAATGTGTTTATACATTAAAAAAAACAAAGAGAAAGTAGCTGATGTGGTACAAACTGATGGCTGCATGAGGGGCAAATAAACACTGAAGAGAAAAGTACTGGTTGTTGGAACAAAAAGGTGGACTGCAACCCTTAAAGAGTTTCATTTTATGTGCATCCAAAATTACCGTGACGTTAATAATAAAATTGAGATCACAGCTTAAGGAAACAAACTTTATGAATAATAATGTTTTTTTGGCTTGCAGGCACTACAAGCAGCAAGGCAGCTTCTTCTTCAGCAGCAAACCAGTGGTCTGAAATCTCCAAAGGGGAACGACAAACAGCGAACATTGCAGGTCAGCAGGCTATTACTGATCTTTTGTAGCTGCAATAATTGAAAATCTTCAGGAACTTGAGTACTTTTTTTTAAGTGAATATTATATTCCAGTGCACACATCAAAAATGGTAGAATAAGATTCACATAATTGGCCCTGCATATGATTTCTTCAAATAGGTTGTAGTTTACAGCGTGTTTTTATTTTAAAAATATTCATGCAATTTAGGTTACCAACAACCATCAGTTGGGGTAGAGAGAGGCAGCCTGCTAAATGATTTAATTTGTGTATACCATAAATTAAGTGAACAATAGAAGACCATTTCTGCTTACAAGCAATAATAACAGAATAACTAGTTCTGAATACCTTCAGTACACAAGGTACTTAAAGAGTATATAGAGACGTAAATGAGAAATAAAATCAACTTCTGCCATTTACTAAACATTCATTGCCAGGTTGAGAGATCAGACCTGTTTACATTCTGGACTGATGCCCACTGATGGTTACACCTGCTGTGGCAGTTTTGACCTCTAAAAGTGGGGTAGATAATCTTTGCTTACTCATCACTGCAGATCTGTAACAACCCCTTCAACTGTTAAATAAAATTAACTCCCAAGATCAAGTGGAAGAACTCTGGGTGAATTACTTATACAGGACCCGCACTGTATGAAGCTATCCTTGCAAGTCCTACAAAAAAAGTGCAATGAGTGGCTTTCTGTGAAGAAAACATTTTCTGTTGTTCTTCTTTTAAAGAAAAGATCGCAAGTAATCTTTTTTGTGTTGCTAAATAGAGTTGTACATTGAGGTAATAGTGCTACATACTGCAATTCTTGATGCATGTTCAAGTTGCATCATTTTTCGTGTTTACTTGGAAAGACAGGAACTTTGTTGACCCTGCAAAACACCAATCAAAACATCCCTTTGTATTGTTTTGCATCAAGACAAGGAACAGAAGAAATGCTCACTGCCTTGCCAAAATGTGGCCCATTCGCCTTATTATGACAATTTCCTCAACTTGTTCTGTTTTAAATTATATCAGCAATTAGCATATTTTCAACCTTATTTTTAGGTTTAAATTGCAGTGTGAGTGTGTGCTCTCCTCTCAGCTAATTAGTGCTATCAAGGAACAGTAGGTTAGCTCATTAGTACCATGTGCATTTAATTAGAGAAGAGAAAATTGGAGTTAACTCATAGTTAATATTTTCACAGAGTGCTACAATGCCAACACCTTCATTTGGAGTCACACCCCTGCATAACTAATTATGGTCTCGTGGCATATAGAATGTGTGTTTAGTGAGAGCATCAAACTGTTGACAGAATTGTTTAGATAAATGTCTGGGATCTTTCTTGCTACCAGAATTGCTGGATAAGTATGTAATTTGCTTGATCATTGTACTTGAGACTGAATTAACATTGCTGGTTAAGCATTAGACAAAACTAGAGGTGTACAAAACAAAATAATTACCGTTTTCAGAATATGAAATATGACTAATATTATTTGGCACAAAAACAGTTGGTTGATCGATCTTACCAAATGACTGTTGGGCTGGAATTTTATGCAACTGGTCAATTGACATGATTTGAAGCAAAAGATTTTTAATTGTAAGTGAAGCAGATATCATTTGGGGTTCTTCAAAGGCTCAGCCACTTTGTCCAATGATTACCTGAGATCAGGAAGTTCTCGATCTGCGTTGCGTTAGCTAAGCTCAATTGAGTCATCAAAAGGCATGTAACCATTGCCCCTCAGGCTCATGGTTTTAGGGATGGGTGATTTGACCAGGAGCTGCTACCAACATTTAACATTGTAAAACATGCCAAGGCCCATTGCCAGAGCATCATCAAACAAAATTTGTTATCAGGCTTGTCAAAGAATTAAGTTTTAAGGAACGTCTTAAATAAAAGAGATGCAGAGAGAAAAGACAGAGAAGTTTCAAGACACAATTTCAGAGCCAGGATTCAGCACATGAAGACATGCTGCCTGTGATGCAAAGATTGAAATCAGGAATTAAAGGCCAGAATCAGGGGAGCACAGATATCTCCGCGGGGTTTAGGCCTGGTGGACATTACTGATATGGGAGGAGGTAGACAATGGATAGCATTGTAAACAGCAGTGAGCATTTTAAAATGAAGGCATTGCTTGTGCCAATGTAGGCCAGCACAGGGTGAGAGGTGACAAGGACTTGGTGCAAGATAGGACATGGGCAGCACAGTTTTGAATGTCCTCAAGTTTAGGAGAGTGCATGATCAGAAACTGGTCAGGAATGCTTTGGTTTAATTAAGTCCAGCGATAACAGAGCATGAGGGTTTCCACAAGAGATTAACTGAGGCAAGGGCAATGTTAGAGAGGATTGACAGTTTAATTGGTGGTATGGATATGTGTTTGGAAGCTTTTCTTGGACAGAATTGTTCAGCCCTGCCAAAGTCAATGGATTTTTCAGTGACTTTCTGCATTTTACCCATTATGACAGGGCAATAAAAGCCCACCCTTCGGGGTAAATTCAACGCCACAGTTGTGAAAGTCTGAGGCACAATGAGAGGAATGGAGTTGATGGCTAGATGGTGCAGTTTGTGGCAGGATAATGACCAAAAGCAATGCCTTCTGTCTTCTCAGCATTTAGTTGGAAGAAATTTCAAGCAGGACTTGATGTTAGATGAGCAGTTACGAAATTTAGAGATAGTGCAGGGGTCAGGAGATTTGGTAATGAGATAGTGCTGGGAATCATCAGTACACACTTGGAAACTGGTGCTGTGTGTTTTTGGATGTTGTAGTGGTCTATAATGGAAATGCATGTGTTTGACCTAGAATTGAGCTCCACTGGGATGCTCGCACAATTAAATATCCTGTTAGGAATCAGTCTCCAGACTTGCATGCAAATAATAGTTTGTGGAAATGGTGCTTGTGTGTTAACTTACTATTTATGGCTAAGTCCCATCTCACCCTCCATCAGAGTGCCTTGAGACTAAGTAACCTACTGTGTCTGAAATGAACATCAAATTTTGGAATTTTTTTAAACTATTATATTCTTTGAGAGCATGTAGCTTCACAATAGATTTTGTTCTCAGTTTATCATATTAAGGACATATTAGTAGCCAAGTAATTATACAATACAATTACATATTTGCCATGGAAAATCTATCATACAATTCTTCAAATAGACTAAATTGTTTTAAAAATTATCACTACTGTAGAATTACCTACATTTTCAGAAATAACTTTGAAATATCCATAGTTCTTTTGTCTTCTGGAATGTCTTGCCACATGTGAGCCTACATCCCCCACTATCAGCATCCTGAAGACTACCATTGACTAGAAACCGAACAGGGCTATCCATATAAGTACTGTGGCTACAAGAGCAGGCCAGAGGCTAGGAAGCCTGTGGTGAGTAACTCACTTCCTGACTCCCCAAAGCCTGTCCACCATCTACAAGACACAAGTCAGGAGTTTAAAGTCAGGAATACACTACACTTGTCTAGATGAGTGGAGCTCAAGAAGCTTGACCCCATTCAGGGCAAAGTAGCCCACTTGATTGGCACCCCATCCACAAACATTCATTCCTTCCACCCCAGTGCACAGTGGCAGCAGTCTACACCATCTACAAGATGTAGTGCAGAAATTTACCAATCCTCCTTAGATAGCATTTTCCAAAACCTCCAGCCGTTACCATCTAGAAGGACAAGGGCAAAAGATATGTGAGAATGTCACCGCCTGAAGTACCCCTCCAAGCCACTTGTCATCCTGACTTGGAAACATATCACCATTCTATTGCTATCAACATCATGGAACTCCTCCCTTAACATCACTGTGGGTGTACCTACTCCACATGGACTGCAACAGTTCTAGACGGCAGTCACCACCACCTTGTTGAGGGCAACTAAGGATGGCAATAAATGCTGGCCCAGCTAGTGGTGCTCGCATCTCAAGAAATAACAATTTAAAAACATCCATAAATCACTTGCCCAAAATGTTACATTTGATGAATAATCTCAGAGCTGTCTGTACACCCTCATTAAAAAAATCATGTATCTAGCACTTAAAAGGGAATTTATGTTTATTGTTGCACTGAATTCTTAATACATCTGAACTCTTAAAACCCATTCCTTAAATCTTTGAACCAGTAAATTTCAGCTTGCTGGTTTTTTTTTACATGGAAGTATCGAGATTCGGACCAGAAGTCAGCCAATCAACCTGTTGAACCTGCTCTGCCATTTGATAAGATCATGACTAATCTTGTTATGGTCTCAACTCCACTTTGTTAACTGCCCCTCATGATCCTAGCTCCCTTGTCTGCGAAATTTCTATCTAACTCAGCCTTGAATGAGTTCAAGATCCCAGCCTCCACTTCTGCAGAAGAGAATTCCACTGACTAATAACCTTCCGAGAGAGAAGCACACTCCTCAGCTCCATCTTAAAAGAGGAATTGTTTATTCTTAAAACCATGTCCCTTAGTTCTAGTCCACAGAAGGAAACGTTCTCTATCCTACCAAGTCCCCTAAGTAGCAGTGGGAAACTGCACTCAAAGTCTCTTCCCAAAATTAAGCAGCAGGAGAGTCAAGTTGTATGCATTGAGAAATCAAAGTAAATTCTTAATTTTGAAATCCGTTTTTCTTTAAATACAGATTAAGGATATACTAGAGAAAGTCTGTGATTTTCTGTAAATTAAGCCATAGAGTAGTGTCAGGGGTGGCTCCTAATTCATTCTTGTCACAGGAATGTTGAATTTCTATTGCCTCAACTTGCAAACAATGCTTGTTTTTCAACCTGGTAACACGATGACAGATATACACATTTTGAAACAAGCTATTCCTGAGGATGCAGTTTTGTTTAGTGAAAAGTTAATTTAACAACCAATCATAGCATATAATAATGATGTTTCGTACTTCTGAAGCAACCAGTGAGTCAATTAATCAATACGAATGTACAAATGTTCATCTGCTGCTCAAGTGTTTTCAGTTTAAGAACATAAGAAATTGGAGAAATAAGAACATAAGAAATTGGCCATCTGTTCTTCAAGTCTGCTTGACCATTCACTGAAACAGAAAGAAATCCCACAACACCAGCTTAAAGTCCAACAAGTTTATTTGTAGCAAAAGCTGCAAGCTTTCGGAACAGGCTGTCCCTTCGTCAGGTGGCTGGGAGTTATTTGCGGCTTTCGCTACAAATAAACTTGTTGGACTTTAAGCTGGTGTTGTGGGATTTATTTCTGTTTTACCCCAGTCCAACGCCAGCATATCCACATCATGACCATTCACTAACATGAGCTTTGATCTTCTACCTCAAGTCTGCTTTCCCACTATATTTATCCTTGATCCCCTTAATATCCAAAAATTTGGTGACGAAAATCACAAATTTACTCATTGCAGTGAAGCATGCAGGATTAAAGGACTCAACAATATTTGAGAAAAATGTTTTATTTATTTTTATTTGTTTGTGTCACAAGTAGGCGTCCATTAACACTGCAATGAAATTACGGTGAAAATCCCCTAATCGCCACAATCTGGTGCCTGTTCGGATATAGGAGGGCAAATTTAGCATGGCTAATGCTCCTAATCAGCAGGTCTTTTGGACTGTGGAAGGAAACTGGAGTGTCCGGGGGAAACCCGCGCAGACACGTGGAGAGCGTGCAAACTCTACCAGGAATCGAACCTGGGTCCCTGGCGCTGTGAGGCAGCAGGGTTAACCACTCTGCCACCATGCTGCCCCTTTGTTGATAAGTCCCTGGACATAGTAGCAAGCTTTGTTGCAGAGGATTGCGAGCGCAGTGCTTGCAGAGAGAAAGGTCCCCAGCTACTCAGGGGAAACAACAGCATGGCAACATTTCACAGGAGCTGTCAGCATGATGTTAACAACTTTGAGGACACAGCAGGAGGTCTGGAAAATGCTACGCAACTTAAAGAGTGCAAAGGTACGGCATGAATATTGCTGTAAATTAGCAGTACGGGATATATAAAGTAGTAGTTAGAAATTACTAATGACACATGGAATTGTTAGCAAGAATGTAATATGTAAGGTAGTCGAAGTGAAAATTGCAGGGTTATCCAAATGACATTATGTATGTCACGAGAGAGAATTTGCTGCATGGTAGAATTTTCTTTGATAAAATTCATTCAATTTGACTATAATTTACAGTCTAAGATTCTTCAATTGTGAAGAAAGAAAATGCCCTTGATAGACAAAATAGCATCAACATTAAAAGCAGTGCTGACCCTGGTAACTCCTCTTGATGGGTGTCCTGACTATATGGATCAAGTGGCGCACCCTATTCGCAACCTTCCTGAGGCTACTCATTCACTGCTTTGCTCCGTCCAAGTAGCTGACTGTTATGGTACATTTACCGCGTGAGTTAACGCCTGGTGGAGTTTGCACACTTGTTATAGCTTCTGCATTCCCAGCCTGTGTCTTTCAACCACCTCTTCCTACAAGATTCCTGCCAATGACTGCTGCATCTATGCTCTCTGGAGCAAAAACGGATACTGTGCTTAATTCACCTGTCACTTTTGTGTTGCATTTCAAAATCAGACCTAAACAACATTGCTCATGTTTTAATTTGGCAATTGAGCTATATAGTGCTTCATAAGTTCATCATTAATAACCTGAACAATGCCTTAATAAATAAAACTCAGATTTTTTTGATCCAACCTTGCACTTCTGTCCATCACTGTAATTTAGAGGTGAAAAGACTTAACAGCAGAACTAAATAATGATGGATAAATTAGTAATGCTTTCTTCCAATATTATTCTTTTCCTTCTACAAAAACTGGAAGAGAGGAAATGATTCCCCCAGGTGATTTATCTCAGAAAATCACTCTCTTTTCTATATATTATACAATTTATGTGGTGTTAAATACAAGGTACAATAGGAGTTTCAAAATGAATGTATGCTTATTTGTTAATCTGTATAGTGGAGGTGGTGACACATGAATCTTAATATAGGTAACACATAATCTTTTCTGTAGTAATGACGTGCAACATCATTACTCCAGTGAAATTGGCAGAAGTATCTAGAGTCTGCATGTGCCAGAATAATACAGAAATCCAGAGTTGCTCTCAGTGATTTTACAGTTCTCCAGAGGGTGCACTGTTGAAGTTCCCTTTCACACTGCAATCAGTGGAAATCAATTTGAGTTGACAGAAGCTTCCACTTTAAGCTTTAGTGTCACTGTTCGAATCCATTGGAAAGTTACACCTTTAAGTGAAACTAGGTTTTTAACAGCATAGTGACTTTACTTCAAATACGTGAAAAGCTAACTGTATGTTTGTGGAAAGTCACATTTCTCCGTAATGATAAAAATATCTATATATTTTTAGTTTTGTCTTTTTTTAAGGCTTGTTCATTTTTATTTTAGTTTCTGTCTTAAAAGTCAATAGAGTAATTCAGGTTTACAGCATGGAAATAAGCCCTTCAGCCCAACTTGTCCATGCTGCCCTTTGTCTTTTAACGACTAAGCTAGTCCCAATTGCCTGCCCTTGGCCCATAATCCCACAATAGCCATTTTACTCATGTAATTGTCCAAACATTTTTAAAAAACAAAATTGTCCCCGCCTCTACTGCTACCTCTGGCAGCTTGCCCCAGACTCTCAGCACCCTCTGTGTGAAAGAATTGCCCCTCTGGGCCCTTTTGTATCTCCCCCCGCCCCCCCACCCCTCACCTTAAACCTATGCCCTCTAGTTTTAGGCTCTGTTAATCCAACCATAATAATTTATTTAATTACCTGAAAGTTTAATGTCAAAGTGAATGATATTAAGCACTTCTGACTTCCTCATTTGCTATATGTGAATACTTCAGTGTGATTGACTCCTTACATGCTTGCTTACATCACTGATACTGCATGCCAAGAGATCTCCTTTACTTGGCGTTTATTTTAAACTGCCTGCGGGGACGGGGAAAACCACATCGTCGAAATCGTAAGATCTTTGTGAGCAGCCTTTTTGGAGGTCAACAGATTCGCTGACCACAAATTCCAGGCCTACATCCAGTCGACAGTTGAGCTTTTCTGCAACTGCTGAGTATGGCGAAGTGAAAAGCAGCAGAAAATAAAAAGCAAATAAATGAACAAGACCACCAGTTTACTGACAGAAAGCTGGGACGTATTTTCAGAGACTTTCGTAATATTAGCAATGCTCTGATTGCTGAGGGAATGGGCTTGGTGGCCCTGGTAACATATGTTCCTTCCACATGTTAAAATCGTGCACTGTTCCAATGAATAATGCTGGCAAAAACAAGAATGAAAACAATCATGGTTAAGCCTACATGTTTCAAACCAGATGCTACTAGTTTCATTGTAGCAAAGGCACTTTCTTTATCTTTTTGACCCGAGAACTGATATTCTGATGCAGAACAAGTTTAGCACTTTCAGCAGCCTGTTAAGCCAACTCACAGAATGACTTGAAGTCAAGCCAAATCAACCATATTGGATGTGGCACTGGGAGCAAAGGAACAGGGAATTTCACATGGCAATTGTCATTAAATGGCCGCAATCAACATTTATAGAAATGTAGCCAGTTAAAGGTAGACAGCTGTATTTGGGGTTAAAGATTGTTTCAGACTTCCCAAAGGTTCGGGATATTTAAACGGATTAAATACCAAGGGATAGAATGTCTTATTTGATATCAATTCGCTAATCCAAGCTCAAATTGCATCAAAATGGTGCTAGTTTTCAGAAGTTATTTTATTTTGTTCAAATTTCCAATTCATTTGCACACCACCAAACAAAATCTTCATGAGCCAGATGTTAACATGGAAGAGAAACTTGCACTTGTGTAGCATTTTCACGTTTGCTGGGTGTTTCAACACTCTTGATGTGGGTA
The DNA here is from genome assembly GCF_965287045.1 of Carcharhinus amblyrhynchos. Lineage (NCBI taxonomy): Eukaryota > Metazoa > Chordata > Chondrichthyes > Carcharhiniformes > Carcharhinidae > Carcharhinus > Carcharhinus amblyrhynchos. The sequence continues at coordinate 100,846,011 of NC_137329.1, forward strand.
TGCCGGCGTTGGACTGGCGTAAACTCAGTAAAAAGTCTGACAACACCAGGTTTTAGTCCAACCAATTTAGTTGATAATAGACTCACAAGCTTTTGGGTTAGTCCCTTCGTCAGGTCACCTAACGAAGGGACTAACCCGAAAGCCTGTGAGTCTATTATCAAATAAATCGGTTGGACTAAAACCTGGTGTTGTCAGACTTTTTACTGTGTTTCAACACTCTTCACAGTGAATGAAGCACTTTTGAAGTTTAGTCACTGTTGTACTGTTGGAAATGCAGCAGAAAATTTGTACCTTGCCAACTCAAACATACAACAGTGCGATATTGACCAAATAATCTGTGTTTTGTGCTCTTGATTGAGGGCTAATTGTTGGCAGAAGCATCGGGGATCAATCCCCTCCTCGTTTTCAATGTAGTACTGTGGAATCTTTTACATCCACCCATCAGACAGGTCGGGTTTCGGTTTTATATCTAACCAGAAGAAAGACACTTCTGATGGTGCCATACTCTCTCTGTGTTGCACTGAAGTGTCAGCCTTGATCTTTGTGCTCAAGTCTTGGAGTGGTTCTTGAACTTGGAGTAAAAGCAAAATACTGTGGATGCTGGAATTTGAAATCAAAACAGGAAATGCTGGAAAATCACAGCAGGCCTGACAGCATCTGTGGGGAGAGGATAGAGCCAACATTTCAAGACTGGATTACCCTTTGGCACGGCAAAGGGCCTGATGAAGTGTCATCCAGACTCAAAACGTTGGCTCTACTCTCACTTGAAGTTGGAACCTTATGATTAAGCTATCAACTCAGCCATGGCAATTGGGCAGTGTTTAGAAACTATTTTTGTTTCGTTTTGTGTTATCAATATTGCAAAAAAACGTTTATAGTCAAAACTATTCATCGCCTTTGAGTAACCCAATTTTAAACATTTGAAGATTACTTTAAAAAATGAATTTTTACTGAACCATGTTTCTTAGTGTGTCACTTTCTTTTTTTACAGTTTTATGTTTTAGGCACAATAAGTTTAATTTCAAGAGCGTCCTCGAAGACCCTTAAGCAGGCACAATTAATAGAAACTTGGCATGCTGATTAACTTGATTTACAACTATAACCCGTTCTCTGAATGGGCCAATTCCTTGCACAAGATCATGGAAGCTCTATCCACTGGGTATAATATCAACTTGAAATTCTTTGATCTTTTGAACTGCATTAGCTGTTTTCAGGAGCTGTGTTAAAAAACAATGCACTGAAACTCCAGACCAGAGTCTTGTAATTCAGTTTCAGTCTTAAGGATGTATTCTGGCATCAACATTCTTTCATTTGCCTCTTTTCTGTTATAGGCCTGGTCAATGGCCTAAAATCATAGAATCCCTATAGTGCAGAAGGAGGCTATATGGCCCAGTGAGTCTGCAGTGACTCTGCAACAATCCTGCCAAAAGTGCAGGACACCAAAAGCACCCTGCATCTGAAACACCTCGACATATCCCAGAGGATACAGTTTTTGTAAGTTTGAGGAAGTAGCATCAGACAAATCAAAGCGTACCTGGCAAAGATGACCAAGTGGTGGTGATTAAAAAAAAGCACAGATGACTGCCAACAATGTTGCTTCTCTTTTAAGAAATCCAATCTGGTGACATAAGGTAACTGTGCTATGCTGCCGTTGCTATTAAATATGAAAGGAAAGTTATGCTGACCAATGCACCACTGGCAATTGCGTCTGATACTTACGTGATGGGGAAAGTCAATGTTAAAACATTTAGGGATATAGCAAAACTGTGCATCCACTTTCTTAATGATTTGCAGTCTGCAGCGTCAATTTGTTTAAGTCATGGCCAAGATGCATCAGGACCTGTTGATACGGTTAGTGGCTTAATCACAGGTATAGGCAACTTACTGTGATGCCTGCTAACCTCCATGGCATGCATTATTATCTTTGCCATTGGAGGTGGGCAGAGGTAATGTTTTTATCCTTGTTTGTTAGTCTGTTTGATTGTAAACAGTATGGGCGGGATTTTCTGGCCAAACTTGCCCCAAAACGGAAAACTTCCGCCCGAGGTCAACGGACCTTTCCATGGTCCACCTGTTACCTGCTGCGATTCCCATGGTGGGCAGAATGAAAAAATTTGTCCAATATCTCAAACACTAATGGGCAGATTTCAACCGAACTTGGCATCCAGATAGACTATGGCCTCAGGAAGAACTGATTCATGTTTGATGAAGATGTGGATTGATTTCTGGAATATTATGAAAAGATTGAAAGAACAATGGGCAATAGGATGAGTTGATTTTGTTTCTAAAAGAATGTTGTGGGTTGTTAATGTTGTTGAATGTTTTGGGATGTTCTGAATTTGTGAGAGCTGCAGGGGCACATTTTGTTACAGCTGTTAAACTGTGAGCAGAGTTTTCAGAACAGGTTGTTGGCTGTGGATTGGCCTGCAGCAACAGTATGATGGAAGCTTTTAATAAAAGAATTTCTTCTTTTCAGCGTTGTAGCTGCAGAGCATCAACCAGACAAGGAAGAAAGCCTCAAGATAGAGCTGCTTAATTATAATAACACTAAGTTAATAGTGTGGTGGAGGTACATGCACGACTGACTATCCTTTTCACTTGTTTCACTTTATATCACTTGAACCATGAAACATGATATTTGGACTCTTCAAAACCAAAGACCATCATTAATTTTAATGTCTTGCTGACTGCTATAAGACTCTGTGACCTGCGTGCAGATAACTTGTTCCCAGCTATCCCTAAAAATGGGCTTGTCAGAATTCTCAGCGCCCCCTCTTTTCCATATTTTATTATTCATTCTTGAATTACAAACAGCTATCCAGTGAATTATCAGACAATAGAGATTCATTCACTTTAGGTTCAATAAACACGTTTAAAGCAACACAGTGATGAAAATTCATTAAAAAAGGTTATAGCAACGTATAGTAAATCTGGAAATCTTTAAAAAAAATAGAATTTCCTGGCCCTTTAGATATGCCATATTGCAAGGAGCTTCCATTAGACCTGCTCCAGATTACTAAAAGAGTTCCCGACACAATCCCACCTTTAATGGGTAAAGCATCATTCTTGGCTGCATGTCGATGTATCGTCACGTTTGAACCATGCTGCAATCTATTTTGAGCAGGTACACTTCAGGTCATCAATAAATTGTACTTGGCACAGAGGTGATGAAGATTCAGCAACATGAATCTTCGGTCCTTTTTCTGCCTTCTTGTCTACATTTATGTGGCCAGCCATGATGATCAAATATTATACTCTTCTATATTCCTATTTGTGTCTGTACTTGTTGAGTTATTGCATTTCTCTCTCACTCCAATATTCAGATGTGTTTGAACTCTTTGATCTGTCAGTGGCTTGCACATGGTTCACGAAGGCCTAAAGCAGCAGACACGGGGGAATTGTGGCATGCACTATTCATGTCCGGTAGCGCACGCACTCCAATTTTCACAGTATTCGGTCACCTTTAACTTAGTGATCAGGAATTTGATTGTGATAATTTTCCATTTTAAATTGAGCTTGTAAAGACTGGGATATCCCATTAAGTTTGGAGTGAAAAAAATATTTAAAATGGGGTTGGAAAGTCATTCTGGTGAGAATAGGCTTGAAAAATCTATTTGTGTATGCATAAAATTTGAACCACTGTAGTTGATTTTTGAGACAATGTGTGGAAAAAAAGCTTAGAGGAAAGAAAGGACAAGATAAAACCATGCTTTCTGTTTTCACTGTAAAAAGGAAACTTTAAAAACAAAACGTAATAGGAAGGAAAATAAAATCACCAAGAATTTAGGCATTAAAGTATATCAGGGATGTTGTGGTCTTGTGAATTAATTTGAAAGTTGGCTGAACATTTCATCAATTCTATCATTGGTACCTTTTGTCCATTAGAATCATGGGGTTGGAATTTATGGCCCTATGTGTTTTCAGCCAGGAGGGGGTAGGTAAAATATGACAGGTCAAAACCTGCCCATCCACGAGCTGTCCCCCAAATTACAGTGAATGGGCAAATGCTGAGTACGTCTTTTTTTGGGCTGTGGGAGGAAACCAGAGCAGCCGGAGGAAGCCCACACAGGCATGGGGAGAATGTGGAAAGTCCACACAGACAGTGAACCAAACCGGGAATGGTTGTGAGGCAGTAGTGCTAACTACTGTGCCATTATGCTGCCCTATTTGGATCAATTGATCCGTATATACAATGCTGCACATCATAACGTAGTTGGCATAGGCAGGCAATTGGTAGGACATTTTTTTTAGCTCCAGGGATTCAAAGGTAGAAAGGAAGGCAGTTACATCCTTTGGGAGATGCCCTATGCGCAATTCCCACCCACCAACAAGATCTTGCCTCTTTCCTCCTTGGTCTTTCCCATCTGGCTTCCCAACATATCCCCCCTCCCCTCTCATCCCACTCCCTGGATTGCCCTATCCCTTTGGTTGCCTTTGCTCTTCCTCGTCACCTGCTCGCAGTCCCAGCAGTGCTCAAGATTGAGCCTGACACTGTTGGGACAGTTAGAGCTGCTAGTCATTTGATTGGCTGGTAGCTCTCGAGGGCCAGGCTTCCTCCAATTGAGGTGTGGAAGTCGGACGCTCATCTGCTTAAGGTCACTGGTAGCATGTTATTAACCTGGGAAAAGGTTATTGAGCACTTGTCAGTGCAGCACCAATTTTCCTTATGGGTCTGTGAGCAATAAGTGCTGTAAAAATTTAGCCCTTGGCTATTTTTGTCTTGTGTGCTTGGCAACCTTGTTGCAATTTTCAAAATTATCACAAAGTTATGCAGATATTTTCAGAATTTGAATGGATGCTTTACATTTAAGAAATTAACTAAGTGTCTGAATGTTTATTATCAGAAATCAGTATGATTAAAATATCCAGTGACTGGATAATGCTCACAACCAGTTGTTCTAATAGTTTATTACAGTTGTTCAGTCAGTGAAAATCACAAAAGTTTTAAAGCCTATTCCTGTTCTGGCAGGTAGGAAGTTGGAAAAATGTAAGCATGTGCTATTTAAAGCCTAGACCTTTCATTACATACAAAGATACACAATAGGAGCAGAAGTAGGAAATTTGGCCCCTTTTGGCTGATCTGTCTGTGTTTCAAGTTCCACATTCAAATCTACCCTGGTAACCTTTGTGATTCCCTTGCCTAACTAGAATCTATCTACCTCTGTTTAAAAGTGCTACATGACCCCACTTCCACCATTTTCTGAGGCATAGAGTTTGCAGTCACACAACCATCTAAGGGAAAAAATCCTTTTCACCTCTGACCTATAAGGGTGGCACCTAATTTTTAAGTTGTTCTCCCTTGTTCTGGAGTCACCCACAAGAGGAAAGATCCTTTCTAAATTCACCATGCCTTTTGCTCCCCACATCTAACTCATTGATGTAAATTGTAAAAAGTTGGCATCAGTCCAGATGCCTGCAGGAATCCATTCATCACATTCCTGCCAATCAGAAAAAGACTTATTTATGCATACTCTCTGTTTTCTGCCAGCCAATCTTCTATCCATGCTAAATATGTTACCCCTTTGTTTGTTGCAATAATCTTTGATGTGGCACCATATAAAATGTCTTCTGGAGCTCCGAGTCTAGTATGAAAACGGGCTCCCCTTTGCTGACAGCGTGTTAATCCTTTAAAGAACGCTTAATAAATGAAAAATGATTTCCCTTTCAGAAAACCATGCTCCTCTTAGCCCAAGAAAAAAATACTTTTTGACTTCATTCTTTCAGAATCTTGCTCACTTAACTGCCAAGTTTCACTGGCCAGAATATCTGTGGTACACATTCACCCAATGGACCCTCAGCAATTTGCCGGGGTCCTAAGTCATTGGTCCCTGATTTGTGCAAATTAATGAAGTGCCTGCCCAGTGAATCAGCCAGTGCCTGAGTTCCAAAAGTCCCAAGTTAAAATAATGATAAAGCAGAAACACTTCAAAATCAATGATCTGACATTTACTCTGCTACCACTCCATGTCCACCAGATAGACAGAGTGAGTTAACATCACCACTCATTTTAAATTTGGAAATACATATTCTATACAATGCTTTTTCAAGGTTTGACCTCTGCACATTGAAGAATTCAAAGTATTGCACACAAAGTTGAATGTAGGTCTTTGTGTTCAAGTGGGAGCCTATGCTGGTCATGGTTGTCTGCATTTGTTTTATATGGATTAATTGAGGGTGAAGCCCGGTCAGTATCAAAGCTAACACACACCCTGTACAGTCAGCTTATTGTGTAAACATTTGAAATGAAAAATAATTTGAATATGGGTAACCACATACATAACTTGCGCAGAAAGGAGTATAAGCTAACAGATGTCTACGTACAGAAAGCTATTTTGTTCCATCTGAACTAAAAACAAAATGAGGTTAATTAGTTCGTTACCTAGTTTTAGTAGATTTCTAAAGGCCAAAATTGTAATGAAATTTAGCAGCAGAATTTTCAATCCAGGAAAAATATTGTTGAGCATTTTATCATAATCCCATTATCCTTTTCCCATTTTCAATTAATATACAGTGAAATGTGGCAGAGAAGAAACTGAAATAATAAATTTAGAAAATGTTTTAGAATTCAATTTTTGCCACAGAAAAGATGGTTGCAATTTTGATTTCCCATGACCCATTTTAATTTTTAATTCTTTCATGATTATGACCTGCCTTTGATTATAAATCAGCACAGTAAATAATTGTAATCTATTTATTTTATTGCCAAGTTACACTAAAATATCCATATCAATAGGTGATGAGCTGTGCATTATTTTGGTTATTACATTCAATGTGAAAATGCAGAGATATTTTAACACATTACAGTATGTTTTAACATAAATTGTGTTGTTTGCCACAATGTAGAATATAGAAAAAAATTATTCATATAAACCTTGTTCAACTTTAAGCAAATTGTGATCACTCATACTTGAAATCTGTGTACAGTTGTTTAATGTTACAAGTTGAAAAATCACAGCTAATATTAATGGAGAAAATCTTAATGCATTTGTTTGATATTCCTCTGTTTATTATTTTAATAGTCGCCCACGTTTGTCGACTCATGCTGCCAACTGTCATTTCCAAGCTATTGATTTTCAAAGATATCCTTGAACTGTGTTGAGGTGGATGACCGTCTGTTTTCCCAGTACATTCAGGGTTGATAATAACATCATAGGTGCCAACAGTGTGTCAGTTTTATAGTTTAAATTTAAACATAGAGTACTGTAACAAATTGTTCCCTTAAAATACATTTTGTTCATTATTACAGCCTTTGATGAATGGCAAGGCCGTTAATCCTGCAATCGCAAACTAAGCCATGTTTCTTTCTTTTTGGGATATACTGTACAAGCTTATGTGACTTAAATCACTTCTGTGAATCAATTTCCCTTCAGTATTATATCAGAGCAGGGCCTGGGAAGAATGGTTGCAATCCTTGAAATTATATATTGGTTAAAAAAAAATGTGAAAATGTAAGTTCAAGCTGTTTAAGGTGCTTTACTGATTTGTACCCCCGAAAAATAATGTGGTTTGGTATAAGTTAAAAGTTAAAAAGCTAAGCATTCAGATGGTCAATTGCTTTGTAGAACAGGATGAGCTGATGAAGATGTCACATCAAGGTAGGTGTGCAATCAAGCATTTAATTATAGTATGCAAAATCATAGAATCTCACAGCACAGAAGGACACCCATAGGCCCACCATACTTGTTCTGGCGCTTTGACAAATCCAGCCAATTAGACCTATTCTTCTGCTTACCTTTCCACATATTTCCTTCAGTGGAAATAGAAAATAGGAAAGGATATAAATGGGCCCAAACCTTTCACACTACTACTGCACAAAGTCAGAATGCCCCCAAATGTTACACATTAGCTTGATTACACAAACAAATATTTTATCTAGTGCTTGGGATAGATTTTGGCTTTTTTGTGTTCGTCAATAAAGTCTGTGAAAGTACATCTGTCTGTGTGGTGTTTGCACATTCTCCCCATGTCTGTGTGGATTTCTTCTGGGTGCTCTGGTTTCCTCCCACAGAGAAAGATGTGTGGGTTAGGTTGATTGGTCATACTAAATTGCTCCTTAGTGTTGGAGGGATGTCAGGGAGATTAGTCAAGTAAATATGTGGGGTTATGGGCTTGGATGGGATTGTTGTCAGTGCAGGCTCGATGGGCCCAGTGGTCTCCTTTTGTATAGTAGTTGATTCTAGGATTCTGTTCTATGATTCTGTCTTTACAGGTGGTTGACTGGCTGTTCATACCAGTGGCTTTTAGGGTCCAGTCCCATTTACCCTTGTCAAGCAAGCCTCAAGATTTCAATGATTCAGCTTGCCAGATGCAATATTGGAGAGTGGGATGGTTGGGGGTGTTTTGAGGTGGTTTCCGAAGTGGCTCAGATTTGTTTTGGCCAGTTTGGACCAACTTGGGTCCACAAAAATAATACAAAACTTAGCCTTGCTGGGTGTTATGATAGCTATGGGGGATTGTCAATAGATCTCCCTGCAGACTTCATGGAGTATGAGCCCCCATATTAGGCAAGTGGAGGCTCACTCAATGTGGAAGGAGCAGTGGGGGGGAGGGTTTAAAGTTAACTGGGTCCACTCAGGCAGGAGTGTAAAGACTCAGGGCTGATCTGCACTCTTTAGCCGTCGTATGTCACTCAGGTGTCACTGTTAATAAAAGGTAATTGGCAATAGAAGACCGACCTTGGTAAGATTATTCCATTGGGGATGAGAAATAAAGCGAGTTTTTTTCTTCTCTCAGACCACCTTTACTGTCGAAACAAGTAATCTTGCAAAAAGAAAAGTTATTATTTTTGGTAAACTTGAAGCCTTCATTGCAAGCATTGAAAACTGGGCTAAGTATGTGGAGTGCATACATTACTTTATTGGACAGTATTGAGGGGAAGGAGAAGCAGAAAGTGATCCTGTTGACAGCATGCAGGGTCTTGACCTTCAGTGGACCCACCTGGACGCCCTGACTCCAAAACCTTTAATGAATTGGTGGACTTGGCCAAAGGCTATTATGATCCAAAACCTTCCATTATACTCCAGCGATGCTGCTTTAACTTGACAGGGCGAACCCTTGTGGAATCTGTCATCGACTTTCTCACCAGGCTGTGAAACTTGGTTGAGCACTGAATTCCGGCCATCTCTGAACAACATGATGGGAGATAGACTGGTCTGTGGAATTAACAGTGTGACTGTCCAAATGATAATTATTAGCAGAACCCAAATTAGATCTAAAGAAGGTCTTTGAGGTAGCTTAAATAATGCAGAGGAAGAAGCTCCATGACTACAGGGAAAGTCAGATAACAATGGCCCCTGATTGGGGGAAGGGGTCTCATGCAACATCCATCCCTCAACTGAGAATGATGGTATCGGTAGAATATCCCAGAATCCCTGACAGTACTGGAGCCTGAGTTGCATCACCATGCAGCCAAGGGAGATCAGGGGCACCATTCAGACTCCTCAGTAACATTACAGATCGTGCCATAACTGTCCCTATTTCTTGGCCTCGATTGTGGTCTATTGCAAATGCTGCAGAAGACCACAATTGAGACAAAGAAAATGGGAGAGTTGAAAGGTGTGCTATTTCGAGAATAGCCTAAGGCCAGTACGTGACTGCACCTTGCAGATAGGCCCACAACCAGGAACACCAACAATACAATTAAATTCCATCCCCATGATAAAGATTGCCCTCATAATGGTGGAGTTGTTAGTGGATGGCTATCCATTAAAAACGGGGTTGCATCTCCATTATCGGGGAGCAGACTTATAGTCATCTCCAGGCTGGTATTCAGCTCCTGAATTTAGAAAGCACAAAGGCCAGGCTGGCCACCTACGCAGAGGAACCATTGTCCTGGATTGAAGACTTGTACACCTGGTTAACAGAGAGCCAAACTGGGAGTTTTCAAAGTTGGGCATGAACCATGTGTATGTCCAACTTGAGTTGGATGAGCCTTCCCAAAAGTACGTAACAATTAATGTGCGCAAAGGCCTATATGAGTACCATAACAGGCCCTTGGGGTCTCAGCTGCATGTGCCATTTTTTAACAGGTCATGGAGAACATACTCCAAGGGCCAGCTCAGGTAGCAGTGTACCTGGACAATATCTTGATCACAGGAATTTAGGAACGCAAACACTTAACAAACCTGGAAGAGGTTTTGGTTTGATTTGATATATTATTGTCACATGTATTAACATACAGTGAAAAGTATTTTTTGTTGTGCGTTATACAGACAAATTATACTGTTCGTAGAAAAGGAAATGAGAGAGTGCAGAATGTTGTGTTACTGTCATAGCTAGGGTGTAGAGGAAGATCAACTTAATGCAAGGTAAGTCCATTCAAAAGTCTGACAACAGCAGGAAAGAAGCTGTTCTTCAGTCGGTTGGTAAGTGACCTCAGACTTTTGTGCCTTTTTCTCGACAGAAGAAAGTGGAAGAGAGAATGTCCGGGGCGCATAGGGTCCTTAATTATGCTGGCTGCTTTGCCAAGGCAGCAGGAAGTAGACAGAACCAATGGATGGGAGGCTGGTTTGCGTGATGGATTGGCTACATTCATGACATTTTGCAGTTCCATGCAGTCTTGGGCAGAGCACTAGCCATACCAAGCTGTGATACAATCAGAAAGAATGCTTTCAATGGTGCATCTGTAAAAGTTGGTGAGAGTCATAGCTGACATGCCAAATTTCTTAGTCTTCTGAGAAAGTAGATGGTGGGCTTTAACTATAATGTCAACATGGGGGGACCAGGACAGATTGTTGATGATCTGACATCTAAAACTTGAAGCTCTCAACCCTTTCTACTTCGTCCTCTTGTTGTAGACAGGGGCATGTTCTCCTTTATGCTTCCTGAAGTCAATGACAATCTTCTTCATTTCATTGACATCGAGGGAGAGATTATTGTTGCCGCACCAGTTTACCAGATTCTTTATCTCATTCCTGTACTCTGTCTCATCATTGTTTGAGATCCGACACACTACGGTGGTGTCGTCAGCAAACTTGAAAATTGCGTTGGAGGGGAATCTGGCCACACAGTCATAGGTGTAAAAGGAGTATAGCAGGGGGCTGGGAACACAGCCTTGTGGGGCACCACTGTTGAGGATGATTGTGGAGGAGGTGTTGTTGCCTATCCTTACTGATTGTGGCCTATGAGTTAGGAAATTCAGGATCCAGTCACAGAGGGAGGTGCCGAAGCCCAGGCCACAGAATTTGGAGATGAGTTTGTGGAAATAATAGCGTTGAGGCTGAGCTGTAGTCAATAAATTGGAGTCTGACATAGGTGCCCTTGTTATCTTGGCGTTCCAGGGTTAAGTGCAGGGCCAGGAAAATGGCATCTGCTGTGGATCTGTTGCGGTGGTGGGAAACTGTAATGGATTCAGGCAGGCTGGAGTTGATTCGTGCCATGACTAGCCTTTCAAAGCACTTCATAATGATGGATGTCAGAGCAACTGGCTGATAGTCATTAAGGCACGCTGCTTGGTTTTTCTTAGGTACCAGGATGAAGTTCACCTTTTTGAAGCAGATAGAGATGTCAGACTTCTGTAAAGCGAGGTTGAAAATGTCAGTGAGTACCCCCGCCAGCTGATCCATGCAGGATCTGAGTGCTCGTCCGGGTACCCATCCGGGCTGTGATTTTTGGAGGTTGGGGTGTGCCTGAAAAGGGAAAATGTGTCTTCCAAGCAACTGCCATGACTTATTTGGGCTTATCAGGTGCTTGGCAAGGCCTTCATCAGGTGGAAGACAAAGTGAGGGCCATTAAGGGGGCACCAATTCCAAGTAACCCCACAGAATTGAAATCTTTCCTGGGGCTAGTAAATTATTACTGGAAGTTGATTCCTAATTTTGATTCTTTGCTGTTCCCCCTGCATGCCCTACAATGGAAACATCAAAGGTGGACTTGGGGGCACTGGAGCTGGAGATTTTCAATTGTGTTAAACAGCAATATTTCACTCTTATTTATTGGCCTATTTTGACCCCAAAAAGGATCTTGTCTTTACATGAGATGCCTCCCCTAACAGGGTTGTTGCTGTATTGGTACATCGGTGAAGAGATAGGACACAGGTGGCTGCTGCATATGCATCTGACACCCTTACGGATGCTGAGTGGAACTGTAACCGGATCAAGAATGAGGGATCAGCAGTTGTCTTCAGTATTAAAAAAATTCCATCAGCACATTTATGGTAGACGCTTCTTCATAGTAACTGGTCATAAACCATTGCTGGAACTTTTTAAAAAGGATAAGGCAATACCGCACACACGCGCGTGCACACACACACACACACACACACACACACACACACACACACACACACACACACACACACACGTCCTCCCACCCATTGCCTCCACCCAGATACAGCATTGGGTTTGTTACTGGCAGCTTATGTATACCAGCTAGACAAGGACCCGAATAGCTAACATTGATGCACTGAGTTGTCTGCCACTGCCCATAAGCCTGGCTTCACTACCAGCTGTGGAACAGGTCATAATGACCCTCAATTTTTGGGGCACCTTGCCAATGTCTGCAACGCCAACCAAGGCCTGAATACAATAAGACCTGGCTCTGTTTAAATTAAAGAACATAATATTACGTGGGGATTCAGAAGTCAGCCCTCAAATGAACTAAAAACTGGATGAAGAAAGATGAGCTCAGTGTTGGGGATGGCATCGTCCTCTGGGCTTCTCACATAGTTGTCTCTTGCCCAGGGCGACGTCCGATATTGCTGGAATTACACATAGCCACCTGAGATTCTGAATATGAAAATGCTAGTTGGGAGCTATGTATGGTGGTCCGGCCTTGACGTACACATTATTGACTTGGTTAGACAGTGTGAGTAAGCTTACTTGCTCCAAGCTTGGCAGGAAGGATGGCGTCCCAATAAGAGAACGAGAAGAAGTACCACAATTCTGCAAGGGCAGACAAAACAATCAAAACCAGCCAACCAGTCCATGTGAGGAACTTTGGGGACAGCCTCAGTTGGGTCCCACGGATCATAACCGAGAAAACAGGACCCTTGTATCATATGGTTCAAAATGCAGGACAAAATTGTTAGGATATACCAGGTCCATCTCAGGAGTAGGGAGACTGTGCCAGTAAGGCCTCATTACCAGCCATGGGACAACCAGTGCCAGCATCAAGCTGCAAATGGAAGTTGACCCTATGCTTGCCTGTCTCTGGGTGATGAGGATATGGATTCTGAAATGGAAGCAAAAGAGACTGGTTCCTCAGTGAAGCAAGACGTCAAGAGGAGCTCATGTTGGTGGTTTTATGGCACTCCCTATGGAAGCAAATGTTTCCAATCTGCTTCACGCTCCTGATCCGGTCCTGCCTTCCACTGCCTCTCTCTTTCTCCCTCCTCTCACCACACACACACCACACACGCACACACCACTCCCCCACAACCACCATAGATCGGCAGTTCCGATGCGCCACAGCGAAAAACCGCACCGATCTCCTCAGAAGGCAAACACAGGACACAGTGGACAGAGTACCCTTCGTCGTCCAGTACTTCCCCGGAGCGGAGAAGCTACGACATCTTCTCCGGAGTCTTCAACATATCATTGATGAAGACGAACATCTCGCCAGGGCTATCCCCACACCCCCACTTCTTGCTTTCAGACAACCACACAACCTCAAACAGACCATTGTTCGCAGCAAACTACCCAGCCTTCAGGAGAACAGTGACCACAATACCACACAACCCTGCCACAGCAACCTCTGCAAGATATGCCGGATCATCGACATGGATACCATCATCACACGTGAGAATACCGTCCACCAGGTACATGGTAAATACTCTTGCAACTCGGCCAACATTGTCTACCTGATACGTTGCAAGAAAGGATGTCCCGAAGCATGGTACATTGGGGAGACCATGCAGACGCTACGACAACGGATGAATGAACATCGCTCGACAGTCACCAGGCAAGACTGTTCCCTTCCTGTTGGCGAACACTTCAGTGGTCACGGGCATTCAGCCTCTGACCTTCGGGTAAGCATTCTCCAAGGTGGCCTTCACGACACACGACAGCGCAGAGTCGCTGAACAGAGACTGATAGCCAAGTTCCGCACACATGAGGACGGTCTCAACAGGGATCTTGGGTTCATGTCGCACTATCTGTAACCCCCGTGACTTGCCTGGGTTTGCAAAACCTCACTTACTGTACTGTCTGGAGACAATACACATCTCTTTAACCTGTGATCAGTGCTCCTTCCACTCACATTGTCAGCCACTTCAGGTCTTGAACAGCAGGTTAGGTGTAAGGATTCGCATTCTAATCAGTAATCTCTAAACTGTCTGTGCTTTATATGCTCTGTCTGAGGCCAGAACTCTCCATTCACCTGATGAAGGGGCTAACCCGAAAGCTTGCGAGTATATTATCAAATAAATAGGTTGGACTAAAACCTGGTGTTGTCAGACTTTTTACAGTAGGAAAGGAGCAGCAGAGGGTTTAAACCTAGCTGGGTGCACTTGGGCAGGAGTTGAAAGACCTGCACCCTGTAGCTGCTGAATGGCACTTCAAACACATTGCAAATAAATGACAATTGGTGACGTAAGGCTGGCCCTGGTAAGACTATTACACTTGGCCTCTTACTTTCCATTGTCTATTAGTTTCTGCGCTCAAATCTAAATCAGTGTTCTTTCATTTTCTGGGAACCTAATTGCCATGTTAAAAGAGGCCTGTTATCTGATTCAGATGGAAACTTGCAGTGGACACAGGCTGAGGTAGTGGCACCACACTGAACAAGGTGATGAAGGCTACTGACCAAATTCTAAGGTGTTCCTCTCTCATTAATGCCGGACATGGCAATTCAGAATTAACGTTGGTGAGTGCAGAGTGATTTCAGCTGTGTGTTGAGCGCAATAGTTTATTCTGAGTTTAAGTTATTGTTTGTCAACTTATTGTTGATTCAGTTTGTCATGAAAACTGCTGTGCTCAGTGCTACAGTATGCATGTCGTTTTGGTAACAATGAAAATGAGGGACAAAATCAGCATTAATTCATGTTTCAAATACACATTAATTAATGTGTTGTTATCAGGATGTTTAAATTGCAGGACTAACTATTACATATGCAGAGAAGGAAAAGCCCAGTTGGTGCATTTTGCTATCAGCCTGTGGACCAGCATAGGTACCTGTTATGTTCCAGAAATATCATGAATAGACACAGAAAATAATCAAAAAGGCTAATCGAATACTGAACCTAAAGGATTACTATACAAGGGTTGGGAGTTAAGCCATGATTATAGTCTGCCTTATAGAGGTATATAAAATGATGAGGGGTAGAGACAAGGTAGATAGTCAATATCCTTTCCCAAAGGTAGGGGAGTCTAAAACTAGAGGGCATAGGTTTAAGGTGAAAGGGGAGAGATACGGAAGTGTCCAGAGGGGCAGTTTTTTCACACAGGGTGGTGAGTGCCTGGAACAAGCTACCAGAGGTAGTAGGCGGGTACAATTTTATCTTTTAAAAAACATTTAGATAGTTTCATGGGTACGATGGATATAGAGGGACATGGGTCAAATGCGGGCAATTGGGATTAGCTTTGAGGTTTTAAAAAAATATATAAGGGCGGCATGGACAAGCTAGGCCGAAGGCCCCGTTTCCATGCTGTAAACCTCTATGACTCTATTTGGAGTACTGTGAGCAGCTCAGGACACCACTGGCGAGATTCTCCAACCTTCTAACTGTGTGTTTCCATTCGGCGGGAGGTGGTGGGCTGTTTGCTAGAGACGGGATTCTCTGGTCCCACTGCTGTTAATGTCACTCCATATCCGTGGGCAGGGGTGCACTGCCGACGGGACCGGAGAATTACCACCGGCCTGAGTGCTATGAAGTTAGAAAAACTTCCCCACATAAAGAGGGTGGCACGGTGACACAGTGGTTAGCGCTGCTGTCTCACAGAGCCAGGGACTGGGTTCGATTCCTGGCTTGGGTCACCATCTGTGTGGAGTTTGCACATTCTCCCCGTGTCTGGGTGGGTTCCCTCCGAGCACTCCGGTTTCCTCCCACAGTCTGAAAGAAGTGCTGGTTAGGGGCATTGGCCATACTAAATTCTCCCTCAGTGTACCTGAACAGGCACCGGAGTGTGTGGCGACTAGGTGATTTTCGCAGTAACTTCACTGCAGTGTTAATGTAAGCCTATTTGTGACAATTAATAAAAAGAAGGGAGGTAGAAGTTTGGAATTCTCATTGGGAAATGGCAATTGATGCGCGATCAATTGTTTATTTTAAATCTCAGGTTGATTGATTTTTGTTAGTACTGTGTGCAGTTTTGGGCGCCGCACCTGCGCAAGGATATTTTGGCCCTGGAGGGAGTGCAGAGGAGGTTTACTAGGCTGATACCGGAGTTGAGGGGGTTGAGCTATGAGGAGAGGCTGAATAAACTAGGCTTGTACTCGTTAGAGTTTAGAAGAATGAGGGGAGATCTCATTGAGACGTATAAGATGATGAATGGGATGGATAGGATAGAGGTGGAGAGACTCTTCCCGCTCAAAAAAGACAGTAGGACTAGGGGGCACAGCCTCAAGATAAAGGGGAGGCGGTTTAGAACGGAGTTGAGGAGGAACTTCTTCACTCAAAGGGTGGTGAATCTCTGGAATTCTCTGCCCGTTGAAGTGGTGGAGGCTGCCTCGCTAAATATTTTTAAAAAGCGGGTTGATGGGTTCTTGATAAGAGAGGGGATTAAGGGTTATGGGGAGAGGGCAGGAAAGTGGAACTGAGCCACGACAGATCAGCCATGATCTTATTGAATGGCGGGGCAGGCTCGAAGGGCTAGATGGCCTACTCCTGCTCCTATTTCTTATGTTCTTATGTTCTTATGTTCTAAAAGGTATTAAAGGTTATAATGCAAAGGTGGGTGTATAGAGTTAGATCACAGATGAGCCTTGGTCACATTGAATGGCATAACAAGGCTGGAGGGCTAAATAGTCTAATGAAAGAAAGATTTGCAATTATACAGTGCCTTTCGTGACCACTTCACTGTCTCCGAACACTACCCACTCCTGATTCCTAAGATGATCTATACTGAACATATTTTTTGTAAAACTGGGAATGTATATTTGTTTCAAAGGTACAAGTACTTCTGTATTTTCAGGATCCGATTTTTATAATCAACTTAAAGTTGTTCAAGTATTTACCAGGATGTTGAATTCTGCAGAAAGCCACAGCCAGTAGAGTGAACCAGTCAGCAATAATGCAATAAATTGCCACCTTTTCTGCACTGCAGGCACAGAAAGAAATTATCAAATTTGTGTTCGTTTTTAAACATGAAAGTTGAAGCGTATGAGGGTACGAAGAATGAACCAAGGTGGGAGGTAGGGAAGGCAGACAAAGTGCTTTTATTGACAACAGCAAGTTAGAGACTGACAGAAAGTGGATGGGGTCAAGTTTACCAGTTCATGCAGGAGAGGTGTGGTCTGGCTCATAGTTGTGCAGGGTGGATAGGTAAATGATTAAGATTTTCATCTTTTTTGCAAGTCACAGGGAGGATGCGTGGAGGACTGATAATGAAAAAGATATTTATTTAAGGAGAAAATGTCTTGCAAAAGACCTCAACATCTTAATCCATCCAGTAGACTTTCTTCCCTTAGTAAGACCATAACAAAATCACAGAATTCATATAGTGCCGAAAGAGGCTATTTAGGCCATCGTGTCTGCACAAATTCTCTAATTAAACAATTTTCTTAGTCCCATTCTGTTGCCTTCACCCCGTAACTCTGTACATTGTTCATTTTCAAATAACAGGCTAATCCCTGTTTGGATGCTTTGATTGAACCTACCTCCACCATAA
Source organism: Carcharhinus amblyrhynchos (assembly GCF_965287045.1). Classification (NCBI taxonomy): domain Eukaryota; kingdom Metazoa; phylum Chordata; class Chondrichthyes; order Carcharhiniformes; family Carcharhinidae; genus Carcharhinus; species Carcharhinus amblyrhynchos. The sequence goes on from NC_137329.1 coordinate 100,863,776, forward strand.
TCTCAGACAGTGCATTCCAGACCTTAATCACTCACTGTGTGAAAAAGTTCCTTCTTATGTCACTTTTGCTTCTTTGACAAGCTGTTTCCCTATGCCCTTATTAATAAAGCCAAGGATATTGGATAATTTTAGCTGCACTCTCAACCTGTCCTGCCACCTTCAATGACTTGTTCACAGATACACCCAAGTCCCTCTGCTCCTCCACCTCCTTTAGAGTTTCACCCTTCATTTTATATTGTCTCACCATGTTCTTCCTACCAAAAGTAATCACTTCTCATTTCTCCACATTGAACTTCATCTGCCATCTCTCCACCATTCTGTCCTTTAGAAATTCTGTGCTAACCTGTTCACAGTTCACAGTGTTCCAAACTTTAAATTACCTCCAAATTTCAAATTGTACCCTTTACCCCAAGACCTACGTCATTACTATATATTAAGAAAAGTAAGTATCCAAACACTGATCCCTGAGAACTTCACTATGAATCTTCCGAAATCCTAAAAACATCCATTAAACACTACTCTCTTTCCTGTCGCTCAGCTAATTTGGAACAGGTTGTTATTTTCTCTTTTATTCTGAGTTGTAAATTTGCTCATAGGTCTGCTGTGCGGTACTGTATTAAATGCTTTTTGGAAGTCCAAATATACAACATCAAATGCCTTTTGGAAGTCCAAATATACTACATCAACAGCTTCACCCTCATCAACCTTCCCTATCAGTTTTTCAAAAAACTCCAAGTTAGGTAACACAATCTTCCCTTAAGTTTAAGTTTATTTATTAGTGTCACACTCCAGCACCTGTTCATGTATACTGTGGATGAGTTTAGCATAGCCAATGCACCTAACCAGCACATCTTTCAGACTGTGGGAGGAAACAGAGCAGCCGGAAGAAACCCATGCAGATGCGGTGAGAATGTGCAGAATCTGCACAGACAGCAACCCAAGCCAGGTCTCTGGTGTTGTGAGACAGCAGTACCAACACTGTCTCTCTGTTACCCTTAACCCACATTTGACCATGTGATCATTATTTTTCTCCCCAGTTATTGTTTCCAGAAGTTTCCCTACCACTGAGGTTAAACTGACCGGCCTGTTTCACATTGGCATTTTCCTGCTGGAACTGCAAAGAATTGGGCAATGGCGATTCAATGATTTCCAGACCTGCCATGGTGGACACCAATGGAAGATCCCGCAGGAAATTCATGCCAGGGTAAAACTGATTTTTGGACCATTTGTCTAATTCTTCCCCACATCTGCATTGAACCCACCATCAGGGGAATGGGAGAAATCTAACCAGAGGGGTACTATTGGACAGGCTATCTGTACCTAAAGTTGATGGCGCCACAACCAGACAAGGTGTATCCAAGTACACAGAGGGAAGTGAGGGTGGAAATTGCAACGGCGACAGGCAATAATTTTTCAGACTGTCTTAGAAGGCAATAGCATGGTGGCATTATTGCTGAACTAGTAATCCAGAGACTCGGGGTAATGCTCTAGGGACCCAGGTTCAGATCCCACCACAATAGATATTAAAACTTGAATTCAATAAAAATTAAACGTCGAATGATGACCATGAAATCATTGTTGAACTGTTTTCGGATTGTCAAGACACGCTATCTGGTTCATTAATGTCCGCCTGTGAAGGAAATCTGTCATCCTTACCTGGCCTGGCCCACATGTAGCTCCTGATCCACAGCAGTGTGGTTGACTCTCAGCTGCTCTCTGAAATGGCAGATGGCTCAGTTCAGGGCAATGGGGGATAGGCAATAAATCCTGGCTCAGCCACGATGCCCATATCCCATGAATGTAAAAAAGGCTCGGAAATGGAGCAGTAGGACTGGAGAATTGCAAATTCCTGTTCAAAAAAAAATGTAAAGACAAGCCCATGGCAATGCCTTGACCAACTAGAGTTGACCTACCTAATTGGATTCAAACAAAAGTTAACTGTTCCCTGATGCATTCTCCAGTCCAATGCCTTCAGCAGTCTACTTGCCAAACAATAATGTATTTTTTTTGCAAATTTGTCCTGATGAGTGCAAAATGAAAAGCTTTGATAGCAAGTCCTTTTATGGCAATAATGCTAACATATTCTAGCCCTTGTCTGATGATTGCCTGATGAACATGCCTGTATTTTCATGTTTTCTCTCTTCCATTTTTTGGAATAATGGTGTTACATTTACTGATTTCCAATCTGCTGAGAATTTTGTAAAGTCATAGCCAGTGCATTTAATATCTCTATACTTATCGCTCTCATAAAGTTAGGATTGATCTATCATGAACTGGAAATTTGTCAGGTTTCCGTTCCTTGACTTTCTCTAGTACTACTTTTCTGCTGATGTTAATTTGTTCACTCTTATTAGCTCCTAGATAACCTTCTATTTCTATCAGTAACTTGCATCTTCTACTATAAAGATATTCACAAAATATTTGTTCAATGGACATCTTCGTTCTGTACCTATCATATTTCCCACAGATGGCTCTATGGCACAAGGACATGGCTGATGACATTTATCTATTCTGAATGCTACTGCCATAGGTTCAAAAATGAGTTCCCTAAACTCATTCTTCCAATAGTACCTCTGCTAGACTGATCACTGAGACTTGTATCCAATTATTCAGTTAATTACTCTCCAAAAAGCCTTGTAGTTTTATTTCCCAGAGCGCTTTTAAGTTTCTGTCCTCTCTCTCTCTCTCTCTTTGCTACTTACTGAGCTCTCCCCTCCTCAGCTCCTATCTTTTTTGTTTATATACTACTGTCACAAGCCAACAGTAAAGTTTTTTTTCCCAACAAGCAATAAACTTTTTAAATTTTAACTCATTTTCACCCATCTCTTAAACCTCGGGCATCGTAAAACCTCATTAAAATGTATATATACAAACAAACACAATAGCCCTGACATTTAGTCAGGAGTCTATCCAAATTCCTAGGCACCAAGGTTCGCAAGCAACCTCATGAAACCATAAGCATTTTACCTTCCATTACGCACAAATATACATATGATTGAGCACTTCAAAAGAAGTTAATGGTTTATAAACATTGACTATAAAACTGACACAGTGATAGAGCCATCGGCAGTCTTGGTTATTGGGACAGTAGTCAGCACGTAGAACTCTTGATTGTGGCGTGGGGGGAGGGTCGTAGTTTGAGAGATGGGCAAATGGTACGGAGTGAGAGCTCCTTAAGCAGACTCCCATTTTCATGTTCCCTTTCTTCATCATCCCTCTCACTTCCTTACTAACCAAGAGCTTAAAAGCATGTTCCTCCATCAAGATGAGTGTTCTCTCCATCCTATTTAAACTGACAGATTAAATGTGCAGGCAAAGGTCAGCATGTACTCAGCTGCCAGTGACATCTGATGCTCCATGCAGGTAGATACTTTTCCATGGAGCTGAGCAATAGTGCAAAGACCTGAGACATTGTGGCATTCATGCTTGAGACGGAGTCATTCGATCTCTTTCCAATGTGCACAGTGTCTTGAGAAATGTTAGCCGAACTTCACACATTTTCTGTTCCTACTCCAGAAGAGTCCTTTTTATTGATGATCCTGAGGCTTAGCACCTGCAGCTAGCAGGGCAGAGCTTGGAATGTCCTGCAGCATTTGATGGGGACTCTCTACTCCGTCCAACACTTGCTTCTGCTCACTGATGATGTGTGTCTCACCATGTAACAATGTAAAAACTGATCTTGAAGACCCCACCAAAAAGTGTGCATCTAAGCTGGTGAGCTGTATGACAATGCTTCTCCAGGGTGTGCAACATAGAAACATTGAAAATAGGAGGAGGCCATTTGGCCTTTTGAGCTTGCTACACTGTTCTTTATGATCATGGCTCATCATCCAACTCAATAGCCTGATCCCACCTTCACCTCCCATATCCTTTGGCTAACTGCTTCCTGAAAAGATACAATGTTTTGACCTCAACTACTTTCTGTGGTGGCAAATTCCACAGGCTGACAACTCTGGGTGAAGAAATTTCTCCTCATCTCTATCCTAAGCAGCCTAGGGTGGCATGGTGTCACAAGGGTTAGCACTACTGCTACACAGCACCAAGGAACAGGGTTTGATTCTGGCCTCCGGTCACTGTCTTTGTGCAGTTTGCATGAGTTTCCTCCGATTGCTCCAGTTTCCTCTCACACGCCAAAGATATGTGAGTTAGGTTGATTGGTCATGCTAAATTGTCCCTTAGTATTAGGTGACTAGCAAGGTAAATATGTGGAGTTGCAGGAATAGGGCTGGAGTGGGATTGTTGTTGGTGCAGGCTTGATGGGCCAAATGGCTGCCTCCTGCACTGTATGGATTCTACTCTGTACCCTCAGATTGTGACCCCTAACTCTGGACACCCCCATCATCAGGAACATCCTTCATGCATCTATCCTATTTAGTCATGTTAGAATTTTATAGGTTTTGATGAGATCCGCCTCCCCCCCACCCCATTCTTCTGAGCTCCAGTAAATCAACCTATTACGTTGACCCCTCAGACACCACCTGCACCAGCTCATGTGCCACATTTGATGGACCCGGTGAAGATGAAAGGCGTGAATTAAAACTGACAAGTGGAATACGTTCAAAGTCATCATTGCAGATCATCATGTTTCACTTACTAGTGACATGAATTTGATATGTGATTATTGTGTGTCGTGTGACTATATGATACCTCATTCTGTTACCATCTCATCTCCATGGTCATGAAGTCTGCTGTTCAGTTAATCTTCATCACTTCCTCCTCCACTGTGATCAGCGTGGTGACTATTGGAGAGCCAACCTGGTTCTCTTTAGCTCCCTGGTGTGCTGCATCTTCTTCTGCAAGGAAAGAAATCCAAGAGTTCTAAGTGTGAGGATTTGAATACCTTGAGCAGATGGAAGCACAGTATTTCTGGAGGGTTACTGTGATGAACGAGTGTGAGATGGCAGTAAAATGAAGATGGAGGTAGCTGTGCAAATGGAAATATGAGCAGGTAAATAAGCGAGAGGAGTATATTGGGCTGCAGTCTGTGTTGATTTGCAGAGTGCCACACAGGAGAATGTTGGGGAAGTCAGAATGAGGAAGTTGGCAATTAAATGTAGGATGCCACTTGCCTTTCTTGCCCTGAAGAGGTCATTGAACCTCTTTCAGCATTCTCTGAGTGCCCCTGTAGAAGTTATCACACTCCTGCTGCTTACATCCTGAGCCACTTCCAGCCATGCATGCTTGGTTTTAGAAGCTGACCCCTTGCTCCAAATCTGCTGGGAGGAATATATGTCTGCAGGTAGGTCTTTGCAGTCCACAGCATGACTTCCAGGGATGCCTAGAAAATTGCTTTGGCGTGGCTTGCCCACAGTAAGACTTCATCATTGTATTCCTCTCCCTGTTCTGGTAGGGATAGAATCTATTCCGACTCTTGCTGGGACTCTTATTCAGTTGTGGGTCTCTAACAGTCAGGTTTGGATCTTCATCAGGCCTGCTTTCTCTAATTAGTCAGCAAACTGGAAACAGAATGCAAGTTCCACCACTAATTTAAAAGTCAGGTCAAACCCACTGCTATTTGGGTTCCCGACTCTCTGCCAGGGTCCCCCATTGTGAGTTGAGTCTAAAATTCTGGCCTGTGTGTCAGATGTTACTATAGTTGTGTTGCAATAGTTTGACATGTGAAGTCCATACAAGAAGGGAGTGTGGAAAGCTATTCAACTGTACATTTTGTCTTGATTGTGCATCCTGCTGAGACATTGGTATTCATAAGATGCAATGAAAGCTGCAAGGTTTTGTCAAGACTTGTCATAGATAAGCAATAGATGTCAAACATTTTGACAAGCAAAACTTTGTGGCAAGCAGTCTTGAACCATCTGCCTGGTGCAATGGACCGTTATGTGGCCAGACTCGGTGAGATATATTGTATTCGTCCTGATCTGTTCTCGAGTCCTGCCGTTCGGAGAAGCAATGAGCCTGGGCACAACTTTTTGGCAGGTGTAAGTCTGGATTTTTGCCATGACGGACATCTTCTCTTTCATGATAAAAACAGCGACCTGCATAATTTGTAAGGTGTGCACCCCAGTATGACACTTCCCATTTTTGTGGGGACAGGACTGGAGCAGGGCCATTTCACACGTATACACTTCTACGGAGGTACCTAATGATTTAAGTGGTCAGCAGCCTCCACTTTTATGCAATTTTGATATCTTACAAGTACAAAACCCAAAGTCTGCAAAGTAGACCTGGTACAAGCAGTTCCATACCTGACATATTTCTTTGGATAGCCCTTTGGAGAGGTTGCAATTGTGGAATTTGCTTCAGAAGAGTTGCAAGGCTAATTCCAACTGTATTTCCTTAACCCAAAGGGGTAGCAGGGTGGAATTTCTGCTCTCACAGGACAATTTGTTGTTGCCTGTACTGACTTGTGTGCCCAGGTGCAGAACTCCAAGATGTTGTGCTGGAGAAGAGTGCATAGTGCTCCCTGTGAAGAAACGTTGAGGATGGATATGACTCCCTTGCGCGTAGAGGTCATAGCAGCCAAATAGTCAGCAGGAAGAAGCTGCTGCCCGTGCATTAGCAAGGAGGAGGAGAGGCAGGACAAACAGACACCAACTGCCCTGTGGGAAGGGAGTATAGAGCTAGGATACTGTACCTCAACATGACAGAGAAACAGTGCTGAAGGCGACTGACACTAAGTTCTGAAGTGATGACAAGTGTACGTCACATAGTTCAGCAGCAATTCTCACAATCCATTGACCCCCATATCCTACCAGTGGTTGTAAAGGTAAGTACCACTCTCAACTTCTACGCCTCAGGATTTTTCCAGAGATCGTAAGGAGAGCTGTCTGGTGTATCCTGGTCAGCATCACATACCTGCATAAAAACTGTAACGAAAGCTCTGTGTGTTCATATATTCAAGAGGTGGTTGGATACAGTACTTGGGGCAAATGGATCAAAGCTTATGGGGAGAAAGCAGACCTAGAGTTGGATGATCAACAAAGATCGTAGTGAGTGGCAGAGCAGGCTCAAAGGGCCAAATAGCCTCCTCCTGCCCTTATCATCTATGTTTCTATATGGGCGATTACATTCATTTCCCTATAGATTTGGCATCTCAGAGAGCCAAGCCTTTGCCCAATTAGTAGGCTTCCCTCAGATGCAGGGTGCTATTGATTGTACCATATTGCTCTGAAGGCTGAAACTGAACATTCAGACACCTTTAAGGTCAACTGGAAATCCTCCACTCAGTCAATGGTCAGGTGGTTGTGACCACCACAACCTTCATGTTTGTATAAAGTTCCCTGGCAGCTGCCATGACTTCTTCTTAGTAAACAGTCCCCAACTCCCTCAGCTATTTCAGCCCCCGACACAGTTGCAGTTTGAATTTAGGCCTCTTCGGTTGCTGTGGCTGTATTATCGCAGTCAGCAGAGTTGAGGACTGGTCCTGTCTCCTGGACTCTTTCACCAAAACATGAAGGATTGTTTTTTTATCTACGTCTGAGTCACTGAATCTACACCAGGCCTGTCTCCAAACCCGCATTACTTTCATGGTTGCCCACCCTGATTCTTATTCAGATTCTCCCCATGGACTGAAAATCCAAAGCTTTGGCAATCATTTTTAAAGGTACAGTTTATGGTGTCAGGGAAGTTTCGCACTTCTGTGCACCTCATCCAGGAGTGAAAATCTGGGCTGCAGTTGGGTGCCAAGCAGCAACTGCTTTTTATACCTACCTCATGCAATAGCACATCCATCTCACCAACTGTTAGTGGTTGGGTGCTGTGCCATTGTCATATGGCTACTAGTTCTATTTTGTACCCCTACATTAGTCCTTTTATTCTTGCCCATCATTCATTCCCTTCTCCCATTTGCTCTCTTTGCAATTCTGCAAATAATTTTTGAGCCTTTTGAAATAACACTTCCAACTCCTTTTACCTTTTTAAGTGGTTGCAGATCGTTAAAGTTAGACTGCAACCTTTTAAAAATTGCCTGCTTGTGACATGTTTTGGTTTGTCCTTAATCACAATTCCTACGCAAGCCTCGGTTGGCGCAAGGAACGTATTTAAATGTTGATTCATGAGATGACCTCAGGGCATTTAACAAGGTCAGCTGATTGCCTGCACACACCTCAGGCCTCTGATCTCCCACAGCACTTTAAAGTCAGCTATCCAAGTTCATTGATTCAGCTGTGGCTTATATTCTGTAAAAACTTTGGGGAAGGATAAGCAGCAGTTTAACTGTGATTCTGGAGTGATCAGTTTCTCCTTTTGTCTCTCTCACTTCCTTTCAAGCAACAGGAGATAACAATTCAGCCGCACCGTCTTCATTTTTGTAAATGTCATAGAGTCTTGGCTGTATCCATCAATCAATGCAAATAGAATTTAAAATATCAAAGACATTTTTGACGACGTATGAGGGTCTGGTTTCAAGTGCAGACTTGATTCCACTATTCTAATTTAGTCTTGATGGCAAGTATCATGAAGATCGTACACCCCATAGAATAGTATTTGCTGGTCAGTATTATTTTCAAAATATTAAAAATTAACAAAATATATCACAGAATATTCACAGCTTTAAAATAGAGCCATACAGCACAAAAACAGGCCCTTCGGCCCACCATTTCCTTGCTGATTGATATCAATCTATTACTAATCCAGTTTACCAGCACTTGATCCATAGCCTGCTTGGCCAGTACTCATCCAGGTGTTTCTTAAGTGTCGCAAGAGTACCTCCCTCCATCACCCTCTCGGGCAGCGCATTCTATATTTCATATTATCAAGAATCTATCTACCTCTGCCTTAAAAAAAAATTCAAAGACTCTGCTTCTACCACCTTTTGAGTGAGAGCGATCCAAATACAACCCTCAGAGAAAGAAATTCTCCTGATCTCCAATTTAAATGGGCTACCCTTATTCCCTGCCCATTTATTTATCTGTCAAGATGCCTCTTAAACATTGCTATTGTATCTGCTTCTACTACCTCCTCTGGCAGCACATTCCATGCATTTATCACAGATGGTAAACCAACAAGAGAGTCATTTACTGGAAAATGTGAAATCTATGCACAATCAAATAAAGACACTAAGCAACAAGTCAACCTTGAATCTTGAGGATCTGTGGACTGCTTTCTTCACTGCGTATCTCTGCATAAAACAAGTCACCTTAAAAAGCTAATCAGTCACCTCCTCGTGGTTTTTAAAATTATTTTCAGCTGGTGAACACACACATATTCCTCTCTCTCAAAAAAACTTGCCTCTCATGTCACATTTTAACTTCCCCCTTTTAAACGTATGTCCACTAGTAATTCACATTTCTGCACTGGGAGGAAGACTCTGACTATCCATTCTATCCATGTCTTTCATAATTTTGTAAACTTCTATCAAGTCACCAGTACCCCCAACCTCTGAATTCAAGTGGAAAGAAAGCATGTTTGTCCAATCTCTCTTTATACCTTAGGGCCCTTCATCCAAGTCATTTACATAAATTGTAAAAAGCTGAGGATTCACCACAGATCCTTGAGGCACTCCGCCTGTTGCATCTTGCCAAACAGGAAATAACCTGTTTATGCCTATTCTGTTTCCTCTTAGCTAGCTAATATGTTACCTCCTGCATCAATAGCTTTTATTTCCTGTAATTACCTTTGATGTAGGACTTTGTCAAATGCCCTTAGGAGATCTAAGTATAATTCATCCACCAGTTTCCCTTTATTTATAGCACATGCTACTTCTTCAAAGATCTCCAATAAACTGGCTAAAATTGGATTCTCTTTCACAAAACTATGTTGACTCTGCCTGATTACCTTGAACCTATTTAAGTGGCTTCATTTAATACAAAGAACAAAGAACATTACAGCACAGGAACAGGCCTTTAGCCCTCCAAACCTGCAGCCACCATGCTGCCTGACTTAACTAAAACCCTCTATCCTTTGGGGACCATATCCCTCCATTCCCATCCTATTCATGTATTTGTCAAGACGTCCCTTAAAACTCAGTATTGTATCTGCTTCCACTATCTCCCTCAGCAGCGTGTTCCAGACACCCACCTCCGTCTGTAAAAAACCCCTCTTGTATATCTCCTTTAAACCTTGCCCCTCGCACCTTAAACCTATGTCCCCTAGTAATTGATTCTTTCACCCTAGGAAAAAGTTTCAGACTATCCATTCTGTCTATGCCTCTCATAATTTTATAGACTTCTATCAACTGCTCCTCAACCTCTCATAATTTTGTAGACTTCTATCAATCACCCCTCAATCTTCGTCGTTCCAGTGAGAATAAACCAAGTTTCTCCAACCTCTCCTCATAGCTAATGCTCCTCATAGCTAATGCCCTTCATACCAGGCAATATCCTGATAAATCTCTTCTGTACCCTCTCCAAAGCCCTCACATCCTTCTGATAGTGTAACTGCCAGAATGGAACACTATATTCCAAGTGCGGCCTAACTAAGGTTCTATAAAGCTGCAATATGACTTGCCAATTTTTAAACTCAATGCCGTGACTGATGAAAACAAGCATGCCATATGTCTTCTCGACAATCTTTTCCACCTGCGTTGTCACTTTCAGTGACCTGTACCTGTACACCCAGATCCCTCTGCCTATCAATACTTTTGAGGGTTCTGTTGTTTACTGTATATTTCCTGTCTTTATTTGACCTTCCAAAATGCAATACCCCATGTTTGTCTGGATTAAACTCCATCTGCCATCTCTCCACCCAAGTCTCAAACCAATCTATATCCTGCTGTATACTTTGATGGTCCTCATCACTATCTGAAAATCCACCAATCTTTGTGTCACTTGCAAACTTAATAATCAAGCCAGTTACATTTTCTTCCAAATCATTATATATATAAAAAACAAACAGCAAAGGTCCCTGAAGAATGCCGCTTGTAACAGTCCTCCATTCAGAAACACACCCTTCCACTACTAGCCTGTCTTTTATGACCGAGCCAGTTTTGTATCCAACTATTCTTTTGTTCTTCCTTCCAAAACGGGGAACTTCGTTTTCCCACATTATTCTCCATTTGCCATCTTGTTGCCCACTTGCTTAACCTATCTTTATCTCCTTGTAAACTGTATCCCTCTCGCAACTTGCCTTTTCACCTATTTTTGTGTCATCTGCAAATTTGGCTACAATACATTTGCTTCCTTGCTCCAAGTCATTAATGTATATATTGTAAACAGTTGCAGTCCCAGCACGGATCCCTGTGGAACCCCATTGGTGATGCTGAAAAACAACCTCTTATCCCCGTACACTGTTTCCTGGCATTAGCCAATTCCATGCCAATATATTAACTCCAACACCATGAGGTCATAAGATCTTTAATGAGCAATCTTGTTGAAAGCTTCCTGGAAGCCCAAACACAACATATCTACTGGTTCCCCTCTATCCACTCTGCGTAAGACTTCCTTGAAAAACTGGAATAAATCAGACACAATTTTCCTTTCATGAAGCCATGCTGACTCTGATTAGATTATGATTTTCCAAATGTGCTGTTCTTACTTCCTTAATAATTGATTCCAGAAGTTTTCCAACAATAGGTAGCAATCCTGAGATCACTACTTTTGAGGCCCTACTTTTCAACTTATTTCCTAACTCCCTATGCTTGTTAGGACAAATAATTTTAATCTTGGCGAACACTTCAGATGGTGTGATGGCTTCTGTGTCTTCCATGAGATTGGTGTGAAACATGTGTTCACTATTCTTCGTGCTCTTGTGCAAATTATCTTCATTCTCTGGTTTGTTAATCACCTCATATATATGCTCAGGAGGGATACCAGATGGCCATTCTTAACTGCTTGAAGGTGGTCTGTTTGGATCAGTGCGTGGCTCTTGGTGATTGCATCAGCCTTTGCTCCAGCAAGCTGGAAGACAGCGGCATAGAGGAATTGTCTCTGGATTAGTAATCTAGAGACCCAGGGTAAAGCTCTGGTTTGAATCCCACCTTGGCAGGTGGTGAAATTTGAATTCAGAACAATCTGGAATTAAAAAGTCTACTGATGACCCTGAAACCATTGTCTATTGATGTAAAAACGCATCTGGTTCAATAATGTCCTTTAGGGAAGGAAATCTGCCATCCTTAACCGGTCTGGCCTAAATGTGACTCCAGACCCCTGACTCCTAAATGCTCTCTGAAATGGCTGAGCAACTCAGGTTAAGGGCAATTAGGTATGGGCAATAAATGCTTATCAACTTAACAATTCTGTCTCCTAGCTTTGAGTTTGGAAAATCACATTATGTCCAATTTTCTTTGCATTTGCTGATGAAGCAGCTTCTGGGTTTTGTGGGCTGTTGTCAAAATGCAATGAACTGAAGTTGATGAATACAAAAGCTTAACCTGATTCTGGACTGGTCTTTCAATGTCAACTATATCTGTAGCAGATCCTTTAGCTCTTCTACTGTTAATTCTGACGTGTTCAGCTTGTGTACACCTTTGTTCCCGATTGTTAGATGAATTTTTAGGACATACCTGTCCAGTTCACAGGCAGTATGGTGGTCCAGTGGTTAGCACTGCTCCCTCCCAGTGCCAGTGCCTTGGATGATCGTCTGTGTAAATTTTGCATGTCTTTTATTCACGCGTAGGACATTGCGTCACTGGCTGGCCAGCATTTATTTCCCATCCCTAGCTGCCTGTGAGAAGGTGGTGGTGATACCACTGAGTGGCTTGCTAAGCCACAGTTGAGTCACCCACATTGCTGTGGCTCTGGAGTCACTTGTAGGCCGGATGAGGTAAGGACGGCAGTTTTCCTTCCCTAAATGGGATTAATAAACCAAATGGGTTTTTCTGACGTGGTTTCATGGCCATCAGTAAGTTTATCATTCCAGATTTTTTTTTGTTGAATTCAAATTCCATTATCAGCTGTTGCAGGATTCAAACCCGGGTCTCCAGAACATTAGCTGATTTTCTGCATTAATAGTCTTGCAATAATACCACTAGGCCTTCACCTCCCCTTTCTTCTCCTGTCTATGTGAGTTTTCTCTGGGTTCTCTGGTTTCTTCCCACATTCCAAAGATGTGCAGCTTAGGTTGATTGGTTGAGCTAAATTGTCCCTTAGGGTCCTAAGATGTGGCGGATAGAGGGATTAGTCATGGGATAGGACAGGGTGGTGGGCCTGGGAAAAATACTCTCCCAGAGAGATGGTGGAGACGCATTGGGCTGAATGAGCTCCTTCTGCATTCTATGATTCAAACACACCTTGTTGTTTGTCATTTTCATAAATGACCTGGATGAGGAAGTGGAGGGATGGGTAAGTAAGTTCGCTGATGACACGAAGGTCGGTGGTGTTGTGGATGATCTGGAAGGATGGCAAAAGTTGCAGCAGGACATAGATAGGATGCAGGACTGGGCGGAGAAGTGGCAGATGGACTTCAACGCGGATAAATGTGTTGTCGTCCATTTTGGCAGAACCAACGGGATGAACGAGTACACTATTAAGGGCAGAAGTCTGAGTAGTGTTGAGGAGCAGAAGGATCTTGGGGTCCGGGTCCACAGGACTCTTAAATCGGCCTCGCAGGTGGAGGAGGTGGTCAAGAAGGCGTATGGTGTACTGGCCTTCATTAATCGAGGGATTGAGTTTAGGAGTCGGGAGGTAATGCTGGAACTTTATAAGACCCTTGTCAGGCCTCATTTGGAGTATTGTGCGCAGTTCTGGTCGCCTCACTATAGGAAAGATGTAGAAGCTATTGAAAGGGTGCAGAGGAGATTTACAAGGATGTTGCCTGGACTGGGAGGCATGCCTTATGAAGTTAGGTTGAGGGAGCTGGGACTCTTTTCCCTGGAGAGACGAAGGTTGAGAGGCGACCTGATAGAAGTTTACAAAATGTTGAGAGGAATAGATAGGGTGGACTCTCAGAGGCTATTTCCCCGGTTTGAAATGGTCGCTACGAGAGGACACAGATTTAAGGTGCGGGGAGGGAGGTTCAGAAGTGATGTTAGGGGTAAGTTTTTCACTCAGAGGGTGGTGAGTGAATGGAATCGGCTGCCGTCAGTGGTGGTGGAGGCGAACTCGCTGGGGTCTTTTAAAAGACTTCTGGATGAGTATATGGGGTTTAATGAGATTGAGGGTTATAGATAGGTCTGTAGGTTGGTAGGTGATGTGGTCGGCGCAACTTGTGGGCCGAAGGGCCTGTTTGTGCTGTAGTGTTCTATGTTCTATGTTCTATGTAAATCAAGAAACCATAGCTCAGTATCCTGTTTAAGTGTTTTGAATTTGGGTGGTAGGTTGGTTGCATCCCAATTCCAGCTGGCGCATTATGTGGACATTTCGATAATATCCCTCTGACTTTCCTTCCTTCATTAGTGCCTGAGATGAGTGTTACTCTCGCTACTTTTGCATACTTTTCCAAAGCTCCATCAACAAAAATGAGTTGTGGCAGGAACGTCCCACAGTGTAATGCTATCTTTGCTTTTTATTCAATTTGCTGTTCAGCAACTCCTGAAGCTATCCATTATAATCTCAACCTTCTCTAGCCTGATTTTATGATTCTCCTTTGCTTGCTATTGACCTAGCGCACAGCCTTGTCAGTCAGCTTTCCAACCTGGCCCTTTCTTTATTTGAACACCATCTCTCACCATGTCTTCCAAGTTTTTCTATACCGTCATCATTCTGCAATCTCAACACTTTTCAATGCTGTGACTTCATTATCAGCCTAACCAAAAGGGTTGCCCCATGTCACCTAGCACAATCTGAGGCCATTTGCTATGTTGTACCAATATTTAATCTTTGTGACAGGCTGCTGATCGTACTGACCACCATGTCATGTTGTTGTAATGACATAGCCACCATTCATTCACAAGGAACTGCGTAAACATGTTGGGCGGGATTCTACGACCTTGCTCATCCGGAAACCGTAAAACCCCGCCAAGGTTAATGGAACTTTCCATGGTCCGCCCCTTGCCCTCTCCAATTCCTGTAGACTGGACGATTACATCCATTGTGCTTTATTTATTTAAGCTAATAGGAGCATTTCAACACCAGTAGAAAGCTTGAAGATATCAATTGGGAAGCTGTGTGCGTGCTCTGCTCAGAAGCAAAACTGAAACTAAGACAGGATTGCGGTTCCTTCTGATGTTGTCATGCTGCAATCCTTTAAAGACATATTAAAACAGGAATCCACATGTTCAACAGAAGAGGGAAATAATTGGAAAAGAAAAAATAAAAATCTTTGGCAATCAACCTCAATACTTTTTTTTACTTCTTTCGCCAAGGGAATCGTGTTGTCTTTTTTTAATTGGCACCCAATGTCCATTAAATACTACTTTGTAATGGTATACATTGATATTTAATATTTGCAGCTGCTAATTTTATGAAAGAAACCAATGCAAATGTGGGATATCTTCAAACTTAACCACTACACCATGCTAGCGAACACTCCTGTTACAGCAAGGCTGGTGAACAACCCCCAGAAAATTATTCCCTTGAATTCATTAAGTGCCCCTCTTGAATGTGTGCCATACTTATTCACATCGCATCTTTACCACCATTTCTGTTCCCACACAGATTGCGAGAGATCCTCATTGTGCATGCATTCCAATAAAGACTTCATGTCCAGTTCTCCCTTTTCTGTTTTTCATCTACAGTCCCACCCAGGGTTGTCGGTCTATTCCAAGTTGGTATTAAATGCAAACAGAATTCACACAGTTGGGGAATGGAGCTATGAGAAAGTAGCAATTATTTTCTTTTAATCACTGAAACTTTTTGACCAAGATTGGAGGCCAAATCTTCCTCTGGGCCTAAAAACTTGACCTGCAATCTTCCACAGCTTGCAAACTGCACACCCAACTCGTGTGACATTACATGGCATTTTTGCCTTTTCACACCAGGGTTGGATTCACAGTGCAGTTTGTAAGCCACACTGGAGTGAGTAAGGAGTACGGGTGCGGGTTAGAAAGCCCACCACAGTTCTCCAAAACATTGTCCAAGCTTCCAAAAGTCCGCCTCTTTTGGATCTATGTTCCAATGTTCCCACTTCTGTGATTTTCCACTGGAAGTGACAATGAGCAAAATGAATACTAATAATGGTATAATGAGGGACTTATTTCTTGTCTTTGTGGCCAAAAAGTACTGCTGGATGGATTTGATAACTCATTGCTATAAAATACAGCCCATTCTACCACTTGTTTGCAATTAATGGGTGCACAGACCTGCCATGAATGCCATCAATCTGCAGTTCTGCTACTTGATGCATATTGTTTCTGGTCAACACTTGTTCATAATATTCATTATCTGTTTGATCACAAAAATGTAGACATCAGATCCCCTATTAAAGCCGTATAAAATTATCCTTCAGTGATGCAACCATTGAGTCCCTACAATGCAGAAGGAAGCCATTTGACCCATTGAGTCTACATTGACACTCCGAAAGAGCATCTTACTCCGGGTCCCTAGTGCTGTGAGGCATTAGTGCTAACCATTGTGCCATCATGCTGCCCATTTTTCCACCATGCCAATGAAGTTGTTTCTCATGTTTCCACTTACCAGATATTTGTTCTGCCCCAGTTGCCCCGTTAAAATTACTGCCATTGCTATAGAACAATAGAAACGTTACTGCACAGAAGGCCAACCTTCCTGTATGTGATACGTAGCCCTGTAGCTTACAGCATTTAAGATGCAGATCCAGGTACTTTAGGGTCCCTGCCTCCATCACGAATTTGGACAGCAAATTCCCAATACCCACTACTCCCTGCATAAAGAAGTTCTTCATGTCCCCTGTACACATTCTGCCACTTATCTATGTCCCCAATTCTAGAATTCTCCATCAAGGGAGACAGTTCTGTGCTGTCCATTCTATCTCTTCCATTCAAATAGTATACAGCAATCGAGTCACCCCTCAGCCTTCTCTGTTACAAGGTAAATAACCCCATCCTATCCACTCTCTCCTCATAGCAATATTTTTCTATCCCTGGCAACATTCATGTAAACCTCCTCTGCACTCTTTCCAGAGCAATTTCGTCCTTTTTTTTCTGTTCAGTATTTTTTTTTTGCTGCTCTGTATCTTAAACCAGTGACTATTCCTGATCTACCCTAACTGCCCCAAAGTGCTTGGGGAGAATTGTAAAGGATGGGAAAGGAGTAGGGTGGATGCTAAATTTAGGCAAAAGCAGAAACCCTTGTATGTCTAAACCTGCTCTGGATTGTAAATTATAGTATGCCTCAGTTTACTGTGACATTTTAAATGAACAAAATGTACTGCTTGCAGCCTGGATTCCTGGGGAAATCCAGCAGCTGAAGGGAGAAAGGAACAGAGCTAAGTGCTTTTCCAGTTAGGCCCCCCCATTCCCCCTGATGAAGGCAATTATGCCATTATGCCTTCTTAATCAACTTGGCTACCTGTGTTGCCACTTTTAGGGAACTGGACCTGTACATCCAGATCCCTCTGCATGTTAATGTTCGTAAGGGTTCTACCATTTACATTATAATTCATACCTAAATTTGATCTTCCAAAAGGTATCATCTCGCATTTGTCCAGATTAAACTTTTTCTGCCATTTTAGTGGCCAAGTCTCCAAATCTATCAAAATCCTGTTGCATCGTATGATGCTATAAGCAACTCCACCAATCTTTGTATCATCCACAAACTTACTAATCAGACCACCCATGTTTTCTTCCAGATCATTTATAAATACAACAAATAACATAGGTCCCAGCACTGATCTTTGCGGAACACCGCTAGCTATAGATCTCCATTCTGAAAAACACCCTTCCACCACTACTGTCTTCTATAACTAAGATGTAGAGATGCCGGCATTGGACTGGGGTAAACACAGTAAGAAGTCTCACAACACCAGGTTAAAGTCCAACCAGTTTATTTGATAGTAATCCCACAAGCTTTCGGAAATGCTGTTCCTTCATCAGGTGTGTGGAAAGTTCCACACACCTGATGAATTTCCGAAAAGCATTTCCGAAAGTTCCACACACCTGATGAAGGAACAGCATTTCCGAAAGCTTGTGGGATTACTATCAAATAAACTGGTTGGACTTTAACCTGGTGTTGTGAGACTTCTTACTGTATCTTATAACTAAGTCCGTTCTGTATCCATCTAGCTAGCCCACCCTGAATCCCATGTTATTTCAATTTTTGTACCAGTCTGCCATCACCTCTTCAAAAAATTCAATCAAGTTGGTGAGACATGACCTTCCCTGTACAAAACCATGTTGCCTGTCATTAACTAGTCCATTTTCCTCCAAATGTGCATATATCCTGTCCCTCAGTATCTTTTCTAAAAGCTTCCCCACCACTGACGTCAGGCTCATAGGCCTATAATTTGCTGGATCATCCCTGCTTTCTTTCTTAAACAAAGGAACAACACTGGCTATTCTCCAGTCCTCTGGAAGCTTGTCTGTGATCAAAGAGGATGTGAAGATATCTCTTAAAGCCCCAGCTATTTCTCCCCTTGCCTCACGCAGTAACCTGGGATAGATACCATCAGTCTTGGGGATTTATCTGCTTTAATGCAAGTTAGGATACTCAACACTTCCTCCTCTGATATATTGATGTTCTGTACAACATTCTGATGACCCCAACATCTGTCATCATCTTCTTGGTGAATACTGATACAAAGTACTCATTAAGGATTTCACCCACATCTTGTGGTTCCACGCATAACTTCCCTCCATTGTCCTTGAGTGGGCCTACTCTTCCTCTTCTCCTTGGCTCTCTTTGCTAAAGATATTTCAAGGCCCCTTTTAGCTTTCCTAATGCCATGTTTAAATTCCTTCCTACTTTCACTATACTTCTCAAGGGCTTCGTCAGTCTTTGGACCTTGACCTATCGTATGCTTCCTTTTTGCTTTTGACTAAGCTTACAATTCCCCTTGCCATCCATGGTTCCCAAATTCTGCCATTTTTATCCTTCATTTTTGCAGTGATATTCCTGTCCTGCATTTCACATTGCCAAGCATGGATTTGCCCTCAAATAGCTGCTCCCAATCCACATTCCCTAGTTTCTGTCTAATTTGGATGTAATTGGCCCTCACCCAACTAAGCACCCGAAATCTTATGGAATTATGGTTGCGAAGCCCAAAGTGCTCCCCCACTAGAATATCGATTGCCTGGTCTGGCACATTTTCCCAAAACCAAGTTTAGTATGGCCTCCTCCCTGGCTCCTGCAAGTGATCTATAGCAAACTCCCAACATTGTGATTTCATCCTTCTTATTCCTGAGCTCCACTCATAATGACTCACGACAAGATCCCTCCAATATGTTTTCTCTCAACACAGCTGCGATGTACTCCCTAATCAGCAGCACAACTTCCCCCATCTCTTTTGTTTCCCCTTCTGTCCCATCTAAAATAATGCTATCCCTGAATGTTAGCTGCCAGTCCTGCCTGATATCTCCTCCTCCCTGCAGACACCTGCCCATGATTTCTCCTGTTCTCCACCATCTCCCCTTAATCTCTCGACCCCATGTTCTATTCCTCATCATCATTTCCTGACCCCAATCTCCTTTTTTTTTTTGGCTCCAGTGCCCAGGGTCCCATTGCTGTTTCTCCTCTCCTGCACAATCTCTCGTCTTTTTCCTCCTGTAATGTTTTGTCTCTCTTCCCCTTGATCTGTCCTCACCTTTTTTTCCCGATGATCTTTTCTATTTCCTTTCCCAATGATCTCCATTATCTCCAGTGGCTGATTTGTACAGCAAGCTCATCCAACCCTGCACCCTCTCAATCTGGCCAGCCACTGGGTTGGAAAAAGGAGTTCAAAATTCTTATGAGTTCCTACCTGTTAATTCATTCTAACATGAGATGATGAATTATGAAATGAAATAATGAAGAAGGAAATCACATACTGGTTCTTTTTTCTAAATACTAGATTTATGTACAGATTGTGACATTAAACATGTCTGCCTTCTCCGTGACCAATACCCAGTGTCCCAGCAATCTTTATTTGTAGACTTCTAAGAATCCAATAAACTACACAAGTTAACCAAATTAACAGACCCTTAAAGGGATAGTAAAACAAAAAGGAAACCGTAATAAATCAAATAAAATGTGGTTACCGAGGCTGGTGATGCACTCCAGCCCCTGTAGTACCCACTGGTCATGCTAGGCCTCAAGCATCCCGGTGGACATCACATACTCCTTCTCCAGGAACAGCCAGGCGTGAATATGCAAACTGGCCGAACAGTCCCTTCAGCCATCCACTGCCAGGATGTGTTAATGGCCACGTTGGTGAGGCACAGGAACAGCCTCACAAAGAAGTCCTCCTCCTAACTGCATGCACACACACACACACACCCGCCGCCACCACCGCCCCCCCCCCAAAGAACTGGTTGGCCAAAGATCAGAAACATGTGGCAGTCTTTATCTAAGGTACTTAATCAATTAGTGCCCTTTATCTGTGCATCCTTAACCTTTATAGTATAATTAATGTAAAATGAATAGGTTACCCTCTTCTTGAAATGAAAACTTTATATAACATAAAAAAATTCAAAACAAATTGAAAAAAAAGAAAAAGAAATCCATATTCTGTACAACATATAATACAAGACATCTCTCTTTAGGACGGCCAATAATTTACTTGTGTAAGTATTCCTTTTTGTAAAGTAATCCGACAGTTGGTGACTTGAGTGAACCCATTTTATCTTTGAAATCTCTTTTCTTCCTGGCAATATTTTTACACTAGCAAGGTCAATCCTTAACCTTTCTCAGTCACACTTTTTTGTTGAATATACAAAATCCCACAGGGAATGATTATCTGCATCACTTTCAATGGGCAGACTATCTTCACAATGCCACTTGTACATGATTTCCCTTAACATACTTGAGAAGTAAAACCCAAATCAGTTGTCTCAACCAGAGCTAGTGGGCTGGTATTTTACGAGGCTTGTAAAATCCCAACTGAGGGCAATGGAGAATCCTGCCCTGCGATTTTGGGACAGGTGTGGCAATAAAAGTCCAGCCAGTGTTTCCAC
Organism: Carcharhinus amblyrhynchos; assembly: GCF_965287045.1. NCBI lineage: Eukaryota > Metazoa > Chordata > Chondrichthyes > Carcharhiniformes > Carcharhinidae > Carcharhinus > Carcharhinus amblyrhynchos. The sequence continues at coordinate 100,884,612 of NC_137329.1, forward strand.
AGCTATGATACTTTTAACCACCTTTTTTTAGAAAAATTATTCACTTCCCAGGCCGAGGGGCAGCATTTTCTATTTTAATTCACCAAGAATTTTGTAAACCCAGCTGTACTCAAATGCCCATTGAGAAACTTGGGATGGGAAGCATCACTAAAAATGTTTCATTTTATATCTTTCAGGGCACCCAAAATTTGAAACTTATGTATACATTTCTCTGTATTTAATTTGCCATCAAAAATGCCCCAAACATAATGAGCGATATTCTGGCTGTGCTCACCGCATGACAGGAAAATCCTGCCTGAGGTTGGTGACCTTCGCACAGTCCAGGTTCCGGCCACTATGATTCCCATGGTGGGCGGGATGGGAAAATTCCAACCTTTGTGTTCCATCATGGTACTTAGCCTCAATATATCAAACCTGGCTTGGGTCTTGTCTGATTAAGTTGGCAATTTAACTGACCAATCAAGCTTTTCAACTGTTCTGTTCCTTCCCTGTCTCTCTGCAATGACCTAACACAATTCCCTAGGATGTGAGTAACACTTTCTCGATATGATTGTTGATTCAGCATTACTCCTGATCTATTCTGCTTAAAATTTAGGCCTTCTTAGGCAATCCCTCAGGGTCAGGGATAGTTGCTAACATTCTGATTCGGTGGGTTCTGAAATGGCTGATAAGAACAATGTGTGACCTGCCAGTCCCTACTCAGTTTTGCATGATTACATCTACCATCGCCCTTTTTTCCTTACCGTGTATTACTGTAGAAAAACTGAACTTGGTTGCAATGTCTATGAAACATAAAATGAAAATGTTTCCATCCAGACCTTAAAATCCACGGCTGCTATTTTTTACAGTCACCTGCCAATGGGAGACTTACAAAAGGCCATGTTGGCACCCTCTGCTACATTTTACTTGTCACGTTATTTCTCTAATCTCTTCAATGCGCTTTGTGTACTCATCAAACATACCTGCATGCTTTAGTAGGATTTTCCATCTGTGTTAAGAAGGATGAGCATATTGTCTATGTAACTTTAAGACAACATTTGTGTTTTTTTTCTCAAATGTTTATCACCTAGTGCCATTAACACTTCCAGATCAGAAACCCCAGTTTTATTAAAAGGATGCAATAATACCCTGAGGGATAAGTTTACAGCTTATTTATTAGTATCACAAGTAGATCTACATTAACACTGCAATGAAGTTACTGTGAAAATCTCCTTGTCATACATTCTGGCACTTGTTCGGGTGCACTGAGGGAGAATTTAGCATGGCCAATGCACCTAACCATCACGTTTTTCAGACTGTGGGAGGAAACCCATGTTGACGTGGGGAGAATGTGTGATCTCCACATAGACAATGAACCAAGCCGGGAATCGAACCTGGGTCCCTCGTGTTGTGAGGCAGCAGTGCTAACCACTGTGCCACCGGACTGCCCAGATAAACTGCAAATCTACAGACTTTCCAAAAATAATCGTTTTATCATGTTCCATGTCCACTTTTATTTGCAGCGTTAATTTACGAGGGGAATTCACTAGAGACGCCATCTGTGTTGATAACGTGCTTACTCCAGTTATGTTGCATGGAATTGCCATTCTTTTCAGTGATCTCACCCAGTGTTGTCATCCCCAAAGCTGAAATGAATAGACCTCCCCTACTTCCTGACCTTATTTCGATCGTTACTACTGAGTGAATCGAAATAATATTTTAACCAATTGGTTCCACACACTGTCGATATACACTACAATCAGCATGGTACGATTAAATTAATCTACAACCAGTACACTCATTACCAGATTAAAGTTTCTGGTGTCTCATGTAATTCCCACAGACTGATCTTTATTATCATCTTCAGTTTCTGAATTCTCTGCATCACGTGTCCCTTTGAAAACCTTGCTGTTCCGCTTTGGGCCATTCGTCATTTAATGATATTTTGCGTCACACTTGTTACAGTTCCCTGGACATTCCTGGGGTTCATTTGTCTGTTATTACTACTCTAGCCTTGTCCTTCACCAGATCTGCCCAAAAAAAGTATCCAATTTCATTTCATTTGTCAGTGCCTCTCCTATTGTGCCGACGCCTTCGGCCCATATCTGAACAATCTTGAAAGGCCAGGCTCACTGGGTCCACCCTCCTCTGTGACACTGTAAAATGTTTCGCCAAAGCTGATGGAAATGGCTGATGGAAAATTCCCCAGAATTTTTTTTAAAGCAGCATACTTCTGATCCAAAGGGGGATATTTTTCTTAGAACTAAATGCCAGTTAAGACCAGGCACCCATCTATATTGTGACACTTTCCAGTCTCCACTTTTGGGCAATCATCCTTTGCAATCATGTTTCTTAATTCCAGTTGGTCAAGTGGAAAACCAAACATCAACCTTTTACTTAATACTAGATTTGTTGGCAAATGCAATGTTAATTATGTCTACCTACTTCCTGACCATTATTTATTTATTAGTGTCACAAGTAAGCTTACATTAACACTGCAATGAAGTTACTATGAAAATCCCCAAGTCGCCACGCTCTGGCGCCTGTTTGGGTACACTGTGGGAGAATGTAGCATGGTCAGTTCTCCTAAACAGCATGTCTTTTGGACCATGGGAAGAAACCGGAGCACTCAAAAACCCACTGCCAGTGCGAGGTTTGCAGGTTTTTCCCAGACATGGGAAAACATGCAAACCTCACATTGGCAGTGACCCAAGCCAGGAATCAAACCCGGGTCCTTGGTGCTGTGAAACAGCGTGCTAACCATTGTGATGTCCACAATACCTAGTATCCCAGCAATCTTTATTTATACTCTATATATACTCAACGTACTTATGGATGTCCTTCATCTCTGACCCATACCTTTGATAACACAGCATTTTGGAGTTTCCTGGTCGCTGATATACACTTGTGATCCCACCCAGCTTCCTCTTTGCTCCCATTCTGATGATGTATTCAAGTTGGAGTGGTGATGGATGGTGCTTCCAGTTTTGGCTGAAAGATCCTTGTGGGGTGTTGTCCTTCATGTGCTTGTGCCAAGACACTCATTGTGATGTTTCAGAGAAATCTGTTCCAAGGGTGTGAACAGTACTAAGAAGACCATTCTGAAAACAAATTCTTTATTCCAGTTACCCTGAGGATGTGAGTGGGCCGACCTCTTGAACACTGCAGTTCTTCGGAAATTGTATTCCCACAATAGTGTTAAGCCGGAAATTCTAAGACTTGAACCAGTGACCATGATGTCTGATCCAAGCCTGTGACTACTATACTTTTGTACCCTTGGCTTACTTACTGCACAAATTATACAAATAATATGGAAATGCCAGGAGTTCTGTGTGGTGATTTAACATTGGAGACTACCTCCTCCATGTTTTCAAACTTTCACTTTGAATAGTGCAGCAAGAGCTTGTTAATAGTATGTCAGTATTATTGGGCCCACAAACTATCACTTCCAACTGTGCCTGAGTTGTGACTTACCATCACAGCAGACAGGTTTGACAGGCATTGATATATATGCCCATGGAAATAGTCTCCGGCAGTGAATTCACTATTCACCAATCTAGACATTTGTAATGTAATTTTGACCATCTACAAGACCAAAGAAAAGTACAGCACAAGAAAAGACCCGTTCACCCTCCTAACTCAATTTAGGAGTTAGGTGCCCTAACTCAATTTAAAAAAAACTTTCTATCCCTACTTGGTCCATATCCCTCTATTCCCACCCTATCCATGTTAAGATTCAGATGCATCTTAAATGTTGCTAATCTGCCTGCTTCCACCACCACCTCTGGCAGTACCAGAAATTAGGTGATACGATGGGCGGGTCCTGTGGTGCCTTTCTTTCTGGCCAGGAACCTACCACTCTGCATGAAAAACTTCCCTTCCACATCTCCCTTAAACTTTCTCTCTCTCACCTTAAACTTGTACACCCTTGTAATTGACACTTCCACCCTGGGAAAAAGCCCTTGACTATCCACCCCATCTACACTTCTCAATTTTGTAGACCTCCCCTCAGCTTTTACCTTTCCTCTTTTCTTTCCTCCAGTTTGTGTGAATTGTTGTTAATGTTTCTGTGTGCCAGTGTAACACCTTTTTTTTATAAATCAATCTCATAATTACAGTTTGCCATTGTGTCCACATGCATTTTGTGCTGCAAGTTTACAATAAGCGTGTCCAACCATGGGTTTTGTCCTGGAGTTGCGAAACATTTTTTCACTATTTTTTTCACCCCTATCAAACTCTCCTCATGATGATCTATAATACTTGCAGAGCCTATTCACTGATTTTCTCAGCTGTCACTGAGCCACTGACTGCAACAATTGTGCACTCTATACTCTGTGAAGGAAATTTCTGACATTTAGACAAGTTAATTAGCTCATCGCAGGCTCCAGAAGCATTGGATGCATATATATTTTGGTTGTTGGTGCTTTGTTGTTACGAAGGCAATTTCATTCTTGGTGATTGCACATTTCAAAAGGAGACATTGCTGCACTTTAAGTTGTAGTTCATCAATTTGGGCAAAAGTGGGATTTAGTCCATTTATTTTCAAACATTAGGAATTTTATCACTTCTTGGCTATGGGTGAATCCTGACCTATAATTGTGTTTAGTGCATATAAATTACACAGTATGTTCCATCATCTTAAACTGAGAGTTTCTTGGTGATTTGTGCTACCATTGCCACTTTAAGAAAATAGTCGGGCCTGCTGATGACCCACACTTGGAGTTACACACAGGGTGGAATTCTCCATTTCTGAAATTAGGTGCTGTGGTGGGCGGCTCCTGTGATGCCTTTCTTTCTGGTCAGAGTGGTGGGATCCTGCACCACAGTTTGTGAGCCCTGTGTGAAGCTACTTCCCAGGTACTTACTAGTTGGTGTGCTACACTCACAGCAGACTTCATGTCACTCTGGAGAGAGAGTGACATTTGCACCTACGCTTTGGAGCCCTGTGCTCAGGTTCTGAGATCCCAAGCCAAGGAGACTTAGAAGCCCTTTGCAACTTTACAATTTAACATTTTTGTCATAGTTCTACCTGGAATCCACCAATGCCTTTAGGAGCCCTTGCTGCCAAGTTTCTGCTAGCTATTAGTTATTATGCAGTTGGCACAAGAGTCTATGGGAGCGATTTTGAGTCCACATTAGCTGTGTGCGGGACCAGGGATGCTGGCACAAAATCTGCGGAGAATCGGAAATCAGTATTCTGTAAATTGTGTGTATGCCTTTATATGCCCTGTTTGTGATCAGAACTCCCCACTCACCTGACGAAGGGACAAAGTCCCAAAGCTAGTGGTATTTACTACCAAATAAACCTGTTGGACTTTAACCTGATGTTGTGAGACTTCTTACTGAGAATCGGAAAACCATGAATTTCAGATTCCTACCCCTTTCACCTGGCAGAGTAACATGAAAAATGCCAGGGGAGCCCAGGAACCTCATTAGCATGTAATTAGCAAGTGCCCACTCTGGTATTTCCCCCCTCACTGAATATTCAACAGGTGTGATGTGATATTACGGTGGTGCTATTTACAATAGCTTTACATATTTGTGAGCCTGGTGATCCCTGTCTGAGGGGGATTGTGGAGGTGAGCGCTCAGTTACCATCTTCCAGGGTGTTGAATTCTCAGTGGACACTGGAGGGGACATGGGCAGCACATAAACCCTGAGGATGGGGTTCAGTATCGCAAATCTGAGGGTAGGGTTCACGTATAGGCCCTCCCTTCCCTTCACGTCAGCCCCTGGGGTTTGGGGTTGAGGGCCTACATTCAGGCAGCACGTGAGTTGCAGTGCTGTCCTCCTCGGTATGCCTTCCTGAGTGTGCGCTGACAGGGAGGGAAGTGTCAGATGGGCTGGTGATGCCCAGGATTTCCTGGGTGGAGGGCCCCAGGCTGCACTCCTGCTGATTCTCTTCCCTTTGGGTTACCAGCTGCGCTCACCCCTGGGATGGAGGGTGAGCTTGGGTGAGATCCTGAAGTTTTGCCATCTTCTAGTGCTGACACATGTGGATTCCTACTAGTGCTTGCACCGTGAGTTGAAACCTTGAACTATGGAGTTCATGTCCTCAGACATGATGGTCATAACCTGAACCATGGAATGAACATTCCCTACCATGGAGTGCATGTCTTGCACCAAGCTCTCCACTGCAGATGCCACCCGGGCAATGTTGGCCTTGCTGCATAGGAGTGATGGCAGTATCTCATCAGATAGAAGGCGATGGGACTGGCCAGCCTTGCAATGCCTACCAGATGCTTGTGACTCTGCCTTTGCAGCTCCAGCAGCTCTGGCATAACCATACCCAGGGGCATGTTATTGCTCAGGAGCTCAGCAGAATCCTAGACTCCAGCATCCTCCAAGTGCCAGATCCCTGGGACGTCCCTGCCTCCGCCCTCTGTGGAACTTCAGCTTTAAGATGCTCACCAGTGAGTGACCCAGAAACCTGTCTACTAGTTAATCCCATCGAGGTATGGGTATCTGGGTTGGTGGAGGGTGCAGTTGACCGTGTGACACCTCTTTGATGGTGGTGTCTGAGATGTCTCCCTCAGAACAGGTCATGTTTGTAGTCTGCAGAGGGTGCGTGGCTGGTCCTGGCTGCTCAACTGCTCAACCTGCAGGGGAAAGGAGATGGTATTAGTGCACCATGAGCAATAAATGAAGAGAAAAGCTTACTCATGTGAGACTTGGACCATGGCTGCATGTCTTGAGCATTCTCATTTTTGTCTGCTGCACCAACTTTGTCCTGCTCCACCTCAGGCAGCTCAATGGTTGCCTTCTTGAAGAACATTAGGTTTCTCAGCTTGGCCTTTACTCTGGGTGCCAGTGCCTGGTCATGGCAGTTGTGCTTCAGTTTATCCTGCAAAGGGACAGAAGGGGGAAGTATAGATGGGAGTGCTGCCAGTTCAGATGATGAGGAGGTATGGCGTGCGTGGAACTTGAGTGTGAGTGGGAATGTTAGGGGCAGTATGGATACTGGGGTAGAACATGGAGTTTGGTGGGGGAGGAGAGGTCCGCTTGATTGGTGCCGACAACCCATGAGAAGGCAGGATGAGAAAACACGTTGGAGCTGTGAGGGGTGTTAAAGGGCTGCAGTGAGAGACTGGAGGTGGCAGACTTACCCTGGCTGTGCAAAGAAGGTCTTTCATCTTCTTGTGGCACTGCTGCCCCATCCTCTTCTGCAGTGACCTGGCATTTAGTAGGGCTGCCATTGCCTCCCTGCAAGGTGGTCAACTTGCTGGATGGATAGCTGCGTAACCGTGGATACAGGGCATCCTGCCTCTGCTGAACATCATCTAGAGTCTAGTCAGGGCTGCTTCAGGGAGTCAGGGTTAGGTGGATTGGCCATGCCAAATTGGTCCCAGTGTCAGGGGGATTAGCAGGGTAAATATGTGGGGTTATGAGAATAGGGCCTGGGTGGGATTGTGGTCGGTGCAGGCTCAATGGGCGAAATGGCCTCCTTCTGTACTGTCGAGATTCTGTTCTATGATCTTGGCACAGGCTTCCTGGCAGCTATCCCCTTGATCCGAGCCAAAAGGTGCCCCACAGAATACAAGAGGACATGATTTAAGGGTGAGGGGGGAGAGGTATAATTTGGATATGAGAGGAAGGTTCTTTACGCAGAGAGTAGTGGGGGTATGGAACGCGCTACCGAGTGGGGTGGTGGAGGCGGGAACGTTGGACTCGTTTAAGGTTCAGTTAGATAGGCACATGAGTGAAACGAGGATGGAGGGTTATGGTAGGGGTTATTGAATAAGGGTTAGAACCTCGGGAGACACCGGAAAGGCAGGCTTGTGATTAACGTTTTTGTCTTTTCACTCCGCAGGTGGAGGTCCACCTCGTTGTCAAACGAGGGGCATGCACACGGTGGGTCATGCGTGGGCTGCTCCTGGAGGTTCCGGGAGTGGCCTAGTACTTCGTGTCGGTGTGTGTGCTTGATCCTGGACCGGTAGACGGGCGCCGCAACAGCTCAGTGACTAGCACTGCTAGCTGTGCAGATACATGGATTTGGGCCTGTGTCTGTGGGAGTTTGTGCATTCTCCCTGTGGTTGCGTGGGTTTCCTCCGGGCGCTCCGGTTTCCTCCCACACCCCAAAGATGTGCTCTTAGGCTGATTGGTTTTACCAGATTGACACTATTCTCCCCTGAATCTGGCTAAGTCAGGGGTTCTATTTGTAGATACGCAGGGTAGAATAGGTGTAGGGTGATGCGGCGGCGCGGGCTTGTTGGGCCGAAGGGCCTGTTTCCCGTGCTGGATTGTTCTTTGTTCTTTGTTCAGATGTATCCAGGAACTTGGGATCTCATCTCATGATTAATGCCCCTAAGGTCACTGCTGCTTTAGAAATTGTTACAGCAAAGTGATGCTCCCTTTATCTTTTTAAATGCTACATCCAAAATCCGCACTCTCAACAGCACTATCCTTACCAGCAGCAATACTACTGGGCTAAACAAAGCTTACCTGTATAATTAATATTATAAGAGCAAACTGCACTGGGTTTGTCACTAATATCATAGAACCCTACAGTGCAGAAAGAGGCCCTTCGGCCCATCGAGTCTGCACCAAACACAATCCCACCCAGGCCCTACCCCCATATCCCTACATATTATACTCACTAATCCCTCTAACCTACACATCCTTGGACACTAAGGGGCAATTTCTTAGGACGGCTAATCAACCTAACTCCCACATCTTTCTACTGTGGGAGGAAATTGGAGTACCGGAGGAAATCCACACAGACACGAGGAGAATGTGCAAACTTCACACTGACAGTAACCCAAGCCAGGAATTGAACCCAGGACCCTGAAGCTGTGAAGCAGCAGTGCTAACCATTGTGCTTCTGTGCCGCCCATAATATGTGGGCTGGCCGTTTTATCATTAACTGACAGATAGAAGGAAAATTCAACCCATAGTATCATTTCTGCTGTGTCTTTAAATGTTGCTTGCCCAGAAAACATTGAGGGAGTCCCACATCTTGATTAAAGATGTAGCTTGATGGATTAATCTTGATAATTATGATATTTCAACTCAGCACAGATTATATGTTTTAAAATGTTTTAACCTTTAAAAGTGTACCTGCTCCTAAAATATATAAATATTGTAAGTAAGTGATTGACAGGTTGATAACCAGGGGTGCAAATAGTTATAGCCCAATGGTGCAGAACATTAGTGCCATGCCTGGTGTAACACTGGCATGCTGTGGATTTTAGACTTAAGTTAAGCATGCTGTGAGCTCTTTCTCTGACCCAGCTATCTTTTTGGAGGTGACAAGGGAAGGCAGCACTTGTATTTTCTTTTAAATCATTAAATTGCAGAAGTGCTTTTTAAATAAAATATTGAGTATAACTTATGTTTGATTGTCATTTAGTTAAAAGTACAAAATAATTTAAGACAGCTTACAATATATTTTCTGCTCCATATATTATGAGATTATATTCAGTTACTGTACATGTACCATAGACCAGTCAGTTTGATTTTAGTGGCAGGAAAGCTCCCGGAAGCTATCATTCGGGACAAAATCAATTATCACTTAGACAGGTGCAGAATAATTGAGGAAAGTCAACATGGATTCATTAAGGGAAAAACACATTTAACTAACTTGCTGGAGTGTTTTGAGGAAGTGAAAGAAGAATGATAAGGGCAATGTTGATGTGACATATATGGATGTTCAAATGGCATTTGACACAATGTCCCACAACAGAATTCTCAATAAAATTCTAGCTCATGGAATAAAAGGGAAAGTGGATAAGAAATGAGCTGAGTCTTAGGAATAGAGAGTCATGATACGTAGTTATTTTTCAGATTTGGAGGAAGGTTTGTGGTGGAGCTCCCCGGGGATCAGTGTTGGGACTCTTGCTCTTCCTGATAAAGGAATTAATGACCTAAAATGTGCTGTGCAGGGCATGATTTCAAAATTTACAGATTATATGAATATTGGAAGCATTGTCAGCTAGTGGTGTTTGCTACAAATAAACTTGCTGGACTTTAACCTGGTGTTCTGAGACTTCTTACCCAGTTCTGGGCGCCATACTTGAGGAAGAATGCAAAGGCCTTGGAGAGAGTGCAGGGAAGATTCACAAGAATGATTCAAGAAATATTGCTATGAGGATAGATTGTTTTCCTTGGAGAAAGGAAGGCTGAGAGAAGACTTGATAGAGATATTCAAAATCTCTATCAAGGAGTATGAACAGGGTAAATAGTGAAGAAGTTTAAAGTTTATTTGTTAATGTCACAAGTAGGTTTGCGTTAACACTGAAATGAAGTTACTGTGGAAAATTCCCTCATTGCAACAGTCCGGCGCCCATTCAGGTACATTGAGAGAGAATTTAGCATGGCCAATGCACCTAACCAGCATATCTTTTGGACTGCGGGAAGAACAAGGCACCCGGAGGAAACCCATGCAGACTCTGGGAGAACGTGCAGACTCTGCATAGACAACGACCCAAGCCAGGAATTGAACCCAGGTCCCTGACCCTATAAGACAGCAGTGCTAATGACTGTGCCATCAAGGCTCCCACCATGTCACCCAAGAGTATGTCAAGAACTAGAGGGCGCAGTTTCAGAAAACAAGCAGAAAGAGTAGAAGTGATATGAGGAAAAATGTTTTCACCTGGAGGGTAGTTGGAGTGTGGGATGAGCTTTCTGAACGGGTAAGGTTTAAATATCACCAAATTTATGCCCTAACCAGCCATTGATGTGTACAGTCTGGCCTTGCAAATGGACTGACTGGAACTCGGGCCCTTTTGACTCCCGGATCTCATCAACATGCCATTCGCAAATTTCACTCTTCTGGCTTGGCTGGCAGGGAGGTAGATCTTGGGGGTCAGGGTTTGGAGGAGAGATGGGGAGCTCTGTTCCATTTGAATAAAATTTCCCTTAGTCTTGTGCTGCTATTTTCTCATCACCATCTGGTACAATTGTGCTGGATTGCAATGTCATGTTTATCAAGAAAAAGCACAGGTTAGATCTTTAATTAAGCCAAAGGACTCTCAATACTTTCATGACGAATATTATGTTAAAAATGCAATAGAACATGATAATGTAAGCTGAATTTTCCTCTGATTTATGAAGCACACGCCCCAAGCTTTGTCCAGTTAGCCTTTGAATTTGAATCAATGTCCTCTGAATGTCAAAGGATCCCGTTTGCTTCCAGTAAAGAGGCACTTAGTTGATGCCCAGTATTATGTCCCAATGAGTATGGAGATGAACTTGTTGACTATTTTAATTCCACTACCAGCCCATTTCTGCAGTTGTGTGCAATGTTAAAATTGCCTGTACCATGACAAAATGAGAAACTTAAGAAAATCAGACATTGGCTAGAAGCAGCTTCGAACCAATACAATCAATATAATTTCATTACTGACCATAAACATTTTTTACAAATCTGACATATCTCTGGAACACCAGGAAGTGAGAGTACCCTGACTTGTTTAAGACCTAACTCTTTTAAATATTTAAGGAAAAAATACTTTGAGAGGTAAAGAGATGACTGTGTCCGTTCCTATCCTGAGTGTTTTTCTTTGTTTCTAGACTCCAGAGTTTCTGTGGTCTTGGTAGAGCAAACTGTATGTTAATTTAGGATGAGCACCACCGCGTATTAAAAACCAAATTGGTTTGGGTTGGCATGGTTCAAATATATTGGAAGAAATCAAATCTTAGCCCAGTTCAGATAATTTTGATCAAAATATCCTGTTGTGGACACATGACACTAATTTGTCATTCTGTCTATTCTCTACCACTTTTTGCCCAGTGGAAAACACTGTACATAAGCCTTCTGGTATGGTTGCCTGGTATGGAAGGGAGGTCCTATGAGGAGAGACTGAGGGATTTGAGGTTGTTTTCGTTAGAAAGAAGGCGGCTACGAGGGGACCTTATTGAAACATATAAGATGATTAGAGGTTTAGATAGGGTGGACAGTGATAGCCTTTTTCCTCGGATGGAGAAAGCTAGCATGAGGGGGCATAGCTTTAAATTAAGGGGTGGTAGTTATAGGACGGATGACAGGGGTAGGTTCTTTACCCAGAGGGTGGTGAGGGATTGGAATGCCCTGCCTGCTGCAGTTGTAAATGCGCCTAGTTTGGAGGCGTTTAAGAGATCCGTGGATAGGTTTATGGATGGAAAGGGTTTGGTTTAGGTTAGAGGGTCATTGTTTTTTAACTGGTCGGCGCAACATCGTGGGCCGAAGGGCCTGTTCTGTGCTGTAATGTTCTATGTTCTATGTTCTGACTCGATGAAAGTTGTGGTCCGATCTACAGCCATACTGTGGCCATTCAGTTGATATATACCGCCATATTGGCAGAGACTGTAGCAAAAGCTGACATGCCTCCATATCTCTTTGTGAGATTCCCATGACAGCTGCTGGAAGAAATAGACAGGTAGCTGGGTTTTTATTTAGTTGTTTCCCCTATAGTGCAGTTTGTGTTCAGCTGCTCCTTTGAGGTTTAGCGGATTGTATGCGTATGATCTCCCTTGAGGTCTAGGGAGCTCTACATATGCTACATTCAATTTCTGGAATGATCTAAGGGCTACTCATTCAACTCATCCATTTTTGCAGTAGTCTGGAGAGGCTGTCTCTTGTTCAAGCTGTCCTCACACAATTCCCCTTAGAGCCTAAGTACTCCCTTTTGTGTTGTACTGGCACTTACTAATTCCCATTGATTTCTTTCACTGCAGCAGCCAATCTGTGCATTATTTTCAACATGTATGTAATAGGCGGGGAAAGTTCAAATTTGGAAGAACCAAATATAATAATATAAACACTAACCTGAAACACCAATCTTAATACCATCAGTGGTAGTTTCCAGGATTTCAGATGATTTGTATTTGGTTACACTTAAGGTTTGGGGAGTTATTTTCCTCAAAATCATGAAATATGAAGTTTGGCCTGAGAAGTATTATGGAGTTTTGTGATCATGAATTGATGTGGTATTTGATCCATGTGTTTTGTTCATATTTTGCTAAAAGGATTTTTTTCTCCTTGTCTCTCCTCTCTTGAAGCTGTTGACTTAAGCTGCAGTTATGGTTTCTTGGATGCTGAAGTCATTATGAATCATGCCTAAGTTCCTACTCTGCATGTGAAAACCTGAACCGTGATTGTTGATGGTTGTTTCTGACGGAATGAATCCTTTCACCTGTCTTCTATTCATGCACACATGCGCCAAAAGTAATTGAAAACCATTTACAGGTGGGGGAAGGTATTAATCCGTCTAAGATTCTTCGAGCATGTGTAAGACCGTAACCTTGATTTTAACTTCGGATGGATGTTACATGAGTAGGAGGCAGGGCGAAGTTGGAATTCACCTGCTGCCCCATTAAACAGATACAGAACGTATTGGCTCCTGGGCCTCATTACAATCTCAAAGGTGGATTTCTGACTTGAATCAACAAAACACTGGAAAACCTGTCTACGTCTGGAGTAAGAAGTCTCACAACACCAGGTTAAAGTCCAACAGGTTTATTTGGTAGTAAAAGCCACTAGCTTTCGGAGTGCTGCTCCTACATCAGAGAAGTGGGAATTCTATTCACAAACAGGGCATATGAAGACACAAACTCAATTTACAAAATAATCGTTGGAATGTGAGTCTTTACAGGTAATCAAGTCTTAAAGGTACAGACAATGTGAGTGGAGAGAGTGTTAAGCACGGGTTAAAGAGATGTGTATTGTCTCCAGCGAGGACAGTTAGTGAAATTTTGCAAGCTCGGGCAAGTCATAGGGGTTACAGGTAGTGTGACATGAACTCAAGACCCGCACACATGAGGACAGCCCCAACCGAGATCTTGGGTCCATGTCACACTATCTGTCACCCCCACGACTTACCTGGGCTTGCAAAATCTCACTAACTGTCCTGTCTGGAGCCAATACACATCTCTTTAACCAGTGTTTAACGCTCTCTCTATTCACATTGTCTGTACCTTTGAGACTTGATTACTTGTAAAGACTTGCATTCCAGCCATTATTTTGTAAATTGAGTTTGTGTCTTTATATGCCGTCTTTGTGAACAGAACTCCCACTCGCCTGACAAAGGAGCAGTGAACGCTCTGAAAGCTAGTGGTTTTTATTACCAAATAAACTTGTTAGACTTTAATTTGGTGTTGGGAGACGACTTGCTGTATTTACCCTAGTCCAGCGCCAGCATCTCTGCATCGTACTTCTGGAGTGCCGCTTCTGACGAGTCAGCCAAAGGCCTATTTAAAGCTGGATTAAAATGAATTGCATGCTGTTCTATAAGATTTCAAATTAGGTACAGTCATTAGCAACTCCACATCCTCTAAAACCTCAGTGGAAGTTCTATTTGAAAGGCTCAGGTCAAACAGAAAGTTGTCATCATCAAGGCCACATGCGTGGACAGATATGAGAAAATTGGTCTGCTCCACCTCAGGACCTAAGTTTATTTCATTGATTAGGGATGTGAGATGAAGCTTTAATTACTTATCATGTGCTTGTTCTTTCTTTCTTCATCTCAAGATTTTTTGACACACTGATCCTTGACCAAGGTATCCAAGGGTGTGCAGGCACCATGGGCAAGTGGCTACTGTGCAGCCAAGGTACTACTTGTGTCCTGTGGTTTTAGTGTAATAGGAAACCTTCCCTGCAATTGTTATGTTGTTCTATTCAACGTCAATATACCAATCATACAAGTGTTGATAAAACAATAACATGGGTTCTTTATTTGATGATGCATACAATGTTAGTTGGGAAACTATGTACATATATCTGGCCTTGGCCGCTGCTGCTTGTACTCTGATTTCAGAATCATGGGACTACTACATCACATCCTGTCTTGATAAACTGATTGACAACAGTTTAAGATATGCATCCTTTCAGGTACGTGTGCATCATATCATGACAACAATCACCAGCAAGATAGGTGCTGAAGGACACCAAGAGTTGTGAGCTCCCTTAGGCTCCTTTGGCATCATCTCCAAAACCTGTGACCTTTACTGTCTGGAAGTAAAGGCTCAGCAGGTGCATGGGAGAACCATCATTTCCATGTTTCCCTTTACATCACACGTCATCCTGACTTAGACAATTATTACCTTTCCTTGGTCAAAATCCAGGAGCTCCCTAGTTAACAGAATTGTGGGAACATATGAACTGCAGTGGCTCACGAAGGCCTACTACTACCTTTTAAGGGTATTTCATGATGGGCAATAATTGTTGACCTTTCCAGCAATGCCTGCATACTGAGAATGAATTTCATAAAAACAATCAGAAATATTGAACCTATTGATTTTTGGTACCTTTGTGCATCTGTGCTTGAATTACTTGTCCTGAAAGGACCTTCTAGTGGTACAGCTGAGCAAGATAAGAGAATCGTGTTGGATATGTGTCTATGGGTGGGATGTTCCATCCCCGCCCACTGTTGGGATCCCGCCAAAACACAATGGATTTTTGGCTGGGCTGCCAGATCTCCCGGGCCAGGCTCCACCACAACAAGACTATGCTTTGTGAACTTCATTGTAAACCAAAGCATTTTGTTGGCAATCAGTCAACAAACAATATATATATATATAGTACTCCTGTCAAACAAATGGCTTGAGGTTTTGAAGCACCAGCAGTGGCTGAACTGGCAGTACTCTCACCGCTAAGTAAGGGTTTGGGCACCAAAATCAAGACTGACAAGTGCAGTAATGAGGAAGTGCTGCAGGAACACCTTTTGGATGGGATGCCAAACCCCACCTACCCTCTTGAGTAGATGTGAAAGAATGCAGAGCATTATTTCAAGGAAAACTCAGGAAGTTGTCCCTGTACTGATCCAATATTTCTCTCTCAATCAACATTTTAAAAAAAAGATTATCTGGTCGTTTTCATGTTGCACTTTGTGGGGACTTGCTGTGCACAAATTGTCTGCCACATTCCTTATCTAAGAGTGACTATGACTACCCTTCAAAAGTATTTTAACTGTACAGAGCTTATGGAAATCCTGAGGTTGTAACAGGTGCTTTATAAATGCAAGTCATTCTGTTTTCATGCTTTCTGTGCTAGATGTATACACTTATAAGCAATGGTTACTATTCCTTACGATATTTAAACAAAAAAGATTGATTTTTATACTTTAAATATTGGAAAACGTTTTGTGAGGCTCGCAAGCGTTTGTTGTTTATCTGTGCTGAAGCCTACATATGCACTGTGACAATCTGTTAATATTTTCTAGAATGACTGATTGAATATTTAATTACTACAGTTGGAATAATCTACTTAGGAAGTGATCAGAATTCACAACTCTGATTCCGAAGAAAGGACTATCTGTTTCCCTAAGAATTTAGTTAGTTTAACCAATAGTCAGCTTGCAACCTAGCCAAATACATTAAGTTGAGAGGGAAGGTGGAAAGGAAAGTAAGATTGACATAAAGTGAAAATGAAAATAGAATAGTCTTTAATATAAGAGGGAGCCAAAGCTCTTGTACCGGCATGTAAATCATAAGTGGGTAGTAGGTAGAGGGGTGGAGCATATTAGGGACAATGGAGGTGATATATGCTTGGAGGCTCAGGGCAAGGCTAGAATACTGGTGTTTACTGAGGAAGAGAGTACTGACAAAAACTGTTAACATTTCAGGTTGATGACTGTCACCTGAAAGATCTTCGAATGTCAACTCTTCTTCCGTATTCACAGATGCTGTCTAACTTGCTAAGGATTTCCAACCTTTTCTGTTTCTTTTCCTTCATTTCTTGTTACTATTTGAATGTGTGTCTGTAAATCAGTGATGGGAACTGGTATCAACAGATTGCAGAACTGATGGCAGATTGATTTTTTATTCCAACTTGGATCACATCACATAGTTTAAAATACATGTTAGCCTTCCGACTGATTTTAAAAAGAGCAGTGGTCATATTGCGGTGGTCATATTTTTTCTCTCCGTATGGTAAGCAATCATTTCTAGACAGTTTAAGCTCATATAATGGGAAGTGTTAACGTGCCTCCCCTTGACTATAATTATCCTCTTTAACATGAAAAATATCACACCTCAAATCCTTGATAAACAGGACCCTAGCTAATTGGGAATGATGGAACGTTTAGTGCATGTAGTAAATGAGAGAGAATTCCATAACTCGTGTGTGTGATCCCATCATTTGTTTATTGTCATTCTGCCTCCCTCAATGAATGAGCTCCACAATGGTGAACACTGAAACTGAATGGAGGATGTTAAAGCCTGTAAAGTCTGGCACCAGAAACAAGGAGTCAAGTCTGAAATGGCCTATGGAATTGCTGTACTGGGACTGCTCTTTGAAAACAAGGCTCCAGCTGTTCAGAGGGATTTTATTTCTGGTTAACTCATTTTCAGGTTCTTATGCCTGTTTTAAAATTTAAAAAATAGATTTGGCAACTTGATAATTAGCAAACAATTGATCTGAAAATACACGCCTATATGCTTAACAAACTTAGAATAATATAAATCGCAAACTAGAAACGTGTTCTTGTTGACAACATGGTGTACATGTTAGCTTGTTATTAAAAGGATTCCAAAAACACCTTAAATAGTGCGTGCTATCAACAGTGTACTGGTCTTTATGGTTGCCAGTCCTGTGTGAAGGTGTTCCTGGAAGTTTAATCAAGTGAACTCTAATCACTTGTCAAAGCCAGCTGGCACAGCCTGACCTGAACCAAATTGAAAGATCACATAAGGGGTAACAGGCTCATTGTTTAGGGCACATTTCACAGGGCACATCATCCTAAACTCAGTTCAGCACCAATGGTGCTTAACCACTCACTGGCTTGGATTCAGTAAAGGAGCATTTCTAGAGAATAATAGAAGTTACAGCACAGGTAAACACGATCCTGCCCTTGTATTGACATTTTCTTCTGCAACCCCATTTCTCCCTTTTTAAATGATGTTCTAGTCTCATTCTCAATAAGTATTCAGGGTGAAGCATTTTGACCTTTGAACAGGTCAAAACTTTGGGATTCAGATGTCACCCATCAACACAAAAGGCTGATCGTCTTAATGACTGGTGGACCATATCAACCAGGATGTCCCTTTGGCTGTTCACAACAGGCAGACTACTACCTATACTCAACTCACCCATAGTTGCAAATCTTAGAACAGTCTACTGACCACACAGCCCACCCATTCTTGCAAATCTTGGAACATAATGTCTGATGTTGTACGTAATTCTGCAATGGGGTTGCACTTGCTGCACGTTTCAGAGTATGCTAACAATTACACCAACGACCAGTTGATGATTATTACAAAGGGTACACAACGTGGCTTGCTAGAAGTTACACATATTGATATACAGGAACCTCTGCAGGCTAAAGGTATATAATCAGACATTGCACCTTTTTGAATAAACAAAAGCATGGGGCACAGTAGCTACATGATACATTCACATGTCAACAACTTGACCAATCAGAACCAACTTGCCAGCCAATTAGCACCCACTTTGTCATATAGTATAAATTGTTGTTGCCTTTGAAATTTGGTATTCTTGTGTCTGTCCTGATGAGTATGTTAGGAAAATAAAGATAGTTTTAAGGGATTTGTATTTGTATTGGTAAACATTAGAAGTAGGGTATAGTTTTAAGTGTGTTTGATGTTTCTGTACCTAGAAGGATAAAATCTATAGTTAGATTCATACTCAACAAAAGGTGTTTGTATGTGTGGGACTTGGTTAAATTCCAACTTGTTTAAGTTCTATTGTTCTTAGAGAGTGTTATGATGTAGCATGGGCATTGCTAAGCAATAGGAAGCAAACTTCCCATAGACAAGGGTTTTCCTTTGTTCTTAGGAAGCCAGAACAATTGTAAATATTCAGGGAGCAAGAAGGCAGCTCTCAAAGCTCTGCCAGAAGCAGTAGGTTTTGGAAAGCTAAAGAGGAAATGTCTCTCTGAGCCTTGCTAGAAGAAAAACCATACCATGGAATAATGGTTATCTAAAGTCCAACACACAACAGAGGAAACTAGGCACAAGAACATATTACTGTTTAATATAGTCACGAATTTGAAAAGGTATTAGATTGTGAGAGGCCAGAAAGATATTTGCAGTAGCACTAAGGCTTGTGAGACATTATTTGAAATAACCAATTAAATTAATGGTTGGATCTCAGAGTTTGTATAGAAGACTTTACAACAAAGAAACCCGAAAGGGGTTGATGCAAAATCCTGGACTAGATTCACTGTTAAAAGTGGAGTGCGAGCTTTGTTCGAAAGTGTAATTTATAAAACATTTACTGGATTTTGGAGTGTAAAAGAATCAGGGAAAGCAGTATCATGGGAGAAGATTTTAAAGCCTGTTTTGACTGTGAAAATCCAGGAGGATTCTGAGGAAATATCATTCATTTGGGGTTCAGAATTGAGAGTGCATTTGGCCATTGTCATCTTGTGTGCTTAAAAGGACTTCGTATTAATGAGACTATTTATTGGAGCCTAAAATGTACTTTGAAATTGATATTAATCTTTAAATCTGTGTGTTTGTCAAAGTGGGGTGGTAGGGGCAGTAAAGGGATAGTGTTGACTGTTTTTTAATCTAATTTTTTTAATTGTTAAAACTAGTTAGTGGTCCCATGACTCTGTTCCTCCACGTTTTATAAAAAAGTAAAAGTTATAGTCTTTTGAGCCAGTGTTCTGTTTTGGGATCTTCCCATCCCAAGTGCAAGACAAAAAATTTTGGACAACTTATCTCTTTTATCAGCAATATTAATGTTCTGTGCTATCTGATGACTGTTTAATATACATGCTCGGGATAGTATAGGACTTTTATTCCACCTCGGAATAAATCGTAAGATGTGTAAGTTTTAGTTATGCCAAATGATACAAAACATTTAAAAATATTCTATTCCTGGTATTGATCTCCCACAGTTTGAGTAACTCAAACTTTACTGCATAAATAAAAATGCTTTATCTGACATCATTTTGTGAACACCAAAACCTTGCTTTTATATAACAGTCTTAACATAGGGAGGCATAATTGGATCACAACATCTCACAAAATCAAAGCACAAGATATTTGGAGCAGTAGCCAGACTTTTAAGTTTATTTATTAGTGTCACAAGTAGGCTTGCTCAAAGAGGTGGGTTTTGCAGAAGGTCAAGGAGAAATTTCCCAGCTTGGAGTCAGGGCAACTGAAGGCATAGCTGTGACGGCGATGTGGAGGGAGGACAGAAGATAAAAAGCCACGTTCAAGGAACAGCGATTGTGGGAGGAGTTTGCAGAATAAGGGAGGAGCATGGCTTAAAGTGTGAAAATGATCTATGTGCATTTGCGAATTTTTAAATTGGAGGCCTGGGGGGACTGTTCACCATTAGGATAGGGTGAACAGGAGCTGGTGCGGTACAGGTCAATGGCATCAGATTTAACTGAGCTGAAGTTTACAGAGGATAGATGATAGGGATCATAGAATCATGGCAATGTACAGCACAGAAGGAGACTGTTCTGTCACTCATGCTTCTGCTGGCTGTTTCGAAAAAAATTGCGCTTACTTCCACCTCTTCACTCTTTTTGTCTGTACACGTGTAAGTTTTTTTTAAATTTCATCGGATGTAGTGTAGCTTGCCAGGGCATTTCAGAAGGCAGTGAAGAGCAACCACATTGCTGGGTCTGGAGTCACATCTAGGCCAGACTAGGTAAGGACAGCAGACATCCTTCCCTAAAGGACATTAGTGAGCCAGATGGGTTTTTGCAACAATAGATAATAGATTTATGGTTGCATTTACTAAGAATAGTTTTCAATTCTGGATTTCATTGATTGAATTTAAATTTCACCAGCTGCCATGGCGAGATTTGAATCCATGAGCCCAAAATATAAGCCTGGGCCTCTTGGTTGCTAGTCTGGTGAGATTGCCACTATGCCACCATTTTCTCTTAACATTATATAATACATATTACGTTATGTGGGGCATACAGCACAGAAACAGGCCATCGAAGAAGGATATTTGGACCAACCAGTCCATGTTGACGTTTATACTCCACTCAAGCCTCCTCCCATCCTTCATCATCTAACTTTATCCACAGGACACTCTATTCTGTGCTCTGTCATGTGCTTATCTAACATTCCTTAAACACATCTGTCTTACTTACTTCAACTATCCCCTGTGGTAACGAGTTCCACATTCTCACCACTCTCTTGGTAGAAACTTCTTCTGAGTTCCTATTGGATTTTTTGGTTTTACACTGATGTCCTCTAGTTTTGCTGTTCCACGCAAATGGAACAATTTTCTTTATCCTTACTCACCAAAACCTGTCCTGATTTTAAAGACGACCATTAAGTCATTCCTTGGCCCTCTCTTTCCAAGAGAAAAGAAATCCAGCCTGTTCATCCTTTCCTGTTAGTTATGCCCCATATTCTTGGCATTGCCTTTGTAAATCGTTTTTTTGCAGTGTCTTGCCTCTGTATGTTTTCCTTCATAACTTCATAGAATCATAGATCATAGAATCCCTGCAGTGCAGAAAGAGGCCATTCAGCCCATTGAGTCTACACTGACCACTTCCTGTAATAAGTTGACCAAAATTGCACCCCTGTGTGTGATCTGACAAAGGTTCAACACAAATTCAGCATCACCTCTTTGCTTTTCAGTTATATCCTTTTAGAACTAAAGCCTAGTACTCGGTTTGCTATTGTTATGACCTTGTGAACCTATGTCATTACTTTTGGTGATTGTGCATTTGCATTTCTACCCAATTTAAATTTTTAGGCTGGGTGGTGCAACTGAAAATTTCCTGCCAGAAGTCAATGGACCGGTGTGGTACATTATGTCAGAAAGGTCATGGTGAGGGATGTCAATGGGCAATGCATCACGGTCAGAGTTATAGAGGATACAATCTATACACAGTACATGTCAAAAGTTACTTCTTCTTTCCAAAAGAAATCGCATCCTAATAATCGCCACCTCTGGGTTTATAAAAATGCATCTCCATTTTGGTTAAATCATGCCTCAGTTGTAAAATTCTTATCCTTGTTTTCAAATTCTTTCAGGCCTACTTCCCTTCCTATATCTGGGGTCCCTTCCAGCCCCACAATACTCCAAGACATCTGTGCTTGTATAAGTCTGACCATTGCCGTCATTTGTCTTGGGCCTAAGCTCTAGAATTTCCATTCTCAACCTCTTGGCCTTTCAGCCTCTCTTCCTCTTTTTCCTCCTTAAAAACCTGCCTCTTTGACCAAGCTTTTGGCCTATACAGCTCTGTGTCACTGCTTTATGCTGCTGCAAAGTCTCTTGAGACATTTTATTATGTTACATGTTTACAAGTTGTTACAAACATAAATACATTCAAATTGGCTTTTTGTAACATCTTCCCTTAATAGAATGCAAAAATGCACCCTTACAATATTTGGATCATAATGTGTTAATTTAGATTGAATACATTTACAGAGTAACATGAAATCTGTTTGTGTCTAAAGATGCAGTGTTTATAAGTTTTCAGAAGTAAAGGCAACATAATATTGCCCAATTTTTTGAAAATTGCATTGCAGGTTCAAGGTAAAACAGCATTGTAATTTGGTCTGTGAAACAGGAGCAAAAGTGCAATATATGGGGGCAGATTTATACACATGCCTATTTTATACTGTCTGTGACCTTTGAGATGTACAGTATTAATTTATTTTTGGACGCACTACATTGTGCATAATATGGTGAACATATTCAGGTTCATTAATATGTCCTGAAATTTATTTCACCCATTAATGAGAGGTGACTTATAGTGCATTACCCATCCTTTGATTGGATTCACTATGTCACCGAGTCTCTCAAGTTGAGCGTGCATGTGTTTCAACAAATCCGTTTAATAATGAAGTGTATTTTGCAGTAATGGAGATTATAAAATGTAGCTTATACATACATTAATGCATCTCTACAAAGCACAAATGTAAATTCAAAATGCCTGTGAAGGGTAAGTTCGTATCCTACTTTTTGCTGTACTCATCAATATATGTTATGTTAGTATCTGCATAATGTGTCAGGTGCATTACCCTTGCGGGTTCTTAATAAACATCTTCTAGCTGTGAACCTCCCGTGTCATTGCATATAATGTTCTGAAGCACACAACTGTTTTCCAACGTATTGACCCAGTTTGTTTGAAATCCAGAGCAGCAAAATCTGGACTTGGTTTGCATTGTGTCAGGACCCTGCACAGATGTTCTGGTGTGCGCACATGCTCTGTATTTGCCCGGGAAGTTTAATCTTTTGACAAGCTGATTTAGGACACTCTGTGTCTAGGACACTCCGTGAATGTCTCCAATACTGAACTCAATGCCAGAGACACAGACCAGGTATGCAGGACTTTGCTGGATAATTATCCAGGAAAAGTTACACTGGTTAGTAGCTGGTCTAATTTGGAGATTATCCATTGTAACTGAACTGAGCACCACAACCAACACCCTGACCCATAAGAACATAGGAGCAGGAGTAGGCATTTGGGCCATCGAACCTGCTCTGCCATTCAAACTGATCATGTCTGATCATCTACTCTATGCCATTTTTCCTCATCATCTCCCTATCCCCTGATGTTAGTATCCAGAAATTAATCAATTTCTGTTTTGTACATGCTCAATGATTGAACTTCCACAGCCATGGGGGTAGCGAATTTTAAAGATACATCACCCTCCTCATCCCAGTATTAAGTAGCTTGCCCCTTATTTTAAGATTATGTGCCCTGTTTCCAGATTGATCAGCTAGGTGAGACATTGTGACATCTATCCTGTCATGCCCTGTAAATATTTTCTAAGTTTCAATGAAATCATCTTTCAATCTTCGACCCGACCCAACCCGACCTGACCCAACTGCCTTTCCCACCACTGATCCCTGACCCAACAAGCCCAACCTGACTGACCATCCGACCTGACCATTCCCACCAACCCAACTGCCCACCTGATAACCCTCTGACCTGATTACCCCATCTAACTCGAGCGCCCATCCAAACCAACAGATCCCCACCTGACCACCCACCTCGACCACCTGACCTGACTACCCACTCAAAACAAGTGCCCACCCAACCCTACCAACCTCTTGACCAAATCACTTTACCGACTGACTGCTTACCCAATCCCAATGCCCACTCACCCATTCATTCACACGCTCTCACTCACTCACCTACGCTCACTGACCCACGTTCTGGGGACAATTCTCCGACCTCACCACGCTGTTAGCAGATCACACTGATCCTGGAGAATAGCATACATGCCTAAAAATCTGATTCCCGCACAGCACCAAACAATTCAACAGCCTTTTCCTAATGGTGCAGACCGGATTACATTCAGGAATGATGTGAAGCTGATTAGCATATTTAAAGTAACTTTTACATATGTGTAGCCCATTCAAATCCCAACACACAGAAGTCTCTGGCTTTTAGGCCAGGCACAATAATGGAGACAACCATGACTGGTCCCCTCTAGTGGAGACCTAGTACGCTGATTATGCCAGGGGACTCTGAAGCCATCGAAGCCCCCGAGTGATCAGAGACATAACTGGACAGTGCCAATCTGGCACACCGGCAGTTCCCACCTGACCCTCCAGCTGCCAGTATGCCAGGAGGCGGGCCTGTAGGGGCTGTGATAGGGGGCAATGCAGGAGTAGATCATGAAGCTGATCCTGATGGGGCTCATGAAGGAGGTTGGGGAGGCATGTCAGGGGTCATGATGGGGACATGTTGGATGTCAGGCAGGGGGGCACGTAAGGAAAACCCCCAATGCCAGTGGCCCATGTCAGGGAAGGGGTGGAGAAACATATCACTGTGGGGGGGGGGGGGGGGGGGGGGGGGGGGGGAGGAAGGGGGAGGGGAGAGGGGGCCTCCCATTGCACTGTTGAAATAAGGGTGCCATTGCAAAACGGCATCCAAGCACTTTGAAGCCAGACTCACCAGCATGTCGCTGTTTCTCCACCCCCATAGTACCAACATGAAACTCCCAACTCTACGAAAACGTGACTGATGTGTGGGGGTTGCGGTGCGGAACGCGTCTTGAGAGAGTGGAGGGGACCACTCTCTTATTCTCGCTATTATAGTTTCCTTTTGGGAGAATTCTGCCCTCTCTTTCACTCCCAACACATCCATGCACTCACTTACTCCCCCATTCACTCACTCACTCCCCCATTCACTCACTCCCCCATTCACTCACTCATTCTCTCCCCCATTCACTCACACTCACTCACTCACACGTTCACTCACTCACACGTTCACTCACTCACACATTCACTCACTCACGCACTCACTCACTCCCCCATTCACTCACTCACTCTCTCCCCATTCACTTACACTCACTCACACGTTCACTCACTCACACATTCACTCACTCATGCACTCACTCACTCACTCACACACTCAGTCACTCACTCACTCACTCACACATTCACTCACTCACTCACTCCCCCATTTACTCACTCACTCACTCCCCCATTTACTCACTCACTCACTCCCCATTTACTCACTCACTCCCCCATTCACTCACTCCCCCATTCACTCACTTACTCACTCCCCCATTCACTCACTCACTCACTCCCCCATTCACTCATTCACTCACTCCCCCGTTCACTCACTCACTCACTCCCCCATTCACTCACTCACTCACTCCCCCATTCACTCATTCACTCACTCCCCCATTCACTCACTCACTCACTCCCCCATTCACTCACTCACTCACTCCCCCATTCACTCATTCACTCACTCCCCCGTTCACTCACTCACTCACTCCCCCATTCACTCACTCACTCACTCCCCCATTCACTCATTCACTCACTCCCCCATTCACTCACTCACTCACTCCCCCATTCACTCACTCACTCACTCCCCCATTCACTCACTCACTCACTCCCCCATTCACTCACTCACTCACTCCCCCATTCACTCACTCACTCACTCCCCCATTCACTCACTCACTCACTCCCCATTCACTCTCCCCCATTCACTCTCCCCATTCACTCACTCCCCCATTCACTCACTCCCCCATTCACTCACTCCCCCATTCACTCACTCACTCCCCCATTCACTCACTCACTCCCCCATTCACTCACTCACTCCCCCATTCACTCACTCCCCCATTCACTCACTCATTCACTCCCCCATTCACTCACTCACTCATTCACTCCCCCATTCACTCACTCCCCCATTCACTCCCCCATTCACTCACTCACTCATTCACTCCCCCATTCACTCACTCACTCATACACTCCCCCATTCACTCACTCACTCATACACTCCCCCATTCACTCACTCACTCATTCACTCCCCCAATCACTCACTCACTCACTCCCCCATTCACTCACTCACTCCCCCATTCACTCACTCACTCCCCCATTCACTCACTCACTCCCCCATTCACTCACTCACTCCCCCATTCACTCACTCACTCCCCATTCACTCACTCACTCATTCCCCATTCAGTCACTCATTCACTCCCCCATTCACTCCCCCATTCACTCACTTACTCACTCCCCCATTCACTCACTCCCCCATTCACTCCCCCATTCACTCACTCACTCATTCACTCCCCCATTCACTCACTCACTCATACACTCCCCCATTCACTCACTCACTCATACACTCCCCCATTCACTCACTCACTCATACACTCCCCCATTCACTCACTCACTCATTCACTCCCCCAATCACTCACTCACTCATTCACTCCCCCAATCACTCACTCACTCATTCACTCCCCCATTCACTCACTCACTCCCCCATTCACTCACTCACTCCCCCATTCACTCACTCACTCCCCCATTCACTCACTCACTCCCCCATTCACTCACTCACTCCCCCATTCACTCACTCACTCCCCATTCACTAACTCACTCATTCCCCCATTCAGTCACTCATTCACTCCCCCATTCACTCCCCCATTCACTCACTCACTCCCCCATTCACTCACTCACTCCCCCATTCACTCACTCACTCCCCCATTCACTCACTCACTCCCCCATTCACTCACTCACTCCCCCATTCACTCACTCACTCCCCATTCACTAACTCACTCATTCCCCCATTCAGTCACTCATTCACTCCCCCATTCACTCCCCCATTCACTCACTTACTCACTCCCCCATTCACTCACTCACTCCCCCATTCACTCACTCACTCCCCCATTCACTCACTCACTCCCCCATTCACTCACTCACTCCCCCATTCACTCACTCACTCCCCCATTCACTCACTCACTCATTCCCCCATTCAGTCACTCATTCACTCCCCCATTCACTCCCCCATTCACTCACTTACTCACTCCCCCATTCACTCACTTACTCACTCCCCCATTCACTCACTCACTCACTCCCCCATTCACTCACTCACTCACTCCCCCATTCACTCACTCACTCCCCCATTCACTCACTCCCCCATTCACTCACTCACTCACTCACTCCCCCGTTCACTCACTCCCCCGTTCACTCACTCCCCCATTCACTCACTCACTCACTCCCCCATTCACTCACTCACTCCCCCATTCACTCACTCACTCCCCCATTCACTCACTCACTCCCCCATTCACTCACTCACTCCCCCATTCACTCACTCACTCATTCCCCCATTCAGTCACTCATTCACTCCCCCATTCACTCCCCCATTCACTCACTTACTCACTCCCCCATTCACTCACTTACTCACTCCCCCATTCACTCACTCACTCACTCCCCCATTCACTCACTCACTCACTCCCCCATTCACTCACTCACTCCCCCATTCACTCACTCCCCCATTCACTCACTCACTCACTCACTCCCCCGTTCACTCACTCCCCCGTTCACTCACTCCCCCATTCACTCACTCACTCACTCCCCCATTCACTCACTCACTCACTCCCCCATTCACTCACTCACTCACACATCCATTGTCTCTCACACCCATTCCCTGTCTCTCTCACCCATTCCCTGTCTCTCTCACCCATTCCCTGTCTCTCTCACCCATTCCCTGTCTCTCTCACCCATTCCCTGTCTCTCTCACCCATTCCCTGTCTCTCTCACCCATTCCCTGTCTCTCTCACCCATTCATTGTCTCTCTCACCCATTCATTGTCTCTCTCACCCATTCCCTGTCTCTCTCACCCATTCCCTGTCTCTCTCACCCATTCCCTGTCTCTCACACCCATTCCCTGTCTCTCACACCCATTCCCTGTCTCTCTCACCCATTCACGCTGTCTCTCACCCATTCACACTCTCTCTCACCCATTCATTGTCTCTCTCACCCATTCATTGTCTCTCTCACCCATTCACTGTCTCTCTCACCCATTCACTGTCTCTCTCACCCATTCCCTGTCTCTCTCACCCATCCACTGTCTCTCTCACCCATTCATGCTCTCTCCCACCCATTCACTAAAAGGCTTGAGGACTTCAAAAATTACTGAATGTGGCAGCTAGCACCATAAAAAGGAAGCGGCCTCTCCTTCCTTTGACTTTCCAGATT
This sequence comes from Carcharhinus amblyrhynchos, assembly GCF_965287045.1. Taxonomy (NCBI): domain Eukaryota; kingdom Metazoa; phylum Chordata; class Chondrichthyes; order Carcharhiniformes; family Carcharhinidae; genus Carcharhinus; species Carcharhinus amblyrhynchos. Next base: position 100,912,891 of record NC_137329.1, read on the forward strand.
TGAATTGATTTATTATAGTCACATGTATTAATTTACAGTGAAAAGTATTGTTTCTTGTGCTCTATACAAACAAAATGTATGTTCGTAGAGAAGGAAATGAGAGTGCAGAATGTAATGTTACAGTCATAGCTAGGGTGTAGTGAAAGATCAACTTAATGCAAGATAAGTCCATTTAAAAGTCTGACAGTAACAAGGAAGAGGCTGTTCTTGAGTCGGTTGGTATGTGACCTCAGACTTTTATATCCTTTTTCTTATGGAAGAAGGTGAAAAAAAGAATGTCCAGGGTACGTGGGGTCCTTAATTATGCTGGCTGCTTCACCGAGGCTGTGGCAAGTTTAGATAGAGTCAGTGGATGGGAGGCTGGTTTGCATGATGGATTGGGCTACATTCACGACCTTTTGCAGTTCCTCGCGGTCTTGGGCAGAGCAGGAGCCAAACCAAGCTGTGAAACAACCAGAAAGAATGCTTTCTGTGGTGTGTCGGTAAAAGTTGGTGAGAGTCGTAGCTGACATGCCAAATTTCCTCTTCTGAGAAAGTAGAGGCATTGGTGGGCTTTTTTAACAATAGTGTCGGCATCAGGGAACCAGGGCAGGTTGTTGATGATCTGAACACCTAAAAACTTGAAGCTCTCGACCCATTCTGCTCATTGGACTTAACTTAGGGAAGCTACGTTGGCCCATTTCTGCTTCAGCCAGGATCAGAGGTCCCAGCTGAAAATGGGCAGTTCCTTTGGGATTCAGAAATCTTTGGGTTGACCAAAAGATCTAGGGCTCATTGTTATTTATCTATTTTTAAAGAAGCAGTCCTGTTCAGTTTTTCAGTATCTTGATTTTAACTGGACAAGATTGTGAAAGTATTTAAAAAAAAGAGTTTTATCTCTGGCAGTGCTTTGTGCCTTCAGCTGAGAGGTGCGAATGGTTTGGACCGTCAGTGCTTATTTCCTAATCCACCAACAGGAGGTGCTTTTCTATGAGGTGAAGTTTGTTTGCTCATTTTTAAAAATGCAATCTGAAGGTACTTCAGCTGAAATTCTGACAAAATTCTGACCATACTTTAGCGGGAATCTTGGCTAAATGTCCACCAAATCTGTCCAAGCAGAGACACTCGGGCAGCTAGCAGTTATCTTGTATACCTTGTTTTTTTTTATTTATTCATTCTTGGGATGCGGGCATCACTGCTAAAGCCAGCTATTTGTTGACCTCAGACCATTTGGGAATCAGCCATATTGCTGTGGGCCTGGAGTCTCGTGTACGCTAGTTCAGCGAAGGATGGCAGGTTTCCCTCCCTAAAAGGCATTAATGAACCAGATGACAGTTGCCATCTACCTTTCAATTCCAGATTTATTAATTGAATTTAATTTCCACCATCTGCCCTGGTGAGATTTGAACCCACAATCCGAGAGCATTGCCTGGTCTCTGCAGTGATAGTCCAGTGACATTACCACGATGCCACCACCATCTCCCTAATTTGTTGATGCATTGCCTACAGTAAGTAAGCAGAGTTGCTGAAATGAAGAACACATTTATTAGATGCAGCATATCATTTATTACTTTATTGCTAAGATGGAATAGCATGTATCCAGCGTCTCACTGAAAGACCTCAGATATAATTGTTGTGAATAGTTACATCCTGAGGATAAGTTGTAGCTAATTCCATATCATGAGGTTCGTTATTAGTTCATTATTTATCTGCAGATCAGCAATTCTTGGCTCTTAACCTCTCCAAATATTGAACCCCAGCAGGAAATGACATTTTTTTAAGTTGCATGTATAAGGACATGGAAGGGAGCCTGGAACTGCACATGATGGAACAATACTAAACTATATTAAAATTGTTTCGCTAATGACAGAATTTCTATTTTATGAAATTTCAAATCTACCCTGTGGAAAATGATTCCTTGCAGGAAGGCGGAGGCAGAGCCTGGAGACTCTGCTGGAAGACTCCACAATCACTCTGGGGTCAGTGGTTAGTACTGCAACCTCGTAACACCAGGGACCCGGGTTTAGTTCTGGCCTCAGTTGTCTGTCTGTGTGGACTTTGCACATTCTCCCCGTATCTGCATGGGTTTCTTCTGGTTGCTCCAGTTTCCATCCATACCCCATGATGTGTGGATTAGGTTGATTGGCCATGCTCAATTGCCCCTTGGTGTTAGGGGGATTAGCAGGTTAAATATGTGAGGTTATGGAAATAGGGCCGGAGTCGTTCGGACTGTTGTTGGTGCAGTCTCAATGGTGCAAATGGCCTGCTCCTGCACTCCTCTGAACCCAGATAGGCGTTCCTGCTACTTCTGGCCTGCAGGGAAAATAAAGGACAACTTAACTTGTCCTGGATCCTCATCCCACAGTTTTTTTCTGATGGGAAAATTACCGCAGCTTTCATGCTCAGTTCCAAGTTAAAACATCCAGGCACCGTATCCCAACCTGCATATTCGTGGGAGAACTTCACTTGCTTTAGGCTGGTGTCCTTATCACCTGCTCAAAAGAGCTAGTTAATATTGGAGATGGCAAGGTGTTTGCAGGCTGTGGCAGGTGTGTCGACTGGATGGTTCTAACAGCCCATCAAACATGATTTTCACCAGGTGGAGAGAGTTAACAAATACACCTTTAATTCTTCACAGCAATTCAAAAGTTTATGTTGACCCCCAAAAGATTACTGTTGAAAGTACCCTCTGACTGTAGAAAAGTTCTAATCACATTTCAAAAGCAGCCTGGTTTTGTTTATTGGGTTAGTTTTTAAATATTTCAATGACATTTTTTTTTGAGTTCATCATAACCTGATTCATTCCCAGCAGACTGTATTGTCAACAGCTGTTTCATATCTTCCTATTTTAATGGAAGAAGTATGTACCAACAAAACCTAAATGCCACTGAATTCTGTCGTGGGTATCACAAACGGTGCTGCAGTAAGTGGTTTGGTTTGACAAGTGCTTGCTGTAAGCAAGTAAATGTCATTTAATATGTCAGTTACATTGTACAAGCCTGCATCAGGAGAATTTTTTTGGGAAACCCTATAATCAGTTGCTGGTTACGGAAAAATCTCAGATTCTTGTAAATAGGATACTCAGTGTTAAAATTGCTTGCAATTCTTTTTGTAGACATCTAATAGCATGCAGTTGATGTCAAGTGGAAGTAAACCTCGGAAAAACAAATCATTTTGCAGGTAGCAGTACCTATAAGTAATATGAATTGTTGGAACTGAGAGTTTCATTGGAGTTGGCCAATATAACCTGAATTTTAACCTGTCGTCAATTGACTGTGTTAGTTTAAAGATGCAGGAATAACAGTAACAAAATTTACCTGTATAAATGCATGGGAGCAATAAAAAAATTATGCTAGTTCTACATGTACAATCTGATTACTGTGACCAGAGTGTTAATTGGATTCTAACTGCCAGATCTGATATATCTTTGTAGCTTTGTAGTGGAAAACCTTTTGAAAGTGATGAACTGTAATTCACTGAGCTGCTTGAAGCACTTGTAATTTACTGTGTGTCATACTATGAAGAGTACGACCTAATGGACTTCACATTACCTGTAGCATCACAAACCTCCAAGTGAAACTAGCTGCTGTAAAGTGATAGTGAAAGACAGTGAGATATGTGTGGAACCTGCCATATTTAGCTGAAATGCAGTCCTCATGTCTTTCACTAATACATGATGGTTTAGGTAAGTCTGGCAGAGCTCATTATCTGTCTGCAGATAGCCTTAAAAAAATGATGGAGTGAAAGCCAGTATGAAACAATAATTGTGGAGCAAGAATTGTAATTGGTCCATGGCTAAACATGGTCACCAAAACAATTGTAACTCGTAGAATGTTGTAAAAATACAGATTTATCTCATTTTCATAAGTGGACATGATGAAATGCAGTGTTTTGTTTTGATTTGTTATTTATTGGGACATTTATTTCAGTTTGTGAACTTTTTTAGTGATTTAAAAGTTTGATCTGACAAAGTGCTTACTAGCATTATGCACACTAGTAATTAAAATGCCATAAACCATTCAAACAGGAACAAACATCCAGAAATGCCACCATATCTAGAAGGATATCTGTCAAGTTTTATAATAGTTATCGGATATGTTATTTAGTTTGTAAGATATAGTATTGCCACGCCATGATTTTATTCTGAAAGCTTCCTTGATACATATTACAATGTTTAGTTCTGGTTGGGAACTGGTTTATTCAAGCTGGGTATTTAACACTTCACAAGTTGAAACTCCCTCAAAATAATTTGAATTATTTTTGCTATTGAATTTTTAGAAGGTTAAAAACATGAAAAGAACTACTAATTGCGAGACAACCCAGACTTTCATATTTTGAGAGAGGGTAACTATGGTCATTAGCACCTCTTCAGTTTTCTTTATCATTTGGGGAGCGGCAAGGCACCTTAATCTGTCAAGAAAAACAGTCCTGACCCTCTGAAACAATGTAAAGATTAAATTTTCCGTTTATTGTACAGAGAAGTTGATCCATCGAATTACATTAATGCTTTGTACATTGTTTTTGTTGAAAGTACAAAACAAGCTGGGTTATGGTCTTTCTGACTGCGATGCATTGTCTTTCTGATGTTTTTCCAAACAGAACTGTATGTGAAAAAACAGAGCTGCATGTGAAAAAACATGCAAGCCAGCAGACTAGAGGGCTTCTTGGATAGCTATCCAATCTTTGATCCGTTGTTATTAGCCGTCGGTATTCAGACAGAGTAATTGCCGAGCCTCTTGGTACAAGGTTCACAGTAAATCTACCTCAGTTTTCCCTTTTCTTCCTGCCTGCCTCCATTGAAGTTGACCTCTGTCAGTTAGAGTGCCTCATCAGTGACTCCAACCGCAGCAAGAGCATCTTAATGATCTGAAATTCTTCTGAGAAGTTGGTGATGTTTTCTCATCAGGATCCAATTTGGAGCGCTTTGTTCCATTCTTGAACTTGTCTTTGGAACCACAGAATAGCAAGTCAGTTTGTAGTCTTTTATATTTTTAGAAAGCCAAAATGCACTCCTGCAGGAAATAAAATGGCAAAGAAAAGATAGTATTTGAGAAAATTATTTGTTTTTTACTGATGTTTTATGAAGTGGCATGTTTCAAAAATCTTCTTGCACAACGGCAATACATTAAGGATATGGTACAAATGAAATAAACTTAGGACAAAATGCATTTCGGTTGACAGTAGATATTAATTTTCTAAATTCTGACAGCAAATTTAGCATCAATTACCTGATTATTTCAATATAGTAATTCAGATGTGTACAGAAATAAAGCAGAGGTACTGAGAATGGGATAGTTGATGCTAAACTGTTCCCTTTATGTGAGAATGTTTTCAGTAAGATTCGTTTGAAAATGCTTATTACTGTTAGCCCTTCATAGCCTCATCTTTAGAAGTAAAATTTACTGCAATTCAACCTCTATTCCTCTCTATTCACCACACTTGTCAGTCAGCTCAATGCTGTATCTACAGGAATGGAGGTGTTATATTCCAGCAATTATCATGTCATATACTTGAAAATGTAAATGAATGTGTGTGTAAAATTAAATTTATGGGTTGTCAGTGAAGAATAAGAACCAGGAGAGCAATTACTTATCTGCTTTCATCTCTCTCGCTCTGATACATCAGGCAGAAAACCATGCAGATAAATGCTGGAATTAGCATTATGCAGGTCTTAAAATGAATGGGCTGGTGTCTTGTGTTGCCTTCTATAGCTTTTGTTTTGAAGAGCAAGTGAAATTAAGATGATTATCATCCATCAATCTGCTAGAAAGACAGCGATTGAACAAAAGAAGCTTAAATTCCATGTTTACAGTATTTGGTTTTCAAAGAGAGTCAGCTTTATTGGGACAGTTTTATGTTTTGTTGCAACCATATTAGAATATTTTGTTTTTTTTTAACCAATGATTTAGAAATGCATTTTTCAGAAAAACTGAAGTGAGCAGTGTTGAACATTTAGCAACTGATGTCAAGCTAGTAATGTGAATTAGAAATGTACCTTAACACTGCAGTGACATGTATCAAAATTATTTAATAATCGAGTTAGATTAAAGCATCTACACATTGTAACTGGGTGTAGTATCTTGTCCCAGGCTCACTTATCTTTGGCAACATTCATCAGCAAAACTGTGTCTACAGTGTTTGTGTTTGAAACTTAAAGGTTCTAATTAATTTATTCATTCGTTTTAAATGCTTTTGATGTGACAATATAAATACTAGACTGTGGGCATTTGCCAGTTCAGTAAATGCTTCTGTAATGTAAAGTTTCAGACAAGGGCTAAGGTTTAAATGGTAAGATCAAAAATCTGCTGGCTCTAATTCACCAAGTTTTAGGACTCCGGGAACAATGCTGTAGATTTGTTTGAATATGAATGTGCAGTGGGATGTAGTTTGACCTTCAGCTGTGATTTCAGTTCATCAGGATTAGTCAAGCTAGGCGATCAAGACTGCTAATGCATAATGACTTATAAAATGAAAAATGTGTAGTGACCATGCAAATGTTTCAGCTAATCAAAGAGAAGAACTTTAGCTTTGAGAGAAAAGAACAACAAGGGCATGTCAAGGCCTAAAGTGAAGATGTGTGTAAAATAATCTGAGCAGCTTTATTAGCAAGAGAGGGGTTCCAAGTTTCATTTTGACCTCTTCACATATTGCACAGCCTATTACGTTGCATAAATAGTATCAAAAGTAAGATTGGATGAACAGTCTATTTTTTGCCTGGTAGAAATTGCTTTAAGATGATCTGATACAAAATTCACAAGGATAGTTCAAAGCTTTTAAAAATGCAGCCAATCTATTCCACATTCATTTGGCAGAATGGAGGAAAAGTATTTATTGTCTTTACTTAACATGCAGGGGTCAATTTTAATCCCATCCACCTGGTGGGAACTAAATGGATGGGCAGTTTAAACAGGAGTAGGTTACTTAGCTGCTCTCACCCTGACCATTTCTGAATTTAAACTCCAAGGTTTTGCAGATGCATAAGATGCCTGCCAAAAACTAGCAAGAGCTTCCTAAATTTATTCAGATCAGGGGCTTGTTTGCCTGGAAGCAGAGAAGGCTGAGGGGGGGACCTGATTGAGGTGTATTAAATTATGAGGGGCATCGATAGGGTGGATAGGAAGGAACTTTTCTTCTTAGAGGGGTCAGTAACCACGGGGCATAGATTTAAGTTAAGGAGCAGGAGGTTTATGGGAGATCCGAGGGAAAACATTTTCACCCAGGGGCTGGCGGGAATCTGGAACTCAAAGCCTGAAAGGGTGGGAAAGCTGGGAATCCTCAGAACACTTAAGAAGTATTTAGATGAGCACTTGAAATATAAGGCTCCAAGCCAAATGCTGGAAAATGGGTTCAAATAAACAGTTGCTTTATGGCCAGCATGGACACGATGGGCTGAAGGGCCTCTTTCAGGGCTTGCTGTAAAATACTACGACACTATGAAATTGGGCTCCAATTGTATCAACAGGATTCTGATACAATTTTACCAGAAGCTTGAACAGGGAGTTCACCGCGGTTTACCAATGCGCGCGCGTGCACCCCCCCAACCAAAATAAACTATATGAAGCTGCAGGCTGCAGAGTCCATTTAATTGAGTGCAAAACTTTGCTTCCTGGAGACCCTAGTAGTAGCAATGCACCCTCAAGCACCTTTGGAGAAGTGCAACCCATCCTGCCTTCCATAAAATCCTCTCAATACCCATCCTCCCTGCCTGTCACTTACCTGGAAGTTGAAAGCAGGCCAAGTTATCCCTGCTGGCACCTTCTCTGCTGCCTCATCCTTGTGGCATTTATAGAAGGGCTGGAAGCTGTAGTAAATTTCTGTGTCCTCCTCCAGTATTTGCTGAACGAAGCTTAACTCACCGGGACAGTTTATTGTTGGAAACCTGTTCATAGTTAAAATCTGTCCAATGGAAAATATTCAGATACCCTCAGAACCATGATCCGGAACATTCTGGCAGCTCACCCCGGCGGGATCTTCCGGTGCCGCCAAAGGTGCAGCCCTGCCGTGGGTTTCCCGACGATGAGGGGTGCATTCAATAAGAAACACCATTGACAAGGGCGGGACCGGAAGATCCCGCTGCCGCAAAACACGAGGCAGTTTGTGCAGAAAATCCCACCCAGTTTGTGGATCTTTACATCTGATATTTTCCATGTGCGGTACAAATTGCAAGATGTCTTCAACTCTGCCTCTCCCATCCCAAAGAATGATGTAGAAAATAACAGGAGGAGATTGCGGGATTTTAATTGAGGGTTCAGACTTTCACAAATTGTTGGGAATCTTTGATCTGCAAGCATAATATAAACCTTAAAACTGGACTGCAGCCATAATTACTTGTCATATACATGTTATGGCATTGATTTAAACACTTGTCCATAGTGTCACCAGTGATAATGCTAAAGCAGTGGCATAACATTGTTATATTATTTTCCTTAATTGTCCGAGTATCAGTTTTTTTATACAAGCACATTCTTGCTACATTGTATATTTTAGTTGGGGTAGGAAATAAGCAATTACAGACATGTAACATAGCGTACATGAATCCTTAGAATGATTGTTGGCATTATTCATGTCCTTCCTGATTCTAACCATTGCCCATTTTACAGGTTAATGACTAATATTTTATGTGGCTAAGTTCATCCTGTGCCTGAGTATAGTAAATCTTCACCAGGAGTCTCATACTTGTATTTTTAGATGTCTTACTATTATTGAGATGCTATTAGGAACTAGAGCTGATTGTGATATTTAACTTGGAAAAGTAATATATGTGGTAAGTGCTATAGTGTTACTTCTTTCTCCCTTAGCTCACATAGTGCTGTTTTTATATATATTTATAGCATTTTAAAAGACTTTTTTTAAACAGGGTAGCAAATTAAAACTGCATGAAAAATGTGAAGTTACCACAAGCGTGTTAATGCTTTTTTTCCTTTCGCCAACGTTGTCCTCACTTTTCTCCTGAATATGTTGGTTCCTTCAGCGCGTGGCTATATTGATTCTAATCACTTCCCTCCTCCCACCTCAACCCTCACCAAATTGGACATGTTTGAGCCTTTAGGGCATTTCAGTTGAACTCAGTCCTGTTCTCTCCTGGCAAAGATAAGCACAACTTTTGGGATAGGCCCCTGAATAGTGATAAGGTGCACTAACACTGACACAAGTTGGGGTTCTGTGCGCAACTGTAGGGCCTCAAAAGCATTCAGTGCATTATAAGGATAAGTTTGTTTAGTCTATTTGACTGATTGCCAAGACAAATGGTTAGATTTTTAGTTTCATGACTTGGGTGATAGTGTAGTCATTTGGAATGAAAATTAGATGAGTCCTAGAAAGGTCAGGTGATCTGCTCTGTAAGTCACCATCAAGCCAGCAAAAACAAAAATCGGCTCCTAATTCTTTTTTCCTCAGGGGTATGTTTATAATACTTACTATATTGTAAGTCATTTGGTAACAATTCACAAAAGTACACCACCCAGTTGACTGGACATTAGCATCAGTTTAAACTGTGTTATTAATAGATGCTTTAATTTTCTAGCAACAGAACATTTAGATGTTGCATATTAAACAAATTTTCATGTGAGGGTTTATTTTGATGTTATTGTTCCTTCAGTCTGTTGTGTGTCAACTGTCCAAGAAAAAAAGGTTTTAATTTATTTGAAGTGTTAACTGCTTATGATACATGTCCTTTGTTGTAACTTGTCAGCTTTACACACCCTGTATTGTTCCTGGCAAAACCAACCGCAATGAAATGCTTTTCTGGTGAGCTTAAGAAAATGCAAATATATGTTCATACATTGATTCTCAAGTGCTAAATTATTGTCCTTGTATTAGATGTAATTTTACAGCAAATATTTTGGGTTGATTTTGCTAAGGAATTTAAAAATTTAACATGTATTTTCTCAGTTAAAAATAGTCTCCACTGAAAAGCCATTGAACGATGATTACCTTCAAATTGAAAAAGTTGTTAAATTATATCAGATTATATCACTTGTTACTATAATAACTCATTTTCTGAATTTGTCATATCACTTTCTTAATCGTCCGTAAGAAAATGTTAAAGAGAAAATGTTTACACTGATTTTTTATTTATATTAGAAGGTATTTGCCTTTTCAAGGAAGAAAGTAATTGCTTTTTTCAGAGGTTGAATAACTTGGCAGGTTGACAAGCTTTTCAGATTATGAGCTGGTTAGTACAAGCAATGCCTTCAAATAGTGTATCTCAAAAAAGCTGCTCATTGTACTCCTCCATCTCTTACTGCAAGGTGTTGCTCATACAGTACAACAGCACATAAGGAAACAATGTAATTGCCACAAGAAATCTTGTAGGAGCATGTCTGTGCTGAGGGTAGAAGACAAACATTGATTCTGGGCATCTCGCCGTTTTTGAAAATGTTGTTCCTTCAGCAAGTGCTGCAAGACCAAGCAAAGCACGCAGCATGTTGCAGAATGCTGGTTTGGCTTGATGTTGTGAATCTCTCTTGCTGGAGCAGGTGCCTGTGTCAGTGGCCATGATGACTCCCCAGGTGATCACCCCTCAGCAGATGCAGCAGATCCTTCAACAGCAAGTGCTGTCCCCACAGCAGCTTCAGGCTCTACTTCAACAGCAGCAAGCAGTCATGTTACAGCAGGTACGAGAACACCCGCAGCACACCTGCTTTTGACAAGTCACACATAGAATTGAAATTGTTTCATTAAGCCCAATTGCAATTGTACAGTGTTATAATGTGATAGTTTAATCAAACACATATGCTTTGCCAAAATTAGCATTCATTAAAAAAAAGTTTTGCGAACAACCATTTCTTTTCTGTTTTTTTTAAATAACATGCATATGTTCATTACTGAATATACATTTAACATGTAAGAGCTCCACCGAAAATGTGAGCAAAAAAGTTTAAAATATTGGCATTTGCTTTATTTTTAATGCAAGGGAATCACAGGTTGTTTCTTATCATGTTATCACCATTAAAATTATTTGGAGTTTTATGAACTGCTTTGCATATCATCTATTTATTCAATTAAGTAGCTCACAGGCCACGCTGTTAGCTGAAGATATCTGTGTAAAAAAAAAGTGATATCTGAAAAAGCAATATAAGAAGTTTTCGATTGTAATAGCATCCTGCACAACCATATTCAGGATCTGTTCAGTCATATCATTTGAAATTGCAGCCCTCTGACATCCAGCTGAATGGACTGACAGATTAATTAACTTTCTGCTAAGAACTTAACCATGGGGTTTGTCTCAAAAAAAAGACACAAATTTGCTTCACTTTACCTTCTGATTCCTTTTCGCCCTTCTAATTTTGGCACCATGTTGTACAGCAGTATCTATTATTTTTCAGCAACAGCTTCAAGAGTTCTATAAAAAACAACAGGAACAGTTGCATCTTCAGCTCTTGCAGCAACAACAACAACAACAACAACAGCAGCAGCAGCAACAACAGCAGCAGCAGCAGCAACAACAGCACCCAGGCAAGCAATCAAAAGAGGTAGGTTACTGACTAACTAGGCTGCCTACATAATAGTTTGGGGTGAAAGGGGGCGGGGGAGAGGCGAGAAAAAGATCACTTTTTTTTCCATAACAAGGTTCTGGTTGTCAAAGGTACATTATTAAGATTTTGCTGAGTCTAATAACAATGACAGTAATACTTTCACGTTCCTCTCCTTTCCGGCATGGAACTGGAGAGTTATAATCCAAAGCTGCCGTCTTTTAATGTTCACTAATGAATCACAGTGTACAAAGAGCAAGCCGCATGATGGACAAAGTACTGATTATCTTGTAGTCACAGAGATTCCGAGTTGGTGAGGGAGCCTCAGTTTTTTCCTCAGAGGTACAGCTCAGAGAGCATGCAAATTTAGCCTACTGTTAAAAACCCAGGTTGAGTATAGACTTCAAAGTCACAGGTCCCTGATTAATGAACTGCTACTGTAGGTTTGGACTGGCGAGCAGAAAGTTACAGTTTGATGTGCTCATAAATCAACCTGACAGGCCTGTTTCCCTGGCCTACCTAGCTCTTGTCAGCAAACTGCATCAAATATAAACATAATACAAACAAAACATGTTGAAGTAGTTAAATTGATCAGCAGGTATCGTGGACATTGTCTTCAAGAAACACATTATGCAAACGTACAGGAAACAGCATTGACCTCCTGAGGCATTGTTTCTGTTTGGATTTGTGAACAGAATTTCATGCAGCCATCAAATATGGAATAGAAATTGCTCCCTTATTTCTCCTGAGGCTTTGGGCCATCCACATGACTTGCTCCATTATGCAGTCTGTTTTCCAGTGAGTGCATCAGAAGTTTTCCTTTTCCCCAAACTAAAGCAAAAGGTCTTCCACAGCAGCTTGTCTTCCTCTGAAGTGTGACTGCCTTCTCATATCCTCTTGAGTCCCAAGAACTCCAGTTTGTCTTGTAATGCCTCAAAAAATTGGAAGTTAGACTCTTTCCTGTAATAGGGCATTTCTCTGCCTTGAATGTATTCCCAGTTTTAATGTATTCCGACAAGAGAAGAAAAGAAAGCTAACAGGGCAATGCTATGAGGGCTACATCCCAGTTTACTAATAGATCACTTGAGACCACATTCATGGGCCACAAAGGACTAAACTTATTCAGCTGCAAAAGCAGCATTGACTATAAAGATCTACTGCTGTGAGGATTTTATACAATGGGCATGGATAAATGTAATGTTATAGGTGACCTTAGCATTTGGAGGGGTTTTTTGGTAACTGAAATTAGTTGTTCTAATCTTTACAAAATATGTGTTAACATTTAGTAAGCATTTGAAGAAAGTATTTGGATTCATGTTTTTGTCTTGGTTTATATGAGTGGTATTAACAAATTAGTGCTTATGACATGTTTGTTAAAAGGATGTCATATTCGTGGAAAGCATTTGGCAAACCTTTTGGGTTTGTTCATATATTAATAAGTAAGAAAAAAATTAATAAGAAAAATCATTGAAATGTTACATCATGTCATCTGCGTATATATTAGCATGATGAAAATAGTACCCATCTCTTCCAGATTATTTTGCTCTCCGAACACAAACAGATTAGTCATTCATTAACAAAAGTGGTGCCAATTTAAACCATGAGGAGAAATATACCCAAGTTTCTTGTTAGTGGACTGAAGCACACAAGTATAAATCAAGCACAGTTTTGAGTAAGATTTTTATTCTTGCACAAAATTGCTCCTATCACTGTATACTATGCCCCCAGAAATTAATATTGTAATAAACGTTTTATAGTTAAATCCTGAAATAACATTTTTTAAATTCCGAAGCGATGAACATATATAATTACAAGTGCCTTATCAGCAGAGAGAAAGTTGAATGCAGCCTGTGCTATATTTTATTCCAGTTATGTTTTTCTTTCTAATGATCCTGAACAAGGAGATGACCCATTGCAAGTCGATCTTGGGTGCCTGTTTTGAAAGTGAGCGCATGATCCACCCTGTGAGAACAGCACCAAAGATGGTTAGCACACCTTACATGGGGCAAAAAGCATAAGATTTCACTGTTTATTTTAGAAACATTTTATATTTTGATAGTGTCCAATATTACAAATAAATAACGCTTAAATTTATCAACAGTACTGGATAAGGACGTTGTTTTTCTAAAGTCATGAGATTTGCAACTGTTGATTTCTTGTGGGTTTAGTTTCTGTTTTACATTTTATGATTGCATACATGTTTTCACAGCAGCAGTTGGCAGCCCAACAGATTGTCTTCCAACAGCAGCTTCTCCAAATGCAACAAATCCAGCAACAACAGCATTTGATGAACTTACAACGTCAGGGACTCATTACTATCCAGCCTGGACAGCCGTCCCTTTCAGTCCAATCTCTGCCACAAGGTACTGGATTGTAAATCCTACTGAAAGCTGCAGAAGCTTTTATTGCAATATTGCGATCTTGCTATTTATTTAGTGTGCGAAATAAAATTTAAAATATTGAACGTATAACGTGGAGCAAACTTATAGCAAATTCTGACATTATCACATTAACGTTCTATCCGAAAAGTTAGAAGTAAACATGTACAGTAGCAATAATGTTGTTTCTTTCTATTGTGACATTTGCCTCCAGGAAACATTTAGGGTAAATTATCACGATGGTCAAATAATACCATCCCAATCATTTTGCTTTTGCTATGATTGGAGTTTTTATTTAATAGGGATATGACTCCAATTTTCAGGAAGCAGAAAATGCTGGAATCTCAAAGCTTTCACAAGAAAATTGAAATGAATATTTATATAAATGTCTACAAATGCAGTGCATAACTTTTGCAATAGCAAAATATTGGAATGTTAAAAGTGAATGAAAATCTATTAGAAGGAAATTGATTTACTTTCTACTTTTTTGTCCTGGTAAAGAAACTTTTGAATCAAAGAGCAAAATCAATAAATTGAATCTGATGTACAATAATATTGCAAGCAATTCAGTTACCAAGCCAATTTCTTATGTCTGCCGAAGTGTATCATCCAACAGTAACAGCAAGTCTGCAGAAGCTGTCACTGTTGCTGGTACTTAAAGAACATTTTTAATAGTCTGACATTTTAAAAAATTATATATCATACAAATTAGGAGCTAAATTGATTCAAATCAGTTTACTATAAAATGGACAATAATAATTTCATGATTTTGGCTCACATTGGATTTTAATATTTGAATGCTTCATTGTAAGCTTGACAGAGTTTTTTTAAGTGATGTTCGTTTTCCTGAATGCTATTGCTGTCAAATTATTGTAAAAAGAACAGTGCTTAAAACTGTAACTGATCCATGATAAATTCCAGAAAATGCTCAGAAAAGCTAACCAAAACATGTTACCACATATACTTCAGCAATCTACTCTAATCTGCTAATTTACACCATACGCGTATCACTCTATTTTGTTTATCTTGTTTCCCAAAAAATGGATGATTTTACATTGAAGTAGGTGGCCTCTACAACTGAGAAGACAGCTTGTAATGAAGCATAAATAGAAATAGAACTGGGAAGGTGATTCTGAGAGTAAGGTGAAAATTTTCACTCCTGATTCAGGAATGCAGAGTCAACTCTGTGAACATGACTCAGGCCCCCCACCCGCCATGGTCTGATTTTTTTTTCCCAGCAGGGTGGCATGGCTGTTAACAGGAACCAGGCCTGTAGTATAAGAGTCTGGCACATATAGACTTTATGTGGGACTGACTACAGTGCAGCCCACACAACGATGTATGAAAACACATGATCTGAACCTAGGTATCAGTCTGGTGTTGGACAGAGCCATGTGCTTAAGTAAGCAAGGAGGCAGCTCCTAGCTGGGACTCATAACTGCAGATATGTACATAGTACTTAAATGCATACAGTTAACTTACTTAAGAGTATGAAGATTTCAGTATGATCTATCAAATGATAATCAACACCCTACAACATGGTGGCAGTAAATGGCAAAACCCAAAGTCTCACAGTCGTTGCTGATATAATCTAAAATGCTGAAGGACTAAAAAAATGTCGAACAAGCATTGTGACCTGAAGAAAGGCTTGAGAAGCGAAAGTATGGACTAAAATCACCAAACAAAAGCTCCATAGAAAGGCTTGGAAGGTGAAGGCAGAAATTTAAAATTTCTGGATCTCTTAGCAGTCCACCTTCAGTTCCCAGATCAAGGAGTCAGTGGACTGAGCAAGGATGAGTGAAAGTTTTTAAATTCCACGATAAAGCAAGTCCTGAAAAACTTTTAAGTAGTTCAGAGGTCAGAAATTACTGTTTCAAAAACTCCATTGGAACCTGAACATATCCAAGCTTGCTCCAAAACGAAAATAGTTTATTGATTAATTTAGAAGAATTCCAATTAAAGAATCAGCTTTAAAGACCATACTTCCACGACCCTAAAATATAGCACTGAAATGGGAAAGTCTGCAGCTGAGCACAACACTATTGTAGTGGGAGCCTGCCAAAACCAGCAAATCCAAGAAAGACTGTGGCAGAGTATTAATGTCACTGGACTTGTAATGCCGTAACCCAGGAGGCTAATGCTCTGAGGTCATGGGTTTAAACCCCACACAAGCAGCTGGAGGAACTTAAATTCAATTAATAAATCTGGAATTGAAAGTCTATCTCAGTGATGGTAAACATTAAACTATCATTGATTGCATTAAAAATCCATCTGGCTCATTAATGGCCTTTGGGGATGGAAATCACACATCCTTCCCTGGACTGGCCTACATATGATTCCAGACTCTCAGCAATATGGTTGACTGTGTACTGCCTTCTAAAATGGCCTAGCAAACCACTTAGTTCAAGGACAATTGGGGGTGAGCAACAAATTTTGGCCTTGCCAGTGACACCCATGTCCCATGAAAGGTTATGTATTCAACCAAATGACAGTGTCATTTTGAATTTCTATAACTTAAACTTGAATCTACATTTCAAAACCTTTTAATCATGGATCAAATATCCAATTTACCAGATCAGTTTGAACTTTTTAAACAATTGGAGGACATCAAATCTAAGTAGAAAGTCAGAAAAATCCAGACTAATACCTTTTTATACTGTTTTGGCAAACTTGCTGATGAAGTAATTGTAAATAGTGTATTGATGAATCCTCACCCAGATTCAATGAAATATTAAAAGCCTTTGATGAATATTTTAATCTCCATGTTTCGGAATCCACAAGAGCTTAAAAAGGAACACAAAGAACCCCTAGTAAAGTGCCAAAAGGGTAAAAGACAATTTTCAAGTAAACTACACCAGGGTACTTTCTAGATGTCTGGAAGGTATAGATTTTTGGGAATCCTGACACAATACCTGCACTGCAACAGCAGTGACAGAGCACAGTGAGCAGCTGCAAAAGGAAAATGAAATAAAGTGGAAAATGTTTGTATCAGAACTGAATTTGAAAATCTGAAACTCAAAATTCAAACTTGTACCCTTGCAAACACGTGATTCTAAAATCATTCAATGAGCAAAACTGTTCAAGATCTGAGCAAACAAATTTTTGAAGTGTCACAGAGGTACAAAAAAAGAGCGATGGGGAAAATAGTTGGATATTTGGAAGGAAGCTTGGAAAACATTACATTTCCAAAAGAGATTTATGAGGTGATAAAAATCAAGAATTTAGAATGGCAAGAGAAAGCAGACGTTCTCACAAAGGAGTGTGAGGCGTCTGAAAAGCAATTAGCAGAAACACAATGATGCAATGTGAGTTTAAATGACAATACAGAGGAATTACATTCTACCAAGGAAAAAACTGATGAGTATAGAGGATCAATTTACACTTAGGAAAGATGAGTATGATGAAAAAAACATTAGAACTAATGAGAACACTGGAATGTTGTCTCTTTGAAAGAGAACATGAAACACTTAAATGGTGAACTTTTAGATACAAATTCAGCAAAAATGAGCCTTCAATTAAAATTTGATGAACTGTAAACATCAGAGGTCTATAGTAAACATGGTGCAAGATGCCAGGAACAGGGAAGAAATTGCTTGAAGGCAGAATTAACAACCAAAACCAATGACGTTTTTGAACTTTGGTCCAATCTGAACAACATGAAGAATGGAATGTGCATGATGGAAGAACAAATCTAGACTTTAAAAGCAGAAAAGGGAAATTCTATAGATCAGACAGAGGGTCTAACAGATGAATTGAAAGAATATAAGAAGTAATCAGTCAGCATGGAAGACTCTGAAAATAACTGAAAGCTGAGGTGAAGGTGTTAAACTTCTACAAGAGTTCTATAGATAACTGAACAGAAACAACTCAGCTTGTTGCTGAGCTGAACAAAAAGTTCAAAAACAACTGGAAAAAAGTGCTCAAGTATTTGGCTATAATTATGAAACAAGTGGGAATGAAGGTACCATTGTTAAAAATTGAACTTCCATATAAGTCATGGCGAGTGTTTGGTGAAAGGAAAAGAATAAACGCTATGGGTGTGAGCACAGCCTGGAATGAATCAACAACTACCATCATCTCAACTGCCGGATCGACAAAGAGCATGGCTTTAATACACCTCACATCTATCCATCACTGATACCTTTTGCTTTTACCTCCTCATCATTACTTGGCTTCATCACATTTCTCTATCACTGCTGTTGAAATTATAACCCGCACTTTTGGCACCATTGAATTTGATTTCTTCAGTTTTGGTTTTGTTGGCTTCCTGAACTTTCTTCAAAAATCTATAACTCAGTCAAAACTCAGCCATATCCCGTCCCTCACTACATCCCACAGATCCATTATCATCATCATAGTTTAAATCCATTAGCTAACTCTTTCCAAATGCATTGTTTACTTTGGGGTGATAAGTGACAAATACACAAGTATTAAGTGATGATCATTTCCTGGCAAGAGAAAATCTGATCTTTCCCCTTGACACTCAACAACATTAGTATTGCTGAATACTCCATCATCAACATCCTGGGAGTCGTCATTGACCAGAAACTGAACTGGATCATCCACATAATTACTGTGACTGCAAGAGCAAGTCAGAGGTTGGGTGGCAAGCAACTCACCTTCTTACTTCCCAAAGTCTGTACACCAAAGAAAAGGCATAGGTCAGGCATATAATAGAATATTCTCCACTTGCTTGGATGAATACAGCTTCAACAACCTCAGGAAGCTCAACAGTATCCACGACAAAGCAGTCTGCTTAATTAGCGCCTCAACCACCACCTTAAACATTCAGTTCCTCTGCCACTGGTGCACACTGGCAGCAGTATACACCATCTACAAGATGCACTGCAGCATCTCATCCAGGCTACTAAACCAGCACCTTCCAAGCCTGCAACTTCTACTACCTAGAGGAACAAAGTAAAAGAAGCATGGGAACACTGACAACTACGAGCACCCCTCCAAGTCACACAGCAACCTGATTTGGAACTATATCGCGTTCCTTCATTGTCACTGGGATAGAGCCCTGGAATTCCTAACAGCATCACCCAGATGCATTGCAGTGCTTAAAGAAGAAATCTGAACACTCTTTTTTTTCAAGGCAATTAAGGATGAACGACAAATGTTGGCCCTACAGCGACGTCCACATTCCATGAATGATGTTTTTAAAATTTCTTTTAAAAGTGAGGTAACTTTTTATCTTTATTGGCTGAGCATTAAGCATTGTTTAGGCAGGACAGAGAAGAAAATCAAGCAGAAAAGATAGTGTGCCAATAATGGGCTCTGCCTGATTTTCCTTTTGTTGAAGTCACACAGCTCTGTGACAAGTATATCATCATCTGTTTTCCTCTTTGCACTTCACTCAGATGATGCTTAAACCCCAGATTGTAAAGGCAGAGATCCACTAAAATGTGTCTTCATCATAGTGTCAGGGTACTCCGTTCAAAATTTCAGGCAAGGCATTTTAAAACTTGGGCATTGAGGGCTGATTGTTTGGAATTCAATCAGAGATATAAACTTGGACTAGTGTTAAGAAATCCATAAATCTCACACTTGAGTTATCAAAACACCATTACATAGGTTCACAGTCTTTGACAGGAAAACCCAAAGGACTTTTATAGCTATATTAGAAGAGCTTGCTGAGGTCATGATAAATGGTGTTAGCAAAGAAAAAGCATAACAATTCAAGTGAATATTTGGTCATTGTTCATAAGTAGTTGAACCAATACACATTTGGCATGAAAAATAGATAGACTAATGCACCTAACTTGTGCAACCCTTATTTATTCATTTCTGTATCTGTGCTGTAATTTTCTTTTCCAGGTTTAAGCCCTGCAGAGATTCAGCAGCTCTGGAAAGAAGTGACCGGGGTGCACAATATGGAAGACGGCGTTTTGAAGCACGGTGGGCTGGATCTCTCTACCAATAATTCCTCCTCTACTACCTCCACTACCACTTCCAAAGCATCACCACCAATAACTCACCATTCGTTAATGAACGGACAGGCTTCAGTTCTCACGACAAGAAGGGATAGGTAAATATCTCAGATAGATTAAAGTACCCTCTTCGCGCATGGTGACAATGGGGAGAAATTTAACCCCACAAAATGGTAGGCTTGGGAGGTTAATTTACTGAAAGTCTGATGCTTGACCGCTTCGCACCTCCCCCCACCCCACACAAACAGACACGCACACAAAAAAAAAACACCTTCAACCCACTTTTGGTTTGCAGAAAATTGGGATGGACTGCTTGGGGTTAGGGGTGTGGATTTGTTGGGGAAAACCCAACTTTAGGAGTTCCTGTGTATTATCGACACATCATCCCATTACTCCTGGATCTATCTGAAAATTCAGCAAACACATATTTCTATTTCTGTTACTTTGCTTGGAGGTCTAAAATTATTTTTCAGATAGTGATCAGGAATATTTCTGTGTGTAACTGCCTTCAAGATTGTTATAGGTGTAAGACAAGCTTTACTTTAATATCCCTCCTCATAATTCCTTGCTGTTCTTTTCTCCTCCTTGGATTTTGACTATGATCATGTTCCAGTTAGGACGTATTCCTTTTCTGATCCCCCATAGGTTTTCTGTTTTCCTGAAAGAATGATGTGGATGTGCCGGCGTTGGACTGGGGTAAACACAGTAAAAAGTCTGACAACACCTGGTTTTAGTCCAACCGATTTATTTGATAGTAAACGGACAAGCTTTCGGGTTAGCCCCTTCGTCAGACTTTTTTCTGAAAGAACACAGCAAGAAGTCTGACAACACCAGGTTTAAGTCTAACCGATTTATTTGATAGTAAATCTCCACATTTCTGAAAGAATCCAGCAATATTTTAATGAACGTATAGCGTACACCTCCAGAATCCTATTGCAATTCACCACTTGTTTTGGGTTAAATTGTGGATTTTTGTTTTAGTGAAATGAATGAACAGTTTCCTGCTTTGATTTGAAAAGAACACAAGATCCCCATGTAGCACTTGAAGAAATTTGTTCACAAATCCACGACAGAATGGCATCAATTGCATCCAGACATATTACAGAATCCCTACAGTGCAAAACGAGGCCTTTCAGCCCATCAAGCCTGCATTGACAATAATCCCACCCAACCCTATCCCTGTAATCCCATGTATTTACCTTACTAATCCCCCTGACACTAAGCATCAATTGGCCAATCCATCTAACCTGCATATCTTTGGAGTGTGGGTGGAAACTAGAACACCTGGAGGAAACCCATGCAGACATGGGGAGAACATGCAAACTCCACACTGTCACCCTAGGTTGGAATTGAACCTGGGTCCCTTTTGCTGTGAGACAGCAGTGCTAACCGCTGAACTATCATGCCATATCATGTCACACTTTTTTGATTGTCCACTAAAAAAAAGTCTTGCCTTTCTCCCTTTAGAGATGCTTTAAATGTTTGCATCTCAAGGAACCAAAGCTAAGACTCATCATAGCTCCATGGGCCACTGCTTCAACACCGCTTTTTGGGGCTGCATTCTAGTATGCTTTTTCCTTGTATTTGCAAAGAACATTTTTAAGATGTTGACCAATGGAGAGAACTGACGAGTGTTTCATGTGATTTAATGAGAAATATTAAAACATTCTCAATTGGTGAATGCCTCTCATTATGAATAAATTAAAGTTAACCAAGTAAATTATATTTCTAAAAATATATACTTGTGAAAGAGTTAGCAATTCCATGGATAAGTGCTATTTGGAATTTTTTTACACTCTGGGAATGTCTTTGGTAACTCATTCATTGGATTATTTTGTGTTTCCTGATTTTTTTCCCAGTTTTCTAGTAACTACTGACACAATGGTTAGCCACTTTGTGAAGGCCCTGATCTATGTATGCATTGAACCAACCACTAGGAAGCATGCAACTGGTCTCACTCTTCTGCCTGCCATCACCAGTGCTCTTTTTGCCTTTAAGCAACCGAAATAAGGCCAACAATAAGATGTCTAATAGGTTGTACCTATCTCCTTCAAAATCATAAATCTTGCATTATTGTTTTAGGACACTGTTGTGGAATTATGATTATGAGACCTTGCTCCATGTGAAATGCCTTTCACATTTTACAGTTCCTTGTGTGGAATATCCTCTTTTCATCTTCTATTATGTTACAGCAGCTGACAGCCACATAATATTTGCAGTCAAATTAGCATATCTGACCTATTCTGACATTGCATCCATCACTTTCATGCCACAACTCTAATGCTATCTTCTCTCTCTCATGCCACTCTACCATTACTCCCATGCCATTACGCCCATGCCGGCCCAATCCCATGCCATTCCACTCTTCCCATGCCCAATCCCTTGCTATTGCAACCTTTCTGTGCCACCCTCGCATGACATCCATCCTTTCCCATGCTATCTTAATCCAATGCCGTTCCATTTCCCATGTTATGCTCTGATGCCATCCTTTCCCTCCCATACCATCTCTATCCCACGCCATTCCATCCATCTCATGCCACTTTTCCCTCTCACTCTTCCCATGCCATTCTTATCCCATACCTTTGATGCCATCCATTCCCTCCCACTTCTCCCATGCCTGTCCATTATGTGCTATTCCAATACTTTCCAGGCAATCACTCTCATTCCATTCCCATCATATTATGGCAGTCCACCTCCCATGCATGCCCTTTCATGCTATCCACCTCCGTGCTGACCAAACTCCACCTCCGTGCTATCTCCCTATGACTCCTATGCACTTCCTGCCCCCACTCCTGTTATCCAAAATCCTCCCCAAACTCCTTCCTTTCTGCTGTTTGTTTTCTTTGCCAACCCTTGCTGCTGCCACCATCACTGCCAACCAGTGGCAGTCAGACATGGGCCATCCAGCCCAGTCCTCCATGTCTCCAAGTTTCTCCAGTTGCACCAGGCTCTGCACACCAAATCAACCCAGCAACCAAAGTGCGAATGGACAGAGACTGGGCATTATTATTATAGATCGTCTGTAAAGACTCTGGCCATGAAATTCAGCTCCATTTCACTTTAAGCATCGGTTTGACCAAAGCCTGAAACTGCAAAGATTTCAGCTGGAATCATTTACTGCATGTTCCATGCAGCATACTCTGACTATTCAGAGGCTAGTACAGGTGTGCAATGCATGCACTACAAGCATTCAGAATGGACAGACAAATCATGCTATCAAAGCAGCCACCAACGTTAATATGAAATAAAAGCATGCTTCAAATACGCAGCAGGTCTGGTTGCATCTGTGGAAAGAGAAACTGAGTTAATGGTTCAGGTTTGTGGTTTTCTTTCATCAGAAGAACCTGATGTCAGTTTGGTGCACAAGTTGCCATTTTGAACTGCGCACGTCAAGTTAATCACTCCCAGCTGAACATGTGTTCTGTTTTAGGAGGGAATCTGCATTAACATTATTCCAAGGTCAAATCATGCAACCTTTAAGCTTTTGACTTTGTTTTGCGGATGCATAGACTGTGTAAAGTACTGTGCTGAGTGTTATTGGAGAAGTTTTAGAAACTTCTTGGTTTCGCAAAGGAGTGGAGCCAGACTTTATCAGGGAGCTCAGTGGTTTTGGGTGGCCTATTGGGGAAAATCTGCTTCAGTAACGGAATCTATGGTTTCATTTCCTCTTGGGCTGCAGCATGATTTGGAAATGGAGCAGAGGAGGCTGAGAGAGGGAAGGTCTGCAGAGGGGGAAAGGAGGAGAGCTTTCAATAACAGACCCTCCCCACTTCTACCTCACCTGAGCTGACTCCGAGGCCCCTAAGTTTCACTAAGGACATAGTGACTGAACAGATCCAGCTTCTACAACCGGACCCGCACAGCGGGGAAGAGGACAGCATTGACAGTGACTTGTCATCATCGCTCTCTGTTCTTACATCAATTGATCAGTGGGACTAGGGAGTGTTAGTAGATTTCTCAGTTCACCAACTTTGGTTCACCATCAAGAACTAGAAGCTGACGACATGGGTGATTCTTGCTGTGCCACCTGATAGCGCAGGAGCAGTACACTACAACAAGGGAAGGTGTGTCAAGGAACAAACCATCAGTGCCTTGAAACAATGCTTCCACTGCCTGGACCACTGTGAGGCCACCTTTCAGTAATAGCTGGAGCATGTCTCCAGGCTCCTGGTGATCTGCTGTGTCCCCCATAACCTTGCTATCAAGAGGATTCAGTCCTGATCACTTAGTTTTTAGATAACAACTCAGAAGTAGGAGGAGGAGAAAGCAGAGGAAGGAAGGAAGGAATTGTCTGGGACTCCCTCACCCCAGCTGCATTGTTTGTAAGCAGATATTCAAATTCCAATTCCCCTGAGACTCTTCCTCACATCATAGTTGCTGTACAATTCCCAACCTTTCAACTTTCCACTACAGTCACAGCCAAAATTCTGGGATAGAAACCACCAACATTCCATAATAATTTTGTCCAACAATACTTCAGATGGCCCTGAAGGCCCTGAAGGACAGCTCTGAGTCTCGTGGGCCTGGCTTTGGACAGCTCCAACTCAGTACAAGCAGCAGAAATCTGGAGCTGGAAACAGCGAAGGCACAGACCGGGTGACCACAGTCGAAGCACAAATGCTGTCCTCCTTAGAGAGGACATCAGTTTGGAGCAACACAGCTAGAGTCACTGCCACTCCCCTGGGCAGACATTTCAGCAATTATAGTAATGACCATAAGACATCGGAGCAGAATTAGGCCACTCAGCCTATCGAGTCTGCTCTGCAATTCAATTATGGCTGATGTTTTCCTCATCCCCATTCTCCTGCGTTTTCCTCATAACCCCTGACCCGTTATTAATCAGTAATGTGTGAGAGTCTGCCAACGTCTTTGAACATGAGTATATGTGAAGTATAAACTTTGAACATGAGTATGGCAGCAGTCTGAACCTGCACAGCACCAAACTGTTTACATATCAACAAGCAAAGTCTCATGACTGCAGTCTGAGCTTTTGTTGGGCATCTTCTGCCTCTTCTGCAGTAGAAGCTAAGAACTACTTGCAATCACTCTGCATCACGGTTAGGGCCACGTGTGCTGTCATGAACTTCACCATCTACTTCCATGCAGTAAAAGATGGGTTTCATCTCTGCACGAAGCCTTTTGCCAAGTTGGATTCAGACTACTTATGGATCCTGTCAGTAACAACAGGCTCTGTGGCTGATTTGGCAATGCACTAAGCATCTGTCTGCACGTGCACATCAGCATTCTCCTGTATGTCACCCCATGCAAGTCCATATCCATAGAATTACTACAATGTAGAAGGAGGCCATTTGGCCCATCGAGTTTTCACCGACCACAATCCCACCCAGGCCCTATCCCCATAAGCCTATGCATTTATGCAAGCTAGTCCCCCTGACATTAAGGGCAATTTAGCATGACCAATTCACCTAACCCACACATCTTTGGAGGGTGGGAGAAAACTGGAGCACCCAGAGGAAACCCATGCAGACACAGGGAGAATGTGCAAACTCCACACAGACAGTCATCCAAGCTGGGAATTGAACTCGGGTCTCTGGCGTTGTGAAACAGCAGTGCTAATCGCATGCTGCCTCATCTGAATTAGTCTGCAACCTTGTCCTTCAGTGTGCTGGTGCATATATTATCGCCCTGGCTTGGCTGCAAACCACTCATGCCAAGGGGCTCACCACATGCTGATCTCAGCTCTGTGTCATTATCTGAGGTACATGCTGGCCAGTTACTGTCAAAGCTACCGCAGCCTGTGACTTTCAAATTAAATGATGGTGCCTCTTTGCCTGGGGTCAGATGTTGTTCTTCACAGTGATGATGGCCAGGTGTTTTAAAGCAGAAAAGCATAATGGGAGGGATAGGGCAGTGGTTACCTGCAGTCCCACTTCATGATGTGGAGATGCCGGCATTGGACTGGGGTAAATACAGTAAGAAGTCTCACAACACCAGATTAAAATCCATACAGTTTATTTGATAGTAAACCCACAAGCTTTCAGGGTTTGCCTGTTTGTCAGATGAGTGGAGCGTCCTGGTCTCAAAT
This sequence comes from Carcharhinus amblyrhynchos, assembly GCF_965287045.1. Taxonomy (NCBI): domain Eukaryota; kingdom Metazoa; phylum Chordata; class Chondrichthyes; order Carcharhiniformes; family Carcharhinidae; genus Carcharhinus; species Carcharhinus amblyrhynchos. The sequence goes on from NC_137329.1 coordinate 100,938,701, forward strand.
CTGGTTCTGGTCTCTGGTTTGAGACCAGAACTCTCCACTCACCTGACGAAGGGGCAAACCCCAAAAGCTTGTGGGTTTACTATCAAATAAACTGGTTGGACTTTAACCTGGTGTTGTGAGACTTCTTACTGTGTCTCACTTCGTGCCAGATGGCCAGATGGCAGTGGTGAAATTTCACAAGGTACAGGCAGAAACATTCAATATTCCATCCAATCAGGGTGGCATGGTGGCACAGTGGTTGGCACTGCTGCCTCACAGTGTTAGGGATCCGGGTTTGAATCCCTACTTGAGTCATTGTCTGTGTGGAGTTTGTATGTTCTCCCCGTGTCTATGTGGGCTTCCTCCGGATGCCGTGGTTTCCTCCCACATTCCGAAAGACATGCATGTTAGGTACATTGGCCATGTTAAATTCTTCCTCAGCGTATCTGAATTCGTGCCAGAGTGTGGTGACTAGGGGATTTTCACAATAATTTTGTTGCATGTTAATGTAAGCCTACTTGTGACACTAATAAATAAACTTTAAAACTTTGAATAAACTTCCTTCTGAATGTTCGCTGTCACACTGACGTAATGACCTCAGTCACAGTCAGCCCCGCAATCGAGTCACTGCCTCCTCCTTCAGGGAGTGTGGGCATGCCTGTCTCCAGTTAGTTTTTTGCCGCTCCCTGGAGTTATGTGCCAACTTGCCCAATAATTAGTGACAAATGATCATGAGTGCATTGCAATGTGTTTGGGTGATGCAGTGGCCACAGCTGAAAACTTGAGGTATGCAAAAGCAGTGTGAGGTGGGTACGAAACACGCAGTCACAGTCTGTGTCCAAGGGCGAAATGGAGTATCTAGGTGTTAGGCATGAATTCTGATTGGTGATATTGAACAATGGTGTTGTGTCTGCGTGGAGTTCTACCCACCCAATACCTCCCCTTCCATCCCTGCAACACTTTCTGGCTGTTTACTCCATCTTCAGTTTCCTCCCTTCCAGCCCTGGTATTAACACAGAACCTCCTGTAGCGTGAGTTCAGCTGCCCTTTAGTAGGGGCAGGCTGCCTGTAAGGTATTCAGGATCAGTGTTGTGCTGGCCATGCACAGACCAGGGTCTCAAAGTCATAGAGGTTTACAGCATGAAATAGGCTCTTCAGCCCAACTTGTCGATGCCGCCCTTTTTTTTTGATCACTAAGCTAGTCCCAATTGTCCAGTTTTGGCCCATATCTGTCTATATCTGTAACTGACTAAATGCTTTTTAAAAGACAAAATTGTACCTGCCTCTATTACTACCTCTGGCAGCTTGTTCCAGACACCCATCACCCTCTGCGTGAAAAATTGCCCCTTTTGTATCTCTCCTCTCTAACTTTAAACCTGTGCCCTATAATTTTAGGCTGCTCTACCTTTGGGAAAAGATGTTGACTATCTAGCTGATCTATGCCCCTTGTTATTTTATAGACCTCTATAAGATCACTCCTAAGCCTCCTGCGCTCTGGAGAAAAAACGTCCCAGTCTATCCAGCCTCTCCTTATAACTCAAACCATCAAGTCCTGGTAGCATCCTAGTAAATCTTTTCAGCACTCTTTCTAGTTTAATAATATCCTTTCTGAAATTGGGGTGACCAGAACTGGACACAGTATTCCAAGTGTGGCCTTACCAATGTCTTGTAGAACTTCAACAAGACATCCCAACACCTGTAGTCAATATTTTGACCAATGAAACCAAGCATGCCGAATACTTTCTTCACCATTTTGTCCATCTGTGACTCCTAATGAATATACAGCCTGTTTCACTCCACTCCATGCACACTACAATCCTGTTGAGGAGCAGATGGCATACAGGTTGCACAGTGCCTGCCTCAACAGGACCGGGCATAGGGAAATTGTACTTTTCAGTGATTGCCTGCATCTGATATTGGGCCTAATCCAATTCTTCCCCCCTCTATGCCAACCTGCATGCCGTTGGATGCAGGAAAATTGTACATGTTTTCTGCAATGGTGGCATTCTTTTCAATGCTAATCCAGTGAAGCCACAGCGAGTGTAGAAGTGTCAGTAAAGTCAGGCAGTTACTGCATTTATTGAGAAGAAAGGTCTTTATGAATCACAACAGACTTAAATCAGATAAAATATCATAATCCAGAAGAAAAATAAATGTTCAGACCAGTATTATTTCCCGGTTTTACTATTTTTTCCCTCAGGGAATGAAAGATATGATTATATCCATAACGGAGGTGAAGGCTGTCTGCTACACCCTTTTGTCTGAAACAACCTTGGCAGGTATCCTCTGGAGGGTTAGGACCTGGGGCACCCTGGCCTGCTTTCTCAGTTCTACTGTGTAGTAGTATCACCTTCCTTGGCCTGTGGAGCTGGAGCTGATGGGATCACAGGAGGGGATTCAGATGGGCAGGAAATTCATGGAGCCACCTGGGTGCATGGCCCTGGGATGTGTACCAGCTGACCCTCTCCCTGTGGGTGCCCAAGGGTCTCTGGCTTCCTGTTTGGCAGACAGCTGGAATAAGCTCAAGAAGCCCTGCCATCCTCTGATATTGGTACTGATGGGTGTCAACAAGTGCCTGTACCACGGAGTTCATGGCCTGCTGCAGTGCAGGACCGAAACCTTGCCCCAAGGATAATACTGTAGCCGCCACCCTACCAGCATTGACCTCAGTGCACTGGCCTATCACCACAATCATCTCAGACTGAAGGTGGACAGATTTCACCAATGCAGCTTTCAATCCAGGCAATGGAGCAGACATCTCTTCCTGATTTTGCCAAGCTTGTCTTTGGAGCTTCAGCAGCTGAACCAAAACTGAGTCCAGAGGCTCCTCATCTGACTTGGACTCAGCAGATTCCTGACCTCAGCAATCCACAGGGTGCCAGCATGTTGGGATGTCCCTGCCTCCTCCTGCTGTGGATCGGACATTGTGTTGTGATCACCAGATTGTTACTCTGAGGCTGCCCCAAGGTGTGTGTCTCAACATTAATGAAGGGTGTGGGTGAACGCTGTGACGGATCTCCCATTGAGGGCTATGAAAAAGCATTGTCAGTGCTGCTCTCTGAGCTGTGTCCAGGGATTGACTGGTAGACCCCTCAAGGCTGCTTCCCAAATGTGCTTCCATCCATCAGCAGTCTGGGATCTTCCCTCTTGTTATGTCAGCTTGTCCTGCATAAAGACGGATGGAGAGAGTGTAAGCAGGACACCTGCCAGGCCTGTTGATAAGGATGCCTGGCATGTTCAGGTGATGAGTGTGGCCATGGATGGGAGAGGACATGCTCCTCAAGGGTGTTGAAGCTGTGTGTAGGAGAGTGAGTGGTGCTGTCCTTTGAGTTGGCATTGCATTGACTGAGATCCCTGTGGATGTGTGAGGGGTTTGTGAGTGGTGCGTTGAGAGTGATGAGAAGAGTGACTTGCCCTGACTCAACAGAGGAGATCATTCATTTTCCTCCAGCACTGGATGGCAATCGTCACCGGAATAGATTGGGCAGTCATGCTGCCACTGCCTCCCACACTGGGTGAATAACTTTGCTGTGAGGTTCCTGTCCAGAGCATGGGTAGATGATATAATGATGGGCCTTCACAGCAGGCTTTCCAAGGAGGTGTCAAAGAACTTTGGGGCACATTTCCTGGCAGCCGTCACTTCCCGACAACCTGTGAAGTGTGGCTGCAATGCACTGGGATCACCTTTAAATGCGGGCAATCATTGAAGTGTTGAGATGATGGTGGGATGGGTGAATTTAGAGACTGCCCACCAGCGATATGGCATGGAACCTTTTCTAGAGAGTATTTGGCAGTAAGTGCCACACTAAATGAAAAGCGTGAAAAGCCTCCATTGCCACTGGCGGGCTGAATGCTGCTTTTCCCTCCCGGCATCGGTGTTTGCTGATTTTGGAGAAAACCTCGCCCTTGGTTTCAGCCTCCGCTGTCAAAGTGTGGTGCCATGATGTTAAATCATAGCGGTCAGCAAACACAGGGCTTAGGCTTGCATGTGACTTTGAAACAAATTCTCTGCTGCAATTTGGGCTTTTAAATTGTGGCCTCTGGCTTGAATTGACTTCTTCTGCAAATCATTCATCTTAGAATCTAATATCTGGGTCCTTCAATTGTTGACCAGGCCTAAGTAATAAACATGATTGTGAGACCTACGTATTGAAATTTATGTAAGATTCTCATGTACTTCTTTCAACTTCTCAAATTTATCGACACTTTAAAATCATTTACAAAACTTAATATTTTTTATTAAGTGTACACAAAAGGCTGGCTTTTACCAACCCTCTAGGGACAAGCTGAGAGCCTGTAAAATGGCAAGGGAAGGCAGCTAGTAGAGTTTCCATCGTTTTCTCATTAGCAAACCACCTTGCCAGTGGCAGAAAAGGTGGCAGGTCAGTGACCTGTTCAAAGCCCAATTGAGCTGCTTAAATGGTCAAATAAAGACCACTTTCCTCTTCTCCTGGCATTCAGCCAGAGGCATGGTGGCCTTCCAGTGCACAGGAGAATGGGTGGGAGTGAGGCCTGTTCGGGCACTCTGTTCTATAGAGGGTTTTATTCTAACCATGGCTTCAGCTATAATGCTACCTGCCCTCACTAAGTTCCCCTCATGTACCCCCCCAGAGATCCCAGGCAGTATTCAGCGTTCTGTCTGTGTCATGATTAAAATTTATCCTGCAGTCGACACTTAAAACAAATGATCTGGTCATTAGTTTCATTGCTGTCTGTGGTAAACTTGCTTTGCACGAATCAGCTGCTGCGTTTCGCACATTGCAACAATCTGATCTTCCAACCTCATCCCACCCAATCTTATCACCTTGTCTCACTGAAGTCGGGGTGAGTGACCGGCACAGGACGATTGGCATGGGAGTCCCTATGTGCATGGGCTGGATGAGGCGATGTGGCAGGAGATCTCCTGGTACACCGGGAGATTGGGGCGCCTGTGCAATGTCACCCCAAGAGCTGAACAGCCGGCTTCCCCAGCAAGCTCGGGCTGAAACTTTCCTGTTTCCTTGCTCATTCGGCACTTTGTTTCGTAAGATCACGCCCAATGATTACCATTGATCTTGAAGCAGTTTGGGTGGTTGTGAAATCGTGAAGGGTGCTATATAAATGCAAGTCTTTTAAGCAATACTTAAAATTGCTTCCACGTAAAATTTCCCCTCCAGGAATCTGATTTGCTATTTCAGTTTCTTGAAATGAAACAATATATCAAGTGAAAAGTTTCAAGCAAACTACATAAGCCACCCCTTACAGAGTTTTTTTTTAGCTTGAATGCGCCGAAGAAATACCATAAGGACTAAGGAACAACAACAGCATTCTGACTTTTATCCCTTAATTCCTTTGAAAGAGAAAGCATTTCCATTGATGTGGAAACCCAACCGTTCCAGAGCAATATCACCCTTTATGATAAAATGACGAAACATTTTTAGTTGATCCCAGAGAATCAGGTGTATTACTAATTAGGAATGAGCTTGACCTTCACAGTCAGTTTTTAGCCAGTTGTAGGGTGATTTGGTTCCACTACCATTGAGAAGCCTGGAGACAAACATTAGAAAATGATTCACAAGATACAAATGTGGTAAACAATTTAATCAGGATTCATCACGTGGTTTCATGTGCACAAGACAAGAATCAGAAATTACCTTCCTATCTAACATCAAGTTACAACAAATTCCTTCTAAAAAGAAAATCCCAGCAAACACAGCCAGTGGCTCAGAGTTCCAGGCACCCATTATTTTTATACTACAAAAGGCTGCTGACAGTTACATTGAACAGGATTTTCCACAATGGAACATTGCATGTACCTTAAAAACTTCAAACCAATAAAATTAGGTATTTGGCAACTTATTTTTATAGTAACAAAGCGACTTGCATGTCAGGATTAACTTTACTATTGTAACTTTGACCCTATATAAAAATAATATAAAAATTAAATTTGAATTTTAAGTATTTCTCCTCTTCTCATCCTGTCTTTCTGTTTCTCCATTCTATCTCCTAATAGGAGATGGAATTTTTCGATCTATTCTTTACCCTTTTCAAAGAATCAAAAATACTTTACCTTTCATTCAGTGCCTATTTATTCAATAAGAACTGTTTGAAACTCAAAAACCTCGATCATCTCCATGCAAGAACTAAACTGATCACCATAAGCATACTTACAAAGAACTGTTGTCTTCGCCCACTCTCTACTGGATTTGCAAGCCACTCTCAAATCTTTTAAATTACGCATATAAGAATCGCTCCCGTGCACGAATGTTGCTAGATCAAAACTCAGGTATCAACTCACACCTGGTCAGCCAAATATTCCACCTCCCATACATGTTGAATGGGATTATGTTGAGCCTTCCCCTACCTTAACAGTCAACTCTGTCAAAAAGCTCCTGTTGAGGAGAAGATCCAATTAGCTGTGCATACTCTGCCTTCGACTACAATGACTTCAATCAGGCGTTGAAGTTAGTCCATTGGAAAAAGAGTTCCCTGATTAAGGAGTCAATTGATGGGCCAATCAGGGAGTCTCTTCCTTGTATTTAATTGGGAGTGTCAGTTCCTCTGGGGTAGACTGCTGACGGATAGCACGGATAGTGTACTGCTGTTGCGATTGTAAATAAAGGGACTTTAATAAAGGAACTTCTGCCTCCGAAGACTTACTACATATCTACAAAATATGGCAGGGAATAACAACAAAGATCTCTGCAAATCAACAAAGGTTCTAGTGTACAGAGCAGTTGGCATCATCACATTCCTGTACTGCAGTGAGACCTGGACTGTGCATCAGTGATGCATAAGAGTACTAGAGAAATTCCATCAGCAGTGTTTCCGCCATATCCTCAAGGACCTTTGAACAAATACTGTTGTTGTTCTTGAAGCCAACGTCATAAGCATTCAGAAGAAAACTCCTGCAAAATCAACATCAACCGCCAAAAAGCGCCTCTCCTGCCAGATCCTATTTTCTCAACTTTCTAATGGCCAATGTTCCAGGGGAAGACAAAGAAAACGCTTCAAAGATGCACAGAAACTCTCCTAGAAGCAGAACAGCATTGACAGAAACAACTGAGAGGGCTTGCTATCTGTTGTTCAAAATGGTGACAGCCTGTTGCTCAAGTTGCTGAATGATGAGTCAGAGTGACAGGAGGGGAGGGGAGAGGGGGAAAAGGAAGCAAATCTTGCACTCCCGATCCCTCTTCCTTGTAGGATATACAGCCCCATGTTTGCAAAGATCTGTAAGTCCAGAATCAGCCTGTTCAGTTACACGAAGACCCATAACGGAAAACTACAATCCTGAGTAGACATCATCCTCCATTCAAGCAACAACGATGGCAGCTAATTCTCTGCCTCCACAACGGTGGTGGAACTCACATTGGAAAACTATCCAACAATTGGTTTAAAACTGACTATGATTGTCAAATTTTTATCTAGTAAATGCCAACAGTTCGAAATGTTAATACATCTGATTTTCTACAATCCAGTAGTGATTATCAACTTTATCAATAAAGTTTCTTGATAATCGAAGAATCTGTTTTGTTATGCCCACATCCCAATGATGACCAAAGAACACAGCCTGATCCTGGATGTGGAAAGTTATTGAAAACCTCTTGCAGAAGGCCCTAACATCCATCTTAACCATCTCCTGCTCACTTTTGCTATTTGCTCTTTCCCCTCTGCATTGATGTGGGTGCAATTGGCACCATATAAATTCTTCATGACCTGCTCTTGAGTAAGAAATCTAACTGCTTAAGAAGTAAAGTGGGATTTAACAAAAACTGCTCTGTTGGACATTTATCAAGTCCTGGGAAATGGCTTACCTTGATCAACTCCTGCTGCCTGTTTACTCTGTGCATAGCTCAGCAAACATCGGCTAAGTCAGAATTAGTGCACCACATATTAATTCATAAAGAATTGTACTCTCATTTTCTTACACTGTACCTTGGAGAAAGTCTCACTTTTATAGAGGGCACCAGTTGTGCACATCCAGATTTGTGTGTGCACAAGGAACAAAACAAATCGCTTGCAGTTTTATTGGAGAAAGTAAGAAATATGCTGAGTATTTTCAGAGGATTTACTTGTGAAAGTCCTTTGTGTTAATAGGAACTTAAAGCAAAAAGTTAAAATTTCTGTTTGCAAGTATTTAGATATGATGACAGTTTTTATTAACTTGGCTAACATCAAATGTCCTTGTCACCCAACACAACAATAAAATGTTCAATCAAATTCATCACCCTGATGTCTGTTTTGCAGCAGCGGTTCAGGTTTACCATAATAAAGAAATTGCACATTTCTTCAAGTTAAAACACTTGCGAAAATAATTGTTTTGCTAGGTTTGCCAATTCATAAATCTCCTCAAATGAGATATTGTACAATAATAAATGAAGCCACAATTTATGTGCTCTTCAATTAATTGTTTTTGATTGTAAACATGTAGGATTCTTATTATGAGTGCAAACAATTTAACATTTTATGGCTTTTTGAAATAACTAGTATCAAGTGAATATATGGGTTATCTTATTCCTAGAGTTGAATTTTATGTGGAGTGAAGGTTAAAATTATTGTGTTTCTGCTGTGATGACTGTATTCAGCATTTTGATGTGAAAAATCCTACATCAGTGTCACCTGGCTAAGTAATCAGGCAGTGTTATGCAGTCATCTTATTTTCTTTCACTCTTTATTAACAGCCATCTTGGCTCTCTTTCTTTCCTAATTGGAACATCATACAGCCTTGGCAGTTGTACTATTCAATAGAATGATTAATTTTTCCTGACTGTTCTGAGCTCAATTGACCTGTTTTGACCCGTTTGTCACTGATTGTAACCTGACAGGCGCTAGCAGCCTCCAACGATTATGGCTTTTGAGATTAATCTGACGCTGTTCTATCCTACTGCAGCTCATCACATGAGGAAACTGGGGCCAGTCATCCTCTCTACGGCCACGGCGTGTGTAAATGGCCTGGATGTGAAAGTATTTGTGAAGACTTTGGACAGTTTTTGAAGTAAGTTTATCACATAAACAGTCAGTAAGACGACTGGCAAATTGCTGTTCATTGTTTACCTCCAAGAGTATTTTTTTAATACAGGCTGTCTTTGCTTTTGGCTGAAATTAACCCTTTGACATTTGCAAAAATGTTTCTGTATCCATAGAAATAAAATCTTAAAATTGCTCATTTTCTCATGATGTTCCCGTACACGTGTATGTACTTTTTCTAATAGGTTTTACTCATTCAGAATATCATACGTGGAGAGATTTATTTGTAATTTCATAAGCTGTTCATCCTTGAGCTGCAAACTAAACCTACCAGCAAACTTTAATGATTGAAATGTAGAAGTGTGAAAGTACAAATTTAAAAACTGCCCACTGTTCTGAAATTCGACAGCATAATTAAAATCAATGCAAAATTACAACAGCTTGGGTGACAGAGTCCTCCTGGATGGTTCAATCTTGTTCCCTTCATCTCGTATAGGCTTTAGGCAGTTTGTATAGATGAGTAACTTCACAATTTGAGAATCCCTTGTTGTCATGGTGCAACTAACAGGGTGAATGAACTGTTCATGCTCCATCAACAATTTAGTTAATTAGCTCATTTGTAATTGCATTGCTTTGTTGCCAGGATGTTAGCTGAAACTTCAAAGAAGATGTGTTTACAGTACTATAGATTACAGGGTATTACAAAACAGTTCAGCATCAAGAAAGACATGCCAGAAAAAGGAATTGATCCCAAAATACAAATCAAATATAGTGGTCAAGGAAAGAAATAACATTATGTAGCCCTATCCTTATCATTTGCTTAGCTAATACCATATTATTTTGCAAATGCACAACTTAGAAAAATTAGATTTCTTTGATATTGTTTCAATATTAGACAGTATTTTGGAAGATTTGTTGAATAAATCGTCCCAAAGATATGAGAGTGAAAAAATCAAGAATTAGACCATATTATGTTGCTTGATCATCCTGATCTATTTTGCATTAACCCTAAAAGTCCAGCCATAATATTTTACGTATGCATTCCAGCTATTCTGATTCAACAAGATAAGGGCTGAAACATGAGATGCTTTTAGAAAGTATGATTGAGAAAGAAGTAAAATAACAACAAATGATGTAGGTAATTAAACCCAAATATAATACATTTACGTGATAGATGTTTGCATTATTAAAGCTGCATTAGACTTTGTCATCTGTACTTGCACATTGGAAATCAATTGTCTAAAAGAGTATGATCTGGAAATATTAATAATCATAAATAACCCAACCATTTATTTGTGTTTTGTAGCTATGATGTAGAAAATTGCTTATTGGTATCTTTGGTGCGTTCTTTACTGTAATTGCAAATAGAACTGTTGTGCATAAAATTCAGAAATACCGTTGTACTAAATATGGGTACTTTGATCTTCTGATGGTGACCCAGTTCTAGCAGTTATAATGTTATAATGTTAATATTAATGCACAATATGGGATATTGACAATTACATTTTTTTCTTTGCAGCAGATTTAGCTTTCTATTAAATGCTTCTTAGTTAAGAGACAAACTGTTTTCCAATCCATTAACTTTATAGTGAAAAACAGAATTAAAGGCTGCAGCTTCCCAAGCATGTTATATGTAACTCAGAATAGCAGTTAAGTCATTAAGGTGGTTGGGCCTTAGAGTATTCCTAATCTAAGCGCATATCCTCATAAAAGGAAAGAAAAAGCACACTACTGGTTTGCAATAGAGTTAATGCAAGTATACTGTACTACAATAAAAAATTAATAAAGCATGCTTGCCATTGGAATGAAAAACTATCCAGGCCAATGTTGTGGATTCAGATAGTTGACTGATGGAAATTTCTAAGGGAATCCTGTCTGGGTGCTGAAGTGGAACTTCTCTTAACTAAAAAGCAGTTTACAGTTTTTCTCTTAAAAGCCAGTAACACAGAAGTATTTGGAAAGGGGATTACAGTAGAAAACACAGTGCTGCTGTCTTTCTTTTCTGATAATGGAAAGGATTTTGAGTGAAGTGAAGAATAACATCTGAGGAATTGAATGTATTTTTTTCTTTAAATTTCTGTGGTGGCGTATTCGCTGGCTAGTGTATTAAGTGAACGTGCGATACAAACTGAATCATTCATAAAGCTAGAGAATTTAATTTTACTTTAGTTTAATGATCTCATTAAAGGCACTCAACTCACTAATATTATGGGTTTTTTTGTGTAAACATTTAACAGCTTCAAAAGTTCCATTATCAAAAGTACTCTGGATTTATTCAGTATTTTTGGATATATTTTATATTGATAGGAGTTTCTGGGGCAGAGTAGTCTATTGCCCATGCTGTGACAAGATCATTTTTGATGATTACGAAAATACATTATTACTAAGAGAGACAGAAATAACTTATGATAAAGTCAAAGTTGAGACGAAGCAAAGTATTTATCAGAGAGTCATACTAACTTTAAAGTTTATTTATTAGTGTCACAAGCATACTTACATTAGCGTTGCAATAAAGTTACTGTGAAAATCCCCTGGTCCCCACACTCTGGCGCCTGTTCGGGTACAGTGAAGGAGAATTTAGCATGGGCAGTGCACCTAACCAGCACATTTCTGATGAGTAATAAACATGTGTTCAAGTTAGACATTGCCGAAAGCTTGTTTATACGCATTTTTGATTCCCTGTATAAAGAGGTGATGACGGAAGTTAACCAGTTTGCAGATCACCTAGGAAAGAGTCAGCAGATTCAAGGTAACACTTAGTAGTGCATCTTCATTACTGACAAATAAATATCAGGTGAGACATACTGCAAAATGACAGAACTTGAAATATATGGCGGCTTGGTGCATTTGGTTTACAAACCTAATCACCATTCCGATGGTTGCTGAGTCTTTTTGTGTAATGTAGCTTTTTTTTATAATGTGGGATCAGAAAGCTCTGCTGTAAAGCATGTCAGTTAAAAGAGGTTTCTACTTTTTTAACCAGTGTGTTACTGACTGCCAAACATTGATACACAGTACAAAGAATGATGATGTTTTAATCTTACAAAGGTAACATTGTTAATGTCAGAAGAATCCTTTTTATGCCAAAGGAACTGTATCTTGGAGAACACCATTGTTCAATGATAAACATAAAGAAAAATCTTTCCTTTGGAGACATTTGGGTTAGAATGACATCTTCTTCAAGCAAAACTGACCAGAATTCATACTTAGAATATAAAGCTAGCTGGTTATATATAAATGAAACATGAAATAAAGAGACCATTGGATATACTACGTACTACTTGTGGTTGATTCAGATACTCTGTGCAATATTGTCACAAAAACAGAAAATGCTGGAAAATCTCAGCAGCTCTGACAGCACCTGTGGGGAGAGAATAGAGCCAACATTTTGAGTCTAGATGATCTTTCGTCAGTGCTAGCTCAGACATATCAAAGTTGAGAGCTATCCAGCTCTGGCAAAGAGTCACCTAGGCTTGAAATGTTGTGTCCATTCTCTCCCCACAGACGCTGTCAGATCTGCTGAGATTTTCCAGCATTTTCTGTTTTTGTTTAAGACTCTAGCAACCGCAATATTTTGCTATTATGTGTGCATTATATTCTGTTACCGTTTAAGTACCAGGAAAATTCAGCCAGCTGGACATCCCTATTAAATATTATTGTACACAGCCCAAAAGAGGTAAAATCTATGCTATATTTGGAGTTGTGCTGAGAGTATTTATGAACTAATACAGTTTGGTGGAAAATCAAACAACACTTATCATAGAAGCAATGTAAGATGTAATATGGAAGATGACTGCATGTACTTTGGGTTCTAAACATTGCAACCCGCATAAACAGTGCAGCAAAGAATTTTCTTCACAGAAATCTCACGGCTGAAAATATTTACTTTGTAAGAGTGTGCACAATGGATCTATTAATGAAATTGTCTTGTTTGCCAGCTTTTGTGCACTTGTCAGATTCTAATCTAATGTGTTGCTCTGGCAGGTCTCCAACTGCTTTGAATTAAAATACATGCTGTTAAAAAGAAAGTACAGATTATTCTGCTGATCTTTGTGAGGTTCTGGTCTACCAGTGGCATGTTTCAAGTCAGCTGAAAATCAAAATAATTGGAACTCGAGGAACTGATTGCATCCCCCATTTTACTTTGACCGCGTTTACCTGACAATTCCTGGGCTCAGGCACATTGTCCAATATTGTAGGTGAAGGTGCCATAGAAAAATAATGGAATTAAACAAAGTTCAGACAATAAATGAAAATAATTTGAATTCTCATGGAAGTGGGCATAAGTAGAACTGGAAGTGCAAGAATAGTATATTTTCAAAAATATGATCAACTGCAGTGAAATCTTCAGCTAAAAACAATATCTGATGGATTGTAATGTTTGGAATGTAACTGGTATGACGTGTATGCATTAAATTGTGATATTTTCATTCCTATTATTAATCAATCGCAACTTATCCCGTAGATTCTGTTTATCAAGACTGATTTTAATTTTAAAAGGAATAATGAAGAAAAGTCAAATTGCATGTTTTTTTGCTTTACTTTGCTTCAATCCACAAAAAAAATGTTTTAATTAATAATGTGAATAAGTTGAGGTACTATTCACATGCAAGTTTCACACTTACTCACCGGGTCTGGCTAAATCAAGCATCTAGCAAACAGCTTTCACACCCTTTTACTGAACGGTAGACAATCACATCATTTATTCCATTTTGAAAACAAAAATCAATAAACCTATAAAGTGACCCATAAATTAGAGCTGGCTCATGGAATGTTTGTACAGTGCTGGTTTTTTTGAAGGCACCCTTTGCATTTTTCCTTCACCTCTGTATTTGAACTAGAGTCACTGTAAGAGGCTCATTAGGGGACATTAGGGACTGGAGCTAACCAGAATTCCAGGGCCTGCTTTCCTTTTATTAATGCATAGCAAAGTAGGATGCACTTAAATATTTCATAGGCATTCAGTAATTTGTGTGTAATCGCCTTGTTAGCAGACCAGTAGAAGTAGAACGGGTCTGTGAAATGGTGTTAGAGATTGCATGGGTAATTTATAGACCTTTGACATTAGAAATAGCTGTTATTGGAGACTGGAATGAAGCTGTGAAATAGAACTGGCAATAAGTAGAAAACTTAATAAAGGTTTTGTAACAAGCATCTATGGGGATAACAACCCACTTGGTCGTTTTGAAGCAGCTATAATTTATGACATATGCAATATATCAAGTGCATACGATAGCATTATGGAGTATTGAAATGAAAAGGGTATTTGCAACATTAGGTCCAACTTCCTGCTAGGATGTGATTAAATGATTAATGAAATGTCCCTTTGCATATGCATTTTGAAACAGCAATTAAACACAGACTGAGAAAAATCCACCAATCCTATCATTTTTCAGCTTATCTCATTCTTGTTAAATAAATCACAGAGAATTTGTGAGGAGCAATATGTCTTACCTGAAGTGGTTACTAAAGCATGAAAGAGAGTCATCATTTCTGTATAAAATAATCATAAATAAATAGATTAATAATTTAAACCTATGAAAGATCTCTTGATTTATTACTGTGGCAGTTTATTTATACCTTTTCTCTGGTTGTGTCCAATTTCTGCAGCGTGATTGGCATAATTAAATATGAGATTGAATAGACACCATTATTTTGCTTATTGCTGGTAAACAATAGCATGAAAGAAAGACAGCAGATGTAGCAGAGAAAAAATGCATGGAATATTGCAAGTGTTCATTGATCTGCCGAGTTTATTCTTTAAATAATAAGAGGGCTGCAAGCTAGCCTATAATTACTGAGCGGAAAGTGGCAGTTTTGGCATTTCCAAACTCTGTGTCCTTTTAAGGGTGCTTTTTGAATTTATCGTCAATAATAATTCCAACGGAGAGGCATTGCCTCACGTAACTTGAGAATGAGCTCTTTTTATTTTTATTTAGTGCACTGAAGGTTTGCTTTAGAAAATAAATTGTTTGATTCCCATTAAAATTTGAACGAAGACAAGTACCGATTATGGCATAGCGTTGCCATTATTTCCATCTTCATTCTTTGGAGTGATGTTAAAAAACATGGCTAGATGTCATCTTTATGTGGTCTCAGTGGATGGCAATGCTGTTAATAATTTTTATGGATCCAGTAGTAACAAAACTGCAATGTTTTCTACAGTTGCTGTAGTTAGTTGAAGGACATTTTTGTTTTATTATACTTTAATTATTGATTAAGGTTTCCATTTCTCACAAATATCAAAGACCACATATTTAACTAAATTGCATTGTTTGAAATAAAAGAACTATATTCATCTTCCTTCTTTGCTAGAGATAGATTTGTATGATCATTATTAATAAGTGAAATGTGGAAGTGGGGATTGGCATTCAAGAGTATAAGCATGTAATCCTTTCTGTCCACATATCTACACTTTCAAAAGTGGGTATCTTGACCTGAAGCAAGAAACCTGACCAATTTTCTGCTCTCTAAACCCAGAGTTGGTAAGACCAATTATACCATGGACTGGAATCAGGTTATGCAACATGACCAGGGATCGATCCTTGGTCAGTATGGCTCAGCTATTTACTGGTTAGGTACAGAATTCTCAGGCTGTGCATGCCAACAAGGTGTTCTCATCCTGCCGATAGTGCACCCCTGCCTTGGGTTTCTTGGCGGCACGGGGTACAGTCAGTGGGAAATCTCGTGGACAATGGCAGGACCAAAGGATCTGGTTACCAGCAAACAGCATGCCACCTCCTGCCACGAGAAAAACATTGTGGGGAAGCCAGAGGGTCACCCCCACTAATTACATACTGAACCCTAGGCAAGTGGGCATTGTATTTGAAAAATAAATAAATCCTGAAATGTGCCACCACAAATGAGTGCACAAATTATAGTGCCTGGAGATGGTTCTAAATTCTGCTGGGAGGAATAGAATAATTAGGATAACAATGGCCAGAATACTACCACTATTCATGCTGACGGGGTTTCCCCATCATCTGCAGTGAATAGAAATTTGGCTGGGCATCGAGTTCTCCGACTTCACTGTCGTGGGAGCATGGTATGAATGGCTGGTAAAATTGCAGCCAATGTCTTTAAAGGTGCATTTTGATTCTAATATTTATTTTCCTCATTCAAGCCTATTTGCTTACAAAGTTTTGTCCACTTTTCATACAATCATAGAACCCTACAGTGCAGAAGGAGGCCATTTGGCCCAACGAGTCTGTACCGACCACAATCCCACCCAGGCCCTATCCCCAAAACCCCATGCATTTACCCTAGCTAGTCCCCTTGACAATAAGGGGCAATTTAGCATGGCCAATCCATCTAACCCACACATCTTTGGACTGTGGGAGGAAACTAGAGCACTTGGAGGAAACACATGCAGAGACAGGGAGAACATGCAAACTCTACACAGACAGTGACCCAAGCCAGAAATTGAACCTGGGTCCCTGGTGCTGTGAGGCAGCAGTGCTAACCATTGTGCCACCATGTCGCCCAAATCATCTGCTCAGTTCCTTGTTTTGCTTGATAAAGCTGCTGTGAAGTGCCTTGGGACATTTTATTATCTTAAGGTGCTCTATAAATGCAAGCTGTTATTTCATTTCAATGGACATCTTTCCTGTCTAAAAAAGATCTCTTGTTTCTTCGGCGATTCAAAGATGCAATGGGTTGAATTTTACCGGTGGCAGATCCTGGGGTAGTTGGGGCAGGGCAGGGGTGCTCCTACTGGATGTCTCGCTTTGCAGCCCTTCCCTGTACCATCCTTAATTGGATGGCGAACCCACTCCCAGGCCATTAATTGATTAATTTGGGAAAAATCCATGTGATATGCCACATAGCTGGTTTCTGACCTCAGTTTGAGCCTAATGCAAGGGTTCAGAAGTCCGTGAAAAATCCCGCTGAATATTTTCAATGAGGCAATCTTCCAGCCATATGTTTACATGAGCGGTTAGGATTTCCTTTACAGAACATAACAATGAATGAGATTGTCTGGCTTCCCCTTGGTATTTTTTTGGTGGCGAGAGGCTGTGCAGTTTACTGGCGGAGGGAACCTCTGGTCCCACCACTGTCAATGGGAACAGCCTCATACCACCTGGAAACCCATAGCAGATGGTGTGCAGCCAGTGGGACCAGAACATTCTGCTGGTGTGGACGGCTGGAGAATTCCCCCAATATTTCTTGCATTCATGGTTGGGTGTGTCAACTCCTCTATGTTTATCACACACAAGAGCATAGAGGGACAGTCTTATTAGGCCACAAAATAATCCTTCCTTATACAAAAACAGAAAATGCTTGAAATACTCAGCAGATCAGGCAGCATCTGTGGAGAGATAAATAAAAACAAAAGGGGGGATTTTCCATTCCCTGCACAGAGTGTTGGCCAAGGGAAGTAAACTGAAAAAGAAAAATAACTGAAAAGGCAAAAAGTTTTCGCTTTAGATATTCCAGTGCTCTGTGCAGAAAGAAATCTGAATTCAAATTGCAAACTTTCTGACAGGGTTACACTAATAGTCATAGAATCATAGAATCCCTACAGTGCAGAAGGAGGCCGTTTGGCCCATCGAGCCTGCACCTACCACAACCCCACCCAGGCCCTATCCCTATAATCCCACATATTCACCCTGCTAATCCTCTAACACTAAGGTCAATTTAGCATGGCAATCAACCTAACCCGCAGATTGGGGGGGGTACGCTGAAGAAACCCACATAGACATGGGGAGAACGTGCAAACTCCACAGACAGACAGACACCTGAGGCCAGAATTGAAACCAGGTCCCTGGCACTGTGAGGCAGCAGTGCCAAACACTGTACTGCGCTTGAAAATGGGGCTTATTCAGAAAAAGTTAGAAGAAATTAAATCTCGTCTCTTCTCTGGACAATTCAGAGCCAAAACAATCCCCTGCCCCACAGAGTTTCTTCCACCCACCCCCAAAATTGCTGGTGAGCTCCTCCCTTTAGCCACAGCCCAACACGCTGATCTAATTGAACCTAACACCACCCTCCTCCCACCCCACCCCCCCGCCCCAAAAAGTCTTGCAGGCCCAGCCGCCAATCAAACTGGAGCCCACCCCCAACTGAATAACCTGCACCATGTCTAACTCCCCACTCTACCCCCTCCGCCCCCACCCCAACCAATTAAGTTCCAGCAATTTACCTCAGACACCTATCTTCCCCCAGCATGTCAATTTCAGTCAGATTTTTAAACTTACTTGGTTTATGGCATTGAGCACTGTAAAAAAGAAAAAGAGTGTGTATTCTTCATCCAAGGTTTGGCGTCAGAGACTGCTGTGGTTCCTGGAGCTCGCCTGGCCTCAGTCAGAAGGTCCAGTGAGACAGAAATTAAAGAAGTTTTACTTAAATAATTGGGCACTTTTAGGAAAACAAAGGTAGTTTTAAGGGACTTATATTTACAATGGTAAACATTAGAAATAAGGTCTATGTTTAGATGGGTTCAGTTTAATATTCCTGTGCCTGGAAGGAACCTGTAGTTAGATTCATGCTGGACAAAGGTGTTTGCACGTGTAGGGATTGGTTAAGTACAGCTGGGTTTCTGTTGTGCTTAGGGAGGGCTAAGGTGTAAAAAATTAAATAAACCAATGAGTGTCACTTGACAACAGGAGACCACTTCCCAGAGAGAGAACTTTTCTTAGTTTTAACTGAAAGCCACAACATTTGTAGCCAGATCACTGAGGAGTGAACAGATCTTAACTCTGCCAGGGGAAGCTGGACTGGTCAAGGGATTTGCAGTGATGCAAGTTTCTTAAGGAACAGGTTACAGTCCAGATAACTAAGGAATTGGGACAGAAAGAGTTTCTTAAGAAGGCAGGAGTTTAAAAAAGAGGAAACTGTTCAGTAAAGTCACAGGGAGTTGAAACGACATTGAATCATGAGAAGCCAGAAAGATATCTGCAGTGCCAAAATTTGTGAGACATTATTATACTATGCGAGATATGACTTGAAATAATCAAGTAAATGAGTTGCTGGATTTCAGGGTCTACGTAACAGTGGAAGTTGGTCAAGACAAAGAAATCCTGAAGAGTTGGTGTAAAATCCTGGACTAGATTGTTGGTAAAAGTGGAGCAGAAGCTCTGTTCACAAGTGTCTTTTTGAAAATGTGGACTGGGTTTTGGAATGCAAATCGCTAATAGGAAGCATGATAATGGAGAGAAAATTTTAAAGCATGTTTTGGGAGTGCAGTTTGGAAATTCTCATATGACAATCATGATGCATTTTGGTAGATTGAACCAGGGCAGGACTTATTCAGTTAATGGTAGGGCATTGAGGAGAGTTAAAGAGCAAAGAGATCTGTGGGTACAGGTTCATAGCTCCTTAAAAGTAGAGTCACAGGTGAACAGAGTGGTGAAGAAAGTTTTGGTCTTTAGAGTCAGGGTTCCATTCTGAGATTGCTCCACCCAGTTGTAACATCAACTGAAGTCATAAGAGCACCTCATGGCATTCTAATGCTGACTGCCACTTTGAGGAAGTTATGGCGTCTTGTCTATTCCTTTCCATCTGGTAACATCCTCTGTTCGGGTCTTCACCCATTTATCTTGAAATCTATTCTTGCTAGCTGAAGTTATCAAACTACTAAACCAGTAAACTCTTAGCTGTAGCAGGTCTTAATTTAAAACAGGGAAGATACTGAACCAAACTTTGCAATAACAGATTTTTTCATTAATCTTTTTACATTTGTGTTTCTATTTTTTGCTTCCAATCATGCTTGATTTTTTTCATCCAAAGCCTTTTCGAAAACACTTTTACTGGCGAGTAGCGTGCCAAGTGTTGGGTTATTTTTCAATTCTGAAATTGGTGTGTAGATAAATACACATATCAATCTTTGAAAATTGCACATGAAACTGAAAACAGTTCTTTACGTATGATTTTAAAAATCAAATGCAGATTTGAAGTACCACCTTTTTCTTACTGCCTCATAAGATTATCACTAATGATAGGGACATCTTGATACTGATTTTTATTATGCAGCAGCTTTGTTAGTTCTAAAATGCCATAGGTTAGGATCGGATAGAATTAGGACCATTGTTCGTGTGGAGGATAAACAACAAAATTGACTAATTGGGCTAAATGACTTGTTTCCATGTTGCAATTTTTGTGAGATTTTCTGGGTTTTCATGTGCCAGTATTTTAAAAGAAACTTGAGGTGATCATTACGTGGTCTTTTAATGATAAGGTTGCCACTTGTGTCTCAATTAAATGTTCTGTGCTTAACACTGAATACAAATCTATTACCTAAAGGAAAGTTAGGAAGCCTCACTGATGCAGACATGGAATTATATTCATCAGTATAATTGTGACCTAAAATTACTTCTACCTTGCCAATACCAATTGTTAGGATTAGACAAATTGAGAAGGTGGGCAAGATTTAAACTAATTCAAAATGCATCCAGTTGCACAGAGTTAAAATCAGGTCCAGTGGACCAATGAGAAAGTATGTCAATGGAAAAACAATGACTCTAAAATTAAAACGAGTTAACCCTTTCCTTAAAAGCTGTAAGATCAAATGTGGAAAAAAATATTCCACTTGAAAACTTAGATCAACTTGAAAGATCAACTGAGAAATAGGGATAATTGTACTTCATAAAAAGGGAAAGCTAATCTAGAAACTGAGATTTTACAAGTGGCTGGAGAGGTGTTAGGAGGGTTGCCTACCTGTGGCCCAACTGAGGTCCTTAAGTAAGCAATTAATGTCCAATTAAGAGCCTTATCTCATCACTACTCTTACATAATGGGCAGCAGGCAAGGCTGGTGATCAGTGTACAGTCTGGCCAGTTAAAGGGTGGAGGTGAGCCTCTTGCCAGGCCACTGGTGCGCTGCATCCACTCTGCCCCCCACTGCCCTGCCCAACATATGCCCCACCCCAACCAGTACTGCCTGTCCTCCTAATTGGTGGCCTGTCAACCCAGCCTCAGCAAGATCCCAGACGTTCCTGAGTGTCCAAATCTAAGTCAGAATGCCACCTCTTTGGTCTACCTACAGCCATGGCCGCTGCTCCTGCTGTCACTGTGGATGTGCAGAGCTGCTGGTCTCCAATTGGTGATGGACACATTAAAGGGCCAGTGCCCAAAAAATTAAAGTGAAGTGAACCAGCCAAGCTGATGCAGACTTGCACCCAACATTTATGCTGGGATACGGGATCCCTCTTTCAGTATAATCCAGCCTAAAGTGTCACCAAATTTGTCTCCTTTAGTCTTTTCTGAAAGATCTGATGAAATTCATGACTATATTTAAGTATTCATGATGTCTGCTGCTAGTCAGTAAAATGTTTACATTGGATTTATTTTCTGATGTACTAGGTCTGATTTGGTGCTGTTGCGATCGTGGGGAGCATATTGCGTGAAATTGCGAAGTATGTGGTTGCTATTTTGTGCACATTAAAATTATTGGGTGGAGGGTCATGACTGTGCCCCTGTGATTTCCAACAGTGCACTCTCTGTAAGTACCACCCCTCCCTGCGAGCACGGAATCAGCCCTACTGTGTTTGCATTCCTTAAAATAGCTGAAATGTATAACAGTCATAGTTTAAAATGACAGCCAGTCATAACTTTGTAAAATTCTTAAAAAGGACAAATGCTGTGCAATTGGGCAAGAGTGGAGGAGTGAGACTAACTGGATAGCTCCTTTTAATGACCTCCTTCTGTACTGCTACAATTCTATGATTTATTTTTTCTGTCCATGATTTTGCAAAAAACTTTATCTGTTTATTCCTGTCTTTTCTGGCTATTGCTGATCTCATCTTGTTCATGTGAAGGTTTAGACACTGCACTTTTATGTCCTTACAGTCAATTGAATGTCAAAGCTGATGGAATGAAAGCTAAACCATTGACAATCTCTTGTGATATCATATGGTGTATCATCTGACTGTAACTGCTTACTCTGATGTCTAATGCAGCTTCAAAAACAGCAATTGTAGTGTACTAAAATGCCTGATGTATATTTGCTACTTGCAGGCACCTTAATAATGAACATGCGTTAGATGACAGGAGTACTGCACAGTGTCGGGTCCAGATGCAGGTTGTGCAGCAGTTGGAGATACAGGTAAATTGGATTTAGTATTTTATGCACAATAAGCGTATCAAAATAAGTACGTTGGGGGCTAAATTGGGTAACCTCCAAAATTGGGCATAGGGATCACAATGTGTGATTAACTCAATTCCATGCAAAATAACACAGTCCAACTTTATGTTGCTTGCTCGTTTGAATGATTATGGCTTGCAGTCAGTGCTAACCAAGCTGTTTATTGGCTGCATGCATCAGCATAGGACCCAAAATTGTAACTTACTCTCAATAAAATTACTTTGCACTATTTAAGCCAGACTGCATCTCTTAAAGGGGAAGTGCATTATGATGGGAGGTGCTGAGCGTGGTGAGGGGAGGAAATCTGACCTGGGAATCATAGGAGATTGGCACAACATGGGAAAGAGCTTGCACTGGAGATCTTGGTGGAGGAATGGAAAATAAGACAGATGAAAGGAAGTGGGAGTAGATGGAGATCAGTAGCAGCAGTCAAATGGCAATGACCTGGATGCACTGCTGCAAGAAGTTCAATAACCTTATACAAGTGGTCAAGGTGTTGAGTACATCTTCACAAGCCAACTGGATGACTAGCCTCAGACACTGTTCAAATGGAGTCTGTGGAATCCCTACAGTGCAGAAGGAGATCATTCAGCCCAACAAGTCTGCACAAACTCTCCGAAAGATCATCCTACCCAGGTCCGCACCCCTGCCCCCCAACCTATCCCCATAACTAATCACTTAACCTGTATATCTTTGTACTGTGGGAGGAAACCAGAGCACTCGAAGGAAACATGGGTAGAACGTACATACACGGTCACCCAAGACTGGAATTGAACCTGGGTCCCTGGCGCTGTGGGGCAGTAGTGCTAACCATGGTGACACTGTGTTGTCCTACCATATTCCCATAACTAACCTCCCAATAATCTCTATGAATCAGGCCTCATACCCAACATTCAGATGATTGATCTTACCTTCACATATTTAACACCACTGAAAACCTCACACATTCAGCTTGCAGCTTGCACACACTGCCAGCTATTCAACGAAATCAGCCCTATCAGAGTGCATGATGCTTGCTGACATACTTCTCTCTTGCAGAACAAAGTGGTACAAGCAGAGGTAGCAGGAGCTAACTACATAGAGATTGGTGTGCCTACATATGGCAACCCCCATGGTGGAGGTAGACATTATTAGGATGCCTATTGCTGAGGCCATTGCCACTGATGGACCTGAAACCATTGAAGATGATGGTGTCCTCATACCTAATCCACCTTCCCACATTCCACTTTTCCCTCATCCCACACTCCCCTCTGACTTATAAACTGAAGTTATTTTCCCCCACTCCCCACACCATAGCCCCCTCCTCATGCCTTTCACGTATCAGATACCTCAGAGGTGCAGATTGGGCAGGCAATGGAGGGATCAAGTCACAGCAGTTGCTGGCACATATACTGTGGCAGAGGCAAGATTTAGATAGGATGAGCCACTGGGCATCAGCCAGGGCAGGGGGCAAGAATGCACAGAGCCCGATCAGTGTAGAGTGTTGCAGAGAACTCAGGTGAGCACTGCAGTGGGGCAGCCTACACTAGTATGCTCATGGTTATACACTACAAAATGTTCGATATATTGGGAAACCTGTTTGAAAGCCGATGATCAGTGCCAAAGAACCTTCAGGAGCCCAGTACTAGCTTGGCACAGAACTTTCTAAGATCCTGTACCCACCTTTTCCAACATTGAAGTGGTGGCCACCTCTGTTTGATGGCGCAGTGTTTGATAGCTGACATTGGAGCTCTATTACGATGCTACACAGCCACCCAATATCTGAGTGCTGCAGAAGCTCTGACTGCTATCATGGCTGAGGGTTATAGTATGCAAAGGCGTTTTGCAGGGTATCACAACAGTTCAGCAATCTGTCCTCAAACACACTGCTCGGATTGCTGAGGCACCATCGCGGGAGGAAAGGCAGTGGAGCACGATCCTGTTGTCCTTGTTCAGGAAGACAGTGTTTCTCCTCTGGGCCAGCTGCTTGTTGTTTGTCAGCCAGCTGGCCTAGACTGCTATCTCCTATGCTGAGGTGATGCAGACCACAGCCGCGTCGGCTAGGTTCTATGCCAGGTTCTGACTTCCCACCTAATCCCATTTACCAGTCCATAGCCTTGAATGTTGTGACATGCCAAGCGCTCATCTAGATATTTTTTTAAAGGATGTGAGTCAAACTACCTTTACCACCCTCCCAGGCAGTGCACTCCAGACTGTCAACACCCTCTGGATAAACAAGTTTTTCCTCACATTCCCACTGAACTTCCTGCCCTCATCTTGAACCTATGTCCCCTCGTGACTGATCCTTCAACTGAGGGGAACAGCTGCCCCCTAACCACCCTGTCCATGCCCCTCATAAACTTGTACACCTTGATCAGGATGCCCCTCACAAATTCTCTGCTCCAGTGAAAACAACCCTAACCTATCCAGCCTTTCTTCATAATGTAAATGTTCCATCCCAGGCAGCATCCTGGTAAATTTCCTCTGCACCCCCTACAGTGCAATCACATCCTTCCTATAACGTGGCAACCAGATCTGCACAGAGTGCTCTAGCTGTGGCCTCACCAAAGTTTTATACATCTCCAACATGACTCCCCCTGCTTTTGTAATCTATGCCTCGACTGATAAAAGCAAGTGTCCATAGATTAGCACTGATCTGGAGCATGAGGACAGCCAAAGGCACTTGGAAACAGGCAGTTAGTCAACTTTTGTATACAAAATGGCAGGTGGGACTGTTAGACAGGAAAACATGGTTGAGGTTATTGCTATCACATTTAGATGAGTTCTTCACTGCCAGCCTGGCCAGAATAGGGCTGTCTAGGTTAGCTCCCCTCTTCCTCTCCCTCCTCGCTGTCACTTTTTTCCTCCTTGTGCTGTTGTTTCTTCTGCTTCGTCTCATCCTCCTCAAGATCTTGCTCCTCAGATGCTTCCTTATTCCAGGCGTCAAGGACTTCCCCTCGTGATTGCAAGGTTGTGCAGTGTGCAGGGAACCACTACAAACTTTGATCCCTCCTTGCTGAGAACAGCAGGGCTCCTCCAGAGTGATTCAGACAGTGGTTACATTGTTTCGATGTAGCAGTGGTATGCTGTATCACACTGTATATGAGCTTCTTGGCTTTCCTTGCATGCCTGATGTGCACTTGTACACACTTTGAACTCCAGAATTACCAACCATTGGTAGCCCTTATCATCTAAAAGCCACCCTTTGGCTTGGTATGATGGCCTAAGTGCATCTCGCACAGCAGGTCATTGCAAAATGAAGGCAACATGACTATTGCCAGGATAATAGTCATTAACGTAGCATTATAGAATTCCACAGTGCGGAAGGAGGTCATTCAGCCCATCGAGTTTGCACCAACAACAATCCCACCCAAGCCCTATCCTCACAACCCCATGCATTTACCTTAGGTAGTCCCCCTGATATTAAGGGACAATTTAACATGGCCAACCCACACATCTTTGGACCGTGGGAGAAAACCCGGAGCACCCATAAGAAAGTCCACACAGACAGTGACCCAAGTGGAAATCAAACCCTTGTCCCTGGTGCCGTGAGGCAGCAGTGCTAAACACTGTGCCACCCACATGCCTGATTTTCTGCCTATGGTCAGCTGGACTTTGAGGTTGTGGGATCCATTTCGGTTCTGATATAGGGCAGAGCTGCCATGCTTTGCCCACAAAGCAACGTGTATACTGTCAGTGGTACCATGGGGAAACTTGAAATCCTGGCAAAGATATATGCTCAATCTACCTTGGCAAGATAGAATGAAATGTAGTTAGCACTCATTTAATAGAGCATCTTAACGACCTCCCATCTGCAACACTGGACAGCAGATTCTGAGATGTTAGAAATATTTGTAGCACCAGTCCAGAAGGAACCAGACACACAAATGTTCATGGTCAAAGTCACAGCCACTGCCAATCCAGTCATGCCCTATTCTATCTGCTCTATCTGCAATTGTGGCAGATTTCAGTGAGGACATTCTTGCTGAAGCACCAATGTTGCACACATTGTTCTCTGCTACAGTTCAGGAGGAGAATTATTCCCTGAATATTCTGGCTAGACATGGCCTACTACTGACAGCCTTTCTCTCCTGCCTCTCCTCCCTTTTCAAAAAGCTTGACATGCTCAGCGTAGCCTCTTAATTTTCCAAGTCCTGTTCTATTCCAAGGCGCTTGCCTTCTGGTGCACCCATGTCTCAGAGCAACTGATTTGTGCAGAAGCCCTGAAGTCGGCAAAAGTTCATTTTGCTCTGTGTCGTTGGGAAGCGGCACGTTTATTTCACGACAGTGGAACTGTTAATCAAATGGCTATCTGTTCTCAGCGGCACCATCAGGAGTTTTGACCACTTCTGGGACTGCAGGCAGTTCCCAATTACAATCAACATCCAGTTAAATGAGAGAGTTTTGCTGAAGGAGGTCATTCAGCCCATCGAGTTTGCACCAACAACAATCCCACCCAAGCCCTATCCTCACAACCCCATGCATTTACCTTAGGTAGTCCCCCTGATATTAAGGGACAATTTAGCATGGCCAACCCACACATCTTTGGACCGTGGGAGAAAACCCGGAGCTGGGTAGAGTTGGGGGAGGGGAAGGGGTACCCTATTCAGGCACAGGGTTCCAACACAAGAGAAATCTCTCAAGCTTCCCAACACAAACTCCCAAAAAGGCTGCTTGGTATCCTCACCATGTGACCTGAGCCCCCTCTACTAGCGTAGGCAGGAGGAGATCCTTAAGTGGTGACAAGTTTGGTGCCCTGCCATGTCGCCCCAATTTTATGTCCCCTGCCAGCCCACAAGGGAGGGAGGGTGGGAATGGTATTAAATCCCAACCAGCAGCAGCCAGCAGAAGTCAAGTATTAACTAACATGTAAGTAGTTGATGATCCATTTTAAGGCACTAATGAGAGGCTCTTTTTGCTGTGGAGCCTGTGTTCAGCTATTCGAGGTTGGCTTGATTTCTGAAATGGCACCATTGGCATCAAATCACTTTGCCTGCTAAGTCACATCACAATCTTTTCTGCTCTGCATACTTCCTGCAGCTTTTCACTCTCTTTGTGCTATTGCCCCTGCCTAAAAGGCAGATGGTGGGATTAGCCCCCAAAATGTGTGTGTTGGCTGCAGTTGCCACTTTGGACCACCAAGGGTATTCATTGGCTAGAACTTTGTTAAGGCGATAAAGATCCTACGCACCGTTTGGAGAAATGTTGGGAACTCCAAGTCACTTTTCTTTGGGAGGTCCAACGGTATTTAAATCAAGCATTAACATAGACAATTTTGGGCCTTCCAATCAACCCAAGGCCTCTGTACAGAGGTACTTCTGTCCCTGAGAGTTGCTGGCTAATCAGATGCCAGCAGTGCTAGCAGCCCCCTGGCAGAATTGCAGTTCAGCCTTCACCAGATAGCATTGCTGAATCACTGCAAAGTGGTAAATGTAGGCAGATTAGGGGTCATGGGGAGGATATCACCCGCGGAGGCTGTTGGTCAGGTGGTGGCAATGGCAAAAGCAGGGGTTGGAGTTGGCTTTCAGCTAATTACCCCTGCCCGATGCCCACTTGAATGATCATTGGCTGCTGAGTGCCTCGGAACAAGGGACCACCCTGGTGGACAGCTGGCAAACCTGACAGGATGTACTGGGAGGCTCACTGTGGGTAAAGTAGACCCATGTCCCTGAGCTCTTTAATGAACCTAATTGATAACCCATTGCATGTTTCCCAGGATGGACTATTCCCTTCATGACTAAGTGTGAGTCTCGTTCCCTACCACCAGAAGTCGTGTATTGGTCTCTTACCCAATTTTCCCAGCACCTCCACCATCATGTCAGTTTTGCTGGGCTCCATTAAATTCCATCTGTACAGTCCAAAAAAAGCAGGCACTAATGAGTGCAAATTTTGGCCCCCACATAATCATTTTTGGTCCTTCTTGCTTCATGTTTACCCATGGTGCATAAACTGTTTGCTTTAACCAAATATTTCAACAAATACTCTTTGGAAATGTGTATAAATGTGTATATGTGTATTTATATGTGTAAAAATTAATTGGCAGGATTATAGATTGAAAAGTGGATTTGTTAGTAGTTTATAAAGATGGCAAACAATGTAGGGAAGGATTATTTTGAATGTAATTCTCAGCCTTGTTTATTTAATCCCTCCTTTAATTTTCTGTTGATGAATCATTCAGCGACCAAGAAAGTAGGCAAGCAATCTTCTGCCAGTTGTCTGTCCAGCTGTGAGATAGTGTTTGACAGTTCATCACTTCTCAAACCTCTGCGTTGGGAACAGTTAGCCCAGTTGGCTAGATGCCTGGCATGTGATTCAGAAAAACACCAGTAGCATGGGTTTGATTCCCACTCTGGCTAAGGTAGGCCTGGGACTTGCCTCCTCATTCTGCCCTTGAGACTGGGAAGCAATGGCAAAGCACCACTGACAGGAAAAAAACTGCTAAGCAACAGTTCAGGCTAAAGCAACAGCAGACAATGAACCAAGCACCTGCCTGCGGGCAAAGTGCATATACCATCTCGTATCTCTGTGATGGAGTGTGTTAGTACAGTAGTGGATTGTCCAAGAACATTAAATTTTGTTGATGTGCCATTTTACTAAAAATAATGACTTTACAGTAAGTTTATAATCAGTTCAAATATAGATGTAATATTTGAAATTTGGGTTTTTAAGAGTAATTTTAAATAGCTGCCTCGCAAATGATTTTCAAACAGATGGAAACAATCGTCACCCAATGATCCTCCTTTCAAAGTGACCAATTAATAGGTTTCCCTCTGGATGACTGACTCATAGAAGCAATCTACAGAAGTAAAGTCCATCAATTGTAATGAGACCCAGTGCAGTGTGGACTTAGACTCTGTGACGGTGATCAGTGCTTCACATTGCCTGGTCTCTGTCACTCTATTGAATTAGATTGATGATGGCAGATTGCTCAGGGCAGTAACTGGACCTCAGAGGGAAAGAATGAAGCGTGCAGATGATCCTGGCAGGCACAATGCTTTGAGAACCCTTCACCTCTTCACAGCTGCTGGCATTAGTCCATTCCTAACAGTGTCCACAGGACTTTTATCAGAACACCAAGGGCCCACTTATTTGTGTTCTTAGTAACTTGTTACTGTCACAATAGCCATGACCTAAATACTCCTATTGACAAAAAGATGAAGTGTTATTTGTTTTTCTGTGACCTTTTAGCACTGGGGAGACTTCCAAATGATGGGTATTTCTTAAGAAGCTGGATTTTCCTTTATGAAAAGTCTATACAGAACAGGTTGTTCCTATTGTGGATTTGAGAACTAAAACCTGTTCTTTCATAATCATTTTAAATGTAGTTTGCAAGAGATTTATTTTCTGTTTGTTCGATAACAGCTTTCTAAAGAACGTGAACGCCTTCAGGCAATGATGACCCATCTCCATATGAGACCATCTGATCCCAAGCCATGTCCAAAACCTGTAAGTTTAATATTAAGCTATGGATTGAATAGGGACCAAAATGCTTAATAAATATTATGTATCATAAAAATAAACAATTGCCTTGACTGTTTCCATATAGAATGGCTATGCCAATACTAAAGCATTAAGTGTGGCTATGAAAAATGTAAGCAGATAGCTTTTTGTTGAAATAAAATAGACATTCCACATTCTACACTGACAAAGTAATATACTTCACTTGTGACAAATAACTGACTTGAAATGACTGTCGAAATGTTAGAACATTTTATTTTGATGGATTTACAAATACACTTTGCCAGCGAAGAGAATTTTATTGGGCATCAATTGCACTGCGATATAGCTATGTCATTACTGGCAAAGCATTGAATGGAGTTACTTTCAGGCAAAGGACTAGAATTTACTGTCCATCAAGATAGTACTCAAAATATTTGATTTAATCAAAAGCTCGGCATGAACTTAAGTGTCTTTTACATGGAATTTTAATTTTAATCATCTGGATTTGTAAAGAAAATTTTAAGAAATCGTCTAGGAAAAGTTACTGACAATCTTTACCCTTGCTTGGTGAGTCAATATGAGATGTAAAAAAAAACACAGTTCACTAAATCATATCATTTTAAGTTAAACTTAGAAAATACATTGGTACTTTCAAAGATGTTAAATTACCATTTTAAAACCATCTGGAAGTTCAGCGCTGAATTCAAAATGTATGGTGGAATTGGTCTGACAAAGCTTCCTGTGCATTCGATTGGAAAAGTTTAAAGTTAAAGCCTATTTATTATTGTCACAAGTAGATTTGCACTAACAATGCAATTAAGTTGTGAAAATCCCCTGGTCGCCACACTCCAGCGCCTGCTGAGAGAGTATTTATCATGACCAATGCACTTAACCAGCACATCTTTCGGACTGTGGGAAGAAACCAGAGCACCTGGTGGAAATCCATGCAAACACAGGGAGAACGTGCAAACTCCACACAGACAGTGACCCAAACCCAGAATTGAACCGGGTCCCTTGTGCTGAGAGGCAGCAGTGCTAACAGCTGTGCCAGTGTGCTGCTCCTTAAGATAAATGTTGGGCAAATCACTGGAAAAACACACTTTATTACTGTGTAAAAACTGCCAAGTTGACTTGTTCTTCTTTTTCTATACATTTGTCTCTCTGCCTGCTTTGTTCCTTGCAGGATGCTAGCTGCTAACAAGTTCTCCTTCCTCCGAGGGCAAAGACAGTTTGAGGCATGAGCTACTTCATGACCAAATAGCGGTAGTGCCCTTGTCATTGACTATCAGGAGAGGCAGCTCATATGAGGGTGACTAGGCAGTGCCAGTTGCTTCACGACTGAGATAAAAAAAAATTGCTTTCCTGTGTGCTGCATCATGTGGCCCAACTGAAAACTGGTAACACCTCAGCAAAGGAAGCTGTGTTCAAGAGGTGGACAGTTCAGGGACCCCAAACTCATGACCTTCTCTATGTAAATTGAACACTGAGCAACCAGAGCTACTAAGTCACACAGTACTTCATAAATTCCTTTGTCACAATTTATAATCTTTTATTGTTAAGAAATTTGGTGCAACTCAATTAAAAATGGTACCGATCTGATTTTGGGACACGTTGGTCTTAAACACTGCTCTTTTTGTTTATTTTAAATGAACAGTACTCTCATTGCTTCTTATTCCATATTGCATTCCGTACAATAGGAAATCTGAAGATAAAATACTTATCCACTAAATCCATCAGGAATCTGCAGCTCACTCTTTATAAATAAATGATTCAATCAGTAAATTTGTAAAAGTCCAGCAGTGTGGTAACATCCACGCTAATAAAGGATCTTCAGCTTTATAATCCAAAACTGAACTTGAATAATGTAACTGAAGTATTACATTACATAAACCACACATGAAAGAACTACTAATTGCATTTGATGATGGGTAATTAATAGGGAATCCTTAGATGAGTAAGTTGAACTGAAACTACAGTCTTTTTCTCTTCCCACTGGACGCTTGTGCTCTCTAGAATGTGGCGTACAGCACTGTTAGCCTTTAAATAGTTGAAGAATAGAACAGTATACAAGAAGATCTCTAAAATTTATATACTGCACAAAAAGAGCTCCATAATTGATATGATAGTCCTGATTTATGTCCTCATATGCAGTGGCTCAGTTGAGACAGCCCACACATTTGATAAATATTAATAGTATGAATTTATTACCAAGGCAAAATGAGCTCTGTTGGTTCATCACTGCACCCTTAACAGCTATCAGTACATGAACACAAGGTGCAACCGCACTGTCTATTATATGACCCCATTTACTCTCTGGATGGTACTTCATTAAATGGTACCTTTTGGCCATGCTACGGATGGATGAAAATCAAAGTTATCAAGGCTGCAAGTCCTGAATAATGAGTTTCACCCAACCTTGAATATATTCAGATGAGTTGAGGTAGCTAAGTGCTCATCCCAGCTTTTACATGCTTTTCCTTATTTATCTTTAATAAATTCCATTTTATCAGAACATGACTGGCTTCCTGCAAACATGTTCTGCTTGTTATTACTCTATGATAAAATAAATTATCATAACCCTGTAAACATAATAATCAGATATAGCATATAAGTCGCAGAAGATTTAATGATAGTGATTTTATGACATTTTATAACTGGAGATTATTTTTGGTGTTTAAAATTATACCTTTTTATTTTGGAAAATTATATATAATTTCTGCTGTGAATTAATTTTAGATTAGTGTTTTTACAAAGTGCAGATAAGTCATTATTAAACTGTACTGATTTAGCTAACAACCCTATTAGTAAATATAGTTGCAATCAAACTTTAGTGTGAAAATTGTCAGATATTAATGAACAATTTTTTTCAGAAATAGATTTTTTTTAAATTGCAGATATTGTTATTTAGAAGATTCAGTTATAGTGTGTATGATTCTCTTTTAATTTTTTTAATATTTAGAATATTTGTTATTAGATTAGTTACAGTATTAGAATTGCCACAGATTTATCTATAAATGTAACAGCACTGCTTGCATCAATCTGCAGGCTATGAGTAACAGTCGAATAAAACAGTTTGTGGTTTATTGGGAACAGATGCACTTGGGGATGCCTTCAGGGTGCCCAGCGTTGTTATTAGACTGGCAGTGAGCTTCTCCTGGCTGCTGCCCAAGAATGCAGAACAATTAGCTGGCATATGTTAATTTTTGTTTCTTTAACAAATTTTTCTACTCTCTAAACGTGTAAAACAAATCCACAAAGTAAGATCAATCAATGTTAAATGCATAATCTTCTCCAAATGAAAAAGGTGTTTATCTATAGATGAATACATAACATTTGCAACGACAGATGTGCCTGAATTACTTAGTCAGTTGCAATTTCCTGCACAATTCCTGATTTTCTAGTTTTGTGCTGCAACAAGATAACATTGCAGTTTTCCCAGATCGAGAAATTACCCTTCAGAATAGATTGAAAATGACTACAAATTAGCTATTAAGAGCATCACTTAAGAATTTGGCAGAGATCTTTTCACAGTGGATGGGTGTAAATTTTGTTAATTAGATGCTATTTATGACGATGGATGTGTGGTAAATATAAAAGAGGTGATGTGAGAATGTTTCAATAATGAGTAACGGAGTTTTATTGGGAAGAGTATTTTGAAGGGCACACTGTTAAATCGCTTGCATTTATTTTCATCTTTTTTTCCCTTTTTTTTCCCTGACACCCACATTCCAGGGTACATCAGCAATAACTGACACTGTAATCATAAATTGAAAATGATACTTCCAGAGGAATTGGCAAACTTGACATTTCATTATATTTGTTAACACATGCCACAAATGATTGTTAGTGAAGAAATTCCATTCCCCTCTCCATCTACAATCATATTTAATTTGAAAAATTTCAGTCTCCTCTGGCTAATTTGCAATTAAGACAATTTTGTTTGAATATGTAGTAATGTCATTACTATTCCACCAAATTAGCAGTGAGAGTAAAGGTCAGTGTAAAATTTTCCAGCTGGCTGGAGCCTCTCAACTGAGATTTGGGACTGTGCAAAAACTGCTGCAGCATTGGAGTAACGGCAACATATTCCAGTCCCATTGCTGTAGCTGGATCCTTTCAATAATTTGCCTTTTTTTTTCCGTCTTTAAGAATAGACAGATGCAACCATGGAACATTTGGTAGCAGCTTTTATTATGGGAGAGACAGTTGTTATAGAGTTGGGATAGACTAAAATGAGTTGGGCCTGAGTAATGTTGGATCAGATCATTAGATAATCTCTAACAGCATCCTCTAATTAGAGTTCTTATGATACAATTTCATCCTGTAATTAGTTGAGATTGGCTGCTTCCTTTGCTGCTTATTAGTGGCAACACAGCTGTAGAAGTGAATCCACTCTCATTTGTCAAACCTTTTAAAGCCTTCTTTCTCCTGTCTCTGCCTTTTCCCGCTCCTCCTCCTGGGCCTCCTCAGCTGAATCTGGTGTCGAGTGTCACAATGTCTAAGAACATTTCAGAGACTTCCCCACAGAGCTTACCTCAGACTCCCACCACACCAACAGCCCCAGTCACCCCTGTCACGCAAGGACCCTCCGTAATCACTCCAGCCAGCGTGCACAATGTGGGACCAATTCGAAGACGACATGGTGATAAGTACAACATTCCCATTTCATCAGGTAGGAGTCTAAGTAACTCCAGCAGCAAACTGACTTTTTGTCTGATAAATAACATTAATTATTTTTGTTTTTCTAAGTTCTGTATGTTTTGAGGATTATAGAAAGAGACAGTATCCCCTTAGATGACCAAAATCGATCAAGTTTAAACTACACTTCTACACGTTTT
Source organism: Carcharhinus amblyrhynchos (assembly GCF_965287045.1). Taxonomy (NCBI): domain Eukaryota; kingdom Metazoa; phylum Chordata; class Chondrichthyes; order Carcharhiniformes; family Carcharhinidae; genus Carcharhinus; species Carcharhinus amblyrhynchos. The sequence goes on from NC_137329.1 coordinate 100,972,963, forward strand.
ACTGTTCCAGGCATTCCCCACAGATGAAATTATGTAGAACAAATTTATATGAAAAAAATGATATTTTGGGATGATGGAGAAGGAGGATATAATGTTGTAACCATCACAGTACTTTTTAAAAGTACTTTATAACCTTAGATTAGATATTGTGTCGATAGTTTTATAAATAATAGGTTTATAACTAGACAACTAACTAGGTAATAGACTCACAAATAAAATTAAATTAGTTATCAAAATTCTGCATTTGGTGGTGTTTGATCATTCACAAGGTCTCAGTTAAACCCAGCTTAAAAATAATGTTATCCTGCCCTGTGCTATTTTTAAAAAATATATTCTTAGATCTTAATTCTGAAAATATAATGAAGCATAATATGATAATTGTATAAAACTACATAATGAGCTTTTCGTCAATATTTCTGGCATACACTGAAAAATATTTTCGGTCCAGTAGCTCAAGTGGCTGAGCAATTGGCTCCCAACCAGGTGGTTGAGAGTTCAAATCCCAGCACTGCTTGACACTTGAAACCAACTGCATCAGTTAGTTGAGTTTCAACAGTTTTCAGGTGAGCTACTCCATTTAGTGGCATACTACACAAAGTACTATGGCTTAGAAATTGGATATTGCTGGGCCTGTTTTATAGGCATAAAGGCTGCCTATAGGTCCAGTGTGGCTGGCTCATTCTACATTGAAAGTGCAGCATCTGCCATGTTGGTGAAAGATCTTCTGTCGTTATGCCTGAAACAAGCTTATGTAATTAGAGGGCCTAACGTCTATTGGAGGCTACATTTGCAAAGTTTGATTACACGTGCCCATAA